>NC_136793.1:39789868-40087368 GCF_951216825.1 Electrona antarctica
CACGCAAAAGCGAAAGGCTATAGTCCATGGTGTCGGAGGGCATACTATAGTATGTCGTTTTTCACGATTTCGGAGGATTTGAAAAAAAGGTGAAAATCACGCAAAAGCGAAAGGCTATAGTCCATGCCTCCATGGTGTCGGAGGGCATACTATAGTATGTCGTTTTTCACGATTTCGGAAATTTAAAATAAAGGTGAAAATCACGCAAAAGCGAAAGGCTATAGTCCATGGTGTCGGAGGGCATACTATAGTATGTCGTTTTTCACGATTTCGGAGGATTTGAAAAAAAGGTGAAAATCACGCAAAAGCGAAAGGCTATAGTCCATGGTGTCGGAGGGCATACTATAGTATGTCGTTTTTCACGATTTCGGAGGATTTGAAAAAAAGGGTGAAAATCACGCAAAAGCGAAAGGCTATAGTCCATGGTGTCGGAGGGCATACTATAGTATGTCGTTTTTCACGATTTCGGAGGATTTAAAAAAAAAGGTGAAAATCACGCAAAAGCGAAAGGCTATAGTCCATGGTGTCGGAGGGCATACTATAGTATGTCGTTTTTCACGATTTCGGAGGATTTGAAAAAAAGGTGAAAATCACGCAAAAGCAAAAGGCTATAGTCCATGGTGTCGGAGGGCATACTATAGTATGTCGTTTTTCACGATTTCGGAGGATTTGAAAAAAAGGTGAAAATCACGCAAAAGCGAAAGGCTATAGTCCATGGTGTCGGAGGGCATACTATAGTATGTCGTTTTTCACGATTTCGGAGGATTTGAAAAAAAGGTGAAAATCACGCAAAAGCGAAAAGCTATAGTCCATGGTGTCGGAGGGCATACTATAGTATGTCGTTTTTCACGATTTCGGAGGATTTAAAAAAAAAGGTGAAAATCACGCAAAAGCGAAAGGCTATAGTCCATGGTGTCGGAGGGCATACTATAGTATGTCGTTTTTCACGATTTCGGAGGATTTGAAAAAAAGGTGAAAATCACGCAAAAGCAAAAGGCTATAGTCCATGGTGTCGGAGGGCATACTATAGTATGTCGTTTTTCACGATTTCGGAGGATTTGAAAAAAAGGTGAAAATCACGCAAAAGCGAAAGGCTATAGTCCATGGTGTCGGAGGGCATACTATAGTATGTCCTTTTTCACGATTTCGGAGGATTTGAAAAAAAGGTGAAAATCACGCAAAAGCGAAAGGCTATAGTCCATGGTGTCGGAGGGCATACTATAGTATGTCGTTTTTCACGATTTCGGAGGATTTGAAAAAAAGGTGAAAATCACGCAAAAGCGAAAGGCTATAGTCCATGGTGTCGGAGGGCATACTATAGTATTTCGTTTTTCACGATTTCGGAGGATTTGAAAAAAAGGTGAAAATCACGCAAAAGCGAAAGGCTATAGTCCATGGTGTCGGAGTGCATACTATAGTATGTCGTTTTTCACGATTTCGGAGGATTTGAAAAAGAAGGTGAAAATCACGCAAAAGCGAAAGGCTATAGTCCATGGTATCGGAGGGCATACTATAGTATGTCGTTTTTCACGATTTCGGAGGATTTGAAAAAAAGGTGAAAATCACGCAAAAGCGAAAGGCTATAGTCCATGGTGTCGGAGGGCATACTATAGTATGTCGTTTTTCACGATTTCGGAGGATTTGAAAAAAAGGGTGAAAATCACGCAAAAGCGAAAGGCTATAGTCCATGGTGTTGGAGAGCATACTATAGTATGTCGTTTTTCACGATTTCGGAGGATTTGAAAAAAAGGTGAAAATCACGCAAAAGCGAAAGGCTATAGTCCATGGTGTCGGAGGGCATACTATAGTATGTCGTTTTTCACGATTTCGGAGGATTTGAAAAAAAGGTGAAAATCACGCAAAAGCGAAAGGCTATAGTCCATGGTGTCGGAGGGCATACTATAGTATGTCGTTTTTCACGATTTCGGAGGATTTGAAAAAAAGGTGAAAATCACGCAAAAGCGAAAGGCTATAGTCCATGGTGTCGAAGGGCATACTATAGTATGTCGTTTTTCACGATTTCGGAGGATTTAAAAAAAAGGTGAAAATCACGCAAAAGCGAAAGGCTATAGTCCATGGTGTCGGAGGGCATACTATAGTATGTCGTTTTTCACGATTTCGGAGGATTTGAAAAAAAGGTGAAAATCACGCAAAAGCGAAAGGCTATAGTCCATGGTGTCGGAGGGCATACTATAGTATGTCGTTTTTCACGATTTCGGAGGATTTGAAAAAAAGGTGAAAATCACGCAAAAGCGAAAGGCTATAGTCCATGGTGTCGGAGGGCATACTATAGTATGTCGTTTTTCACGATTTCGAAAGATTTAAAATAAAGGTGAAAATCACGCAAAAGCGAAAGGATATAGTCCATGGTGTCGGAGGGCATACTATAGTATGTCGTTTTTCACGATTTCGGAGGATTTGAAAAAAAGGTGAAAATCACGCAAAAGCGAAAGGCTATAGTCCATGGTGTCGGAGGGCATACTATAGTATGTCGTTTTTCACGATTTCGGAGGATTTGAAAAAAAGGTGAAAATCACGCAAAAGCGAAAGGCTATAGTCCATGGTGTCGGAGGGCATACTATAGTATGTCGTTTTTCACGATTTCTGAGGATTTAAAAAAAAGGTGAAAATCACGCAAAAGCGAAAGGCTATAGTCCATGGTGTCGGAGGGCATACTATAGTATGTCGTTTTTCAGGATTTCGGAGGATTTGAAAAAAAGGTGAAAATCACGCAAAAGCGAAAGGCTATAGTCCATGCCTCCATGGTGTCGGAGGGCATACTATAGTATGTCGTTTTTCACGATTTCGGAGGATTTAAAATAAAGGTGAAAATCACGCAAAAGCGAAAGGCTATAGTCCATGGTGTCGGAGGGCATACTATAGTATGTCGTTTTTCACGATTTCGGAGGATTTGAAAAAAAGGGTGAAAATCACGCAAAAGCGAAAGGCTATAGTCCATGGTGTCGGAGAGCATACTATAGTATGTCGTTTTTCACGATTTCGGAGGATTTAAAAAAAAAGGTGAAAATCACGCAAAAGCGAAAGGCTATAGTCCATGGTGTCGGAGGGCATACTATAGTATGTCGTTTTTCACGATTTCGGAGGATTTAAAATAAAGGTGAAAATCACGCAAAAACGAAAGGCTATAGTCCATGGTGTCGGAGGGCATACTATAGTATGTCGTTTTTCACGATTTCGGAGTATTTGAAAAAGAAGGTGAAAATCACGCAAAAGCGAAAGGCTATAGTCCATGGTGTCGGAGGGCATACTATAGTATGTCGTTTTTCACGATTTCGTAGGATTTGAAAAAAAGGTGAAAATCACGCAAAAGCGAAAGGCTATAGTCCATGGTGTCGGAGGGCATACTATAGTATGTCTTTTTCACGATTTCGGAGGATTTGAAAAAAAGGGTGAAAATCACGCAAAAGCGAAAGGCTATAGTCCATGGTGTCGGAGAGCATACTATAGTATGTCGTTTTTCACGATTTCGGAGGATTTAAAAAAAAAGGTGAAAATCACGCAAAAGCGAAAGGCTATAGTCCATGGTGTCGGAGGGCATACTATAGTATGTCGTTTTTCACGATTTCGGAGGATTTGAAAAAAAGGTGAAAATCACGCAAAAGCGAAAGGCTACAGTCCATGGTGTCGGAGGGCATACTATAGTATGTCGTTTTTCACGATTTCGGAGGATTTGAAAAAAAGGTGAAAATCACGCAAAAGCGAAAGGCTATAGTCCATGGTGTCGGAGGGCATACTATAGTATGTCGTTTTTCACGATTTCGGAGAATTTGAAAAAAAGGTGAAAATCACGCAAAAGCGAAAGGCTATAGTCCATGGTGTCGGAGGGCATACTATAGTATGTCGTTTTTCACGATTTCGGAGGATTTGAAAAAAAGGTGAAAATCACGCAAAAGCGAAAGGCTATAGTCCATGCCTCCATGGTGTCGGAGGGCATACTATAGTATGTCGTTTTTCACGATTTCGGAAATTTAAAATAAAGGTGAAAATCACGCAAAAGCGAAAGGCTATAGTCCATGGTGTCGGAGGGCATACTATAGTATGTCGTTTTTCACGATTTCGGAGGATTTGAAAAAAAGGTGAAAATCACGCAAAAGCGAAAGGCTATAGTCCATGGTGTCGGAGGGCATACTATAGTATGTCGTTTTTCACGATTTCGGAGGATTTGAAAAAAAGGGTGAAAATCACGCAAAAGCGAAAGGCTATAGTCCATGGTGTCGGAGGGCATACTATAGTATGTCGTTTTTCACGATTTCGGAGGATTTAAAAAAAAAGGTGAAAATCACGCAAAAGCGAAAGGCTATAGTCCATGGTGTCGGAGGGCATACTATAGTATGTCGTTTTTCACGATTTCGGAGGATTTGAAAAAAAGGTGAAAATCACGCAAAAGCGAAAAGCTATAGTCCATGGTGTCGGAGGGCATACTATAGTATGTCGTTTTTCACGATTTCGGAGGATTTAAAAAAAAAGGTGAAAATCACGCAAAAGCGAAAGGCTATAGTCCATGGTGTCGGAGGGCATACTATAGTATGTCGTTTTTCACGATTTCGGAGGATTTGAAAAAAAGGTGAAAATCACGCAAAAGCAAAAGGCTATAGTCCATGGTGTCGGAGGGCATACTATAGTATGTCGTTTTTCACGATTTCGGAGGATTTGAAAAAAAGGTGAAAATCACGCAAAAGCGAAAGGCTATAGTCCATGGTGTCGGAGGGCATACTATAGTATGTCCTTTTTCACGATTTCGGAGGATTTGAAAAAAAGGTGAAAATCACGCAAAAGCGAAAGGCTATAGTCCATGGTGTCGGAGGGCATACTATAGTATGTCGTTTTTCACGATTTCGGAGGATTTGAAAAAAAGGTGAAAATCACGCAAAAGCGAAAGGCTATAGTCCATGGTGTCGGAGGGCATACTATAGTATTTCGTTTTTCACGATTTCGGAGGATTTGAAAAAAAGGTGAAAATCACGCAAAAGCGAAAGGCTATAGTCCATGGTGTCGGAGTGCATACTATAGTATGTCGTTTTTCACGATTTCGGAGGATTTGAAAAAGAAGGTGAAAATCACGCAAAAGCGAAAGGCTATAGTCCATGGTATCGGAGGGCATACTATAGTATGTCGTTTTTCACGATTTCGGAGGATTTGAAAAAAAGGTGAAAATCACGCAAAAGCGAAAGGCTATAGTCCATGGTGTCGGAGGGCATACTATAGTATGTCTTTTTCACGATTTCGGAGGATTTGAAAAAAAGGTGAAAATCACGCAAAAGCGAAAGGCTATAGTCCATGGTGTCGGAGGGCATACTATAGTATGTCGTTTTTCACAATTTCGGAGGATTTAAAATAAAGGTGAAAATCACGCAAAAGCGAAAGGCTATAGTCCATGGTGTCGGAGGGCATACTATAGTATGTCGATTTTCACGATTTCGGAGGATTTGAAAAAAAGGTGAAAATCACGCAAAAGCGAAAGGCTATAGTCCATGGTGTCGGAGGGCATACTATAGTATGTCGTTTTTCACGATTTCGGAGGATTTGAAAAAAAGGGTGAAAATCACGCAAAAGCGAAAGGCTATAGTCCATGGTGTCGGAGGGCATACTATAGTATGTCATTTTTCACGATTTCGGAGGATTTTAAAAAAAAAAGGTGAAAATCACGCAAAAGCGAAAGGCTATAGTCCATGGTGTCGGAGGGCATACTATAGTATGTCGTTTTTCACGATTTCGGAGGATTTGAAAAAAGGTGAAAATCACGCAAAAGCAAAAGGCTATAGTCCATGGTGTCGGAGGGCATACTATAGTATGTCGTTTTTCACGATTTCGGAGGATTTGAAAAAAAGGTGAAAATCACGCAAAAGCGAAAGGCTATAGTCCATGGTGTCGGAGGGCATACTATAGTATGTCGTTTTTCACGATTTCGGAGGATTTGAAAAAAAGGTGAAAATCACGCAAAAGCGAAAGGCTATAGTCAATGGTGTCGGAGGGCATACTATAGTATGTCGTTTTTCACGATTTCGGAGGATTTGAAAAAAAGGTGAAAATCACGCAAAAGCGAAAGGCTATAGTCCATGGTGTCGGAGGGCATACTATAGTATGTCGTTTTTCACGATTTCGGAGGATTTGAAAAAAAGGGTGAAAATCACGCAAAAGCGAAAGGCTATAGTCCATGGTGTCGGAGAGCATACTATAGTATGTCGTTTTTCACGATTTCGGAGGATTTAAAAAAAAAGGTGAAAATCACGCAAAAGCGAAAGGCTATAGTCCATGGTGTCGGAGGGCATACTATAGTATGTCGTTTTTCACGATTTCGGAGGATTTGAAAAAAAGGTGAAAATCACGCAAAAGCGAAAGGCTATAGTCCATGGTGTCGGAGGGCATACTATAGTATGTCGTTTTTCACGATTTCGAAAGATTTAAAATAAAGGTGAAAATCACGCAAAAGCGAAAGGATATAGTCCATGGTGTCGGAGGGCATACTATAGTATGTCGTTTTTCACGATTTCGGAGGATTTGAAAAAAAGGTGAAAATCACGCAAAAGCGAAAGGCTATAGTCCATGGTGTCGGAGGGCATACTATAGTATGTCGTTTTTCACGATTTCGGAGGATTTGAAAAAAAGGTGAAAATCACGCAAAAGCGAAAGGCTATAGTCCATGGTGTCGGAGGGCATACTATAGTATGTCGTTTTTCACGATTTCGGAGGATTTGAAAAAAAGGTGAAAATCACGCAAAAGCGAAAGGCTATAGTCCATGGTGTCGAAGGGCATACTATAGTATGTCGTTTTTCACGATTTCGGAGGATTTAAAAAAAAGGTGAAAATCACGCAAAAGCGAAAGGCTATAGTCCATGGTGTCGGAGGGCATACTATAGTATGTCGTTTTTCACGATTTCGGAGGATTTGAAAAAAAGGTGAAAATCACGCAAAAGCGAAAGGCTATAGTCCATGGTGTCGGAGGGCATACTATAGTATGTCGTTTTTCACGATTTCGGAGGATTTGAAAAAAAGGTGAAAATCACGCAAAAGCGAAAGGCTATAGTCCATGGTGTCGGAGGGCATACTATAGTATGTCGTTTTTCACGATTTCGAAAGATTTAAAATAAAGGTGAAAATCACGCAAAAGCGAAAGGATATAGTCCATGGTGTCGGAGGGCATACTATAGTATGTCGTTTTTCACGATTTCGGAGGATTTGAAAAAAAGGTGAAAATCACGCAAAAGCGAAAGGCTATAGTCCATGGTGTCGGAGGGCATACTATAGTATGTCGTTTTTCACGATTTCGGAGGATTTGAAAAAAAGGTGAAAATCACGCAAAAGCGAAAGGCTATAGTCCATGGTGTCGGAGGGCATACTATAGTATGTCGTTTTTCACGATTTCTGAGGATTTAAAAAAAAGGTGAAAATCACGCAAAAGCGAAAGGCTATAGTCCATGGTGTCGGAGGGCATACTATAGTATGTCGTTTTTCAGGATTTCGGAGGATTTGAAAAAAAGGTGAAAATCACGCAAAAGCGAAAGGCTATAGTCCATGCCTCCATGGTGTCGGAGGGCATACTATAGTATGTCGTTTTTCACGATTTCGGAGGATTTAAAATAAAGGTGAAAATCACGCAAAAGCGAAAGGCTATAGTCCATGGTGTCGGAGGGCATACTATAGTATGTCGTTTTTCACGATTTCGGAGGATTTGAAAAAAAGGGTGAAAATCACGCAAAAGCGAAAGGCTATAGTCCATGGTGTCGGAGAGCATACTATAGTATGTCGTTTTTCACGATTTCGGAGGATTTAAAAAAAAAGGTGAAAATCACGCAAAAGCGAAAGGCTATAGTCCATGGTGTCGGAGGGCATACTATAGTATGTCGTTTTTCACGATTTCGGAGGATTTAAAATAAAGGTGAAAATCACGCAAAAACGAAAGGCTATAGTCCATGGTGTCGGAGGGCATACTATAGTATGTCGTTTTTCACGATTTCGGAGTATTTGAAAAAGAAGGTGAAAATCACGCAAAAGCGAAAGGCTATAGTCCATGGTGTCGGAGGGCATACTATAGTATGTCGTTTTTCACGATTTCGGAGGATTTGAAAAAAAGGTGAAAATCACGCAAAAGCGAAAGGCTATAGTCCATGGTGTCGGAGGGCATACTATAGTATGTCGTTTTTCACGATTTCGGAGGATTTGAAAAAAAGGGTGAAAATCACGCAAAAGCGAAAGGCTATAGTCCATGGTGTCGGAGAGCATACTATAGTATGTCGTTTTTCACGATTTCGGAGGATTTAAAAAAAAGGTGAAAATCACGCAAAAGCGAAAGGCTATAGTCCATGGTGTCGAAGGGCATACTATAGTATGTCGTTTTTCACGATTTCGGAGGATTTAAAAAAAAGGTGAAAATCACGCAAAAGCGAAAGGCTATAGTCCATGGTGTCGGAGGGCATACTATAGTATGTCGTTTTTCACGATTTCGGAGGATTTGAAAAAAAGGTGAAAATCACGCAAAAGCGAAAGGCTATAGTCCATGGTGTCGGAGGGCATACTATAGTATGTCGTTTTTCACGATTTCGGAGGATTTGAAAAAAAGGGTGAAAATCACGCAAAAGCGAAAGGCTATAGTCCATGGTGTCGGAGAGCATACTATAGTATGTCGTTTTTCACGATTTCGGAGGATTTAAAAAAAAGGTGAAAATCACGCAAAAGCGAAAGGCTATAGTCCATGGTGTCGAAGGGCATACTATAGTATGTCGTTTTTCACGATTTCGGAGGATTTAAAAAAAAGGTGAAAATCACGCAAAAGCGAAAGGCTATAGTCCATGGTGTCGGAGGGCATACTATAGTATGTCGTTTTTCACGATTTCGGAGGATTTGAAAAAAAGGTGAAAATCACGCAAAAGCGAAAGGCTATAGTCCATGGTGTCGGAGGGCATACTATAGTATGTCGTTTTTCACGATTTCGGAGGATTTGAAAAAAAGGTGAAAATCACGCAAAAGCGAAAGGCTATAGTCCATGGTGTCGGAGGGCATACTATAGTATGTCGTTTTTCACGATTTCGAAAGATTTAAAATAAAGGTGAAAATCACGCAAAAGCGAAAGGATATAGTCCATGGTGTCGGAGGGCATACTATAGTATGTCGTTTTTCACGATTTCGGAGGATTTGAAAAAAAGGTGAAAATCACGCAAAAGCGAAAGGCTATAGTCCATGGTGTCGGAGGGCATACTATAGTATGTCGTTTTTCACGATTTCGGAGGATTTGAAAAAAAGGTGAAAATCACGCAAAAGCGAAAGGCTTTAGTCCATGGTGTCGGAGGGCATACTATAGTATGTCGTTTTTCACGATTTCTGAGGATTTAAAAAAAAGGTGAAAATCACGCAAAAGCGAAAGGCTATAGTCCATGGTGTCGGAGGGCATACTATAGTATGTCGTTTTTCACGATTTCGGAGGATTTGAAAAAAAGGTGAAAATCACGCAAAAGCGAAAGGCTATAGTCCATGGTGTCGGAGAGCATACTATAGTATGTCGTTTTTCACGATTTCGGAGGATTTAAAAAAAAAGGTGAAAATCACGCAAAAGCGAAAGGCTATAGTCCATGGTGTCGGAGGGCATACTATAGTATGTCGTTTTTCACGATTTCGGAGGATTTAAAATAAAGGTGAAAATCACGCAAAAACGAAAGGCTATAGTCCATGGTGTCGGAGGGCATACTATAGTATGTCGTTTTTCACGATTTCGGAGTATTTGAAAAAGAAGGTGAAAATCACGCAAAAGCGAAAGGCTATAGTCCATGGTGTCGGAGGGCATACTATAGTATGTCGTTTTTCACGATTTCGGAGGATTTGAAAAAAAGGTGAAAATCACGCAAAAGCGAAAGGCTATAGTCCATGGTGTCGGAGGGCATACTATAGTATGTCTTTTTCACGATTTCGGAGGATTTGAAAAAAAGGGTGAAAATCACGCAAAAGCGAAAGGCTATAGTCCATGGTGTCGGAGAGCATACTATAGTATGTCGTTTTTCACGATTTCGGAGGATTTAAAAAAAAGGTGAAAATCACGCAAAAGCGAAAGGCTATAGTCCATGGTGTCGGAGGGCATACTATAGTATGTCGTTTTTCACGATTTCGGAGGATTTAAAATAAAGGTGAAAATCACGCAAAAACGAAAGGCTATAGTCCATGGTGTCGGAGGGCATACTATAGTATGTCGTTTTTCACGATTTCAGAGTATTTGAAAAAGAAGGTGAAAATCACGCAAAAGCGAAAGGCTATAGTCCATGGTGTCGGAGGGCATACTATAGTATGTCGTTTTTCACGATTTCGGAGGATTTGAAAAAAAGGGTGAAAATCACGCAAAAGCGAAAGGCTATAGTCCATGGTGTCGGAGAGCATACTATAGTATGTCGTTTTTCACGATTTCGGAGGATTTAAAAAAAAAGGTGAAAATCACGCAAAAGCGAAAGGCTATAGTCCATGGTGTCGGAGGGCATACTATAGTATGTCGTTTTTCACGATTTCGGAGGATTTGAAAAAAAGGTGAAAATCACGCAAAAGCGAAAGGCTATAGTCCATGGTGTCGGAGGGCATACTATAGTATGTCGTTTTTCACGATTTCGGAGGATTTGAAAAAAAGGTGAAAATCACGCAAAAGCGAAAGGCTATAGTCCATGGTGTCGGAGGGCATACTATAGTATGTCGTTTTTCACGATTTCGAAAGATTTAAAATAAAGGTGAAAATCACGCAAAAGCGAAAGGATATAGTCCATGGTGTCGGAGGGCATACTATAGTATGTCGTTTTTCACGATTTCGGAGGATTTGAAAAAAAGGTGAAAATCACGCAAAAGCGAAAGGCTATAGTCCATGGTGTCGGAGGGCATACTATAGTATGTCGTTTTTCACGATTTCGGAGGATTTGAAAAAAAGGTGAAAATCACGCAAAAGCGAAAGGCTATAGTCCATGGTGTCGGAGGGCATACTATAGTATGTCGTTTTTCACGATTTCGGAGGATTTGAAAAAAAGGTGAAAATCACGCAAAAGCGAAAGGCTATAGTCCATGGTGTCGAAGGGCATACTATAGTATGTCGTTTTTCACGATTTCGGAGGATTTAAAAAAAAGGTGAAAATCACGCAAAAGCGAAAGGCTATAGTCCATGGTGTCGGAGGGCATACTATAGTATGTCGTTTTTCACGATTTCGGAGGATTTGAAAAAAAGGTGAAAATCACGCAAAAGCGAAAGGCTATAGTCCATGGTGTCGGAGGGCATACTATAGTATGTCGTTTTTCACGATTTCGGAGGATTTGAAAAAAAGGTGAAAATCACGCAAAAGCGAAAGGCTATAGTCCATGGTGTCGGAGGGCATACTATAGTATGTCGTTTTTCACGATTTCGAAAGATTTAAAATAAAGGTGAAAATCACGCAAAAGCGAAAGGATATAGTCCATGGTGTCGGAGGGCATACTATAGTATGTCGTTTTTCACGATTTCGGAGGATTTGAAAAAAAGGTGAAAATCACGCAAAAGCGAAAGGCTATAGTCCATGGTGTCGGAGGGCATACTATAGTATGTCGTTTTTCACGATTTCGGAGGATTTGAAAAAAAGGTGAAAATCACGCAAAAGCGAAAGGCTATAGTCCATGGTGTCGGAGGGCATACTATAGTATGTCTTTTTCACGATTTCGGAGGATTTGAAAAAAAGGGTGAAAATCACGCAAAAGCGAAAGGCTATAGTCCATGGTGTCGGAGAGCATACTATAGTATGTCGTTTTTCACGATTTCGGAGGATTTAAAAAAAAGGTGAAAATCACGCAAAAGCGAAAGGCTATAGTCCATGGTGTCGGAGGGCATACTATAGTATGTCGTTTTTCACGATTTCGGAGGATTTAAAATAAAGGTGAAAATCACGCAAAAACGAAAGGCTATAGTCCATGGTGTCGGAGGGCATACTATAGTATGTCGTTTTTCACGATTTCAGAGTATTTGAAAAAGAAGGTGAAAATCACGCAAAAGCGAAAGGCTATAGTCCATGGTGTCGGAGGGCATACTATAGTATGTCGTTTTTCACGATTTCGGAGGATTTGAAAAAAAGGGTGAAAATCACGCAAAAGCGAAAGGCTATAGTCCATGGTGTCGGAGAGCATACTATAGTATGTCGTTTTTCACGATTTCGGAGGATTTAAAAAAAAGGTGAAAATCACGCAAAAGCGAAAGGCTATAGTCCATGGTGTCGGAGGGCATACTATAGTATGTCGTTTTTCACGATTTCGGAGGATTTGAAAAAAAGGTGAAAATCACGCAAAAGCGAAAGGCTATAGTCCATGGTGTCGGAGGGCATACTATAGTATGTCGTTTTTCACGATTTCGGAGGATTTGAAAAAAAGGTGAAAATCACGCAAAAGCGAAAGGCTATAGTCCATGGTGTCGGAGGGCATACTATAGTATGTCGTTTTTCACGATTTCGAAAGATTTAAAATAAAGGTGAAAATCACGCAAAAGCGAAAGGATATAGTCCATGGTGTCGGAGGGCATACTATAGTATGTCGTTTTTCACGATTTCGGAGGATTTGAAAAAAAGGTGAAAATCACGCAAAAGCGAAAGGCTATAGTCCATGGTGTCGGAGGGCATACTATAGTATGTCGTTTTTCACGATTTCGGAGGATTTGAAAAAAAGGTGAAAATCACGCAAAAGCGAAAGGCTATAGTCCATGGTGTCGGAGGGCATACTATAGTATGTCGTTTTTCACGATTTCGGAGGATTTGAAAAAAAGGTGAAAATCACGCAAAAGCGAAAGGCTATAGTCCATGGTGTCGAAGGGCATACTATAGTATGTCGTTTTTCACGATTTCGGAGGATTTAAAAAAAAGGTGAAAATCACGCAAAAGCGAAAGGCTATAGTCCATGGTGTCGGAGGGCATACTATAGTATGTCGTTTTTCACGATTTCGGAGGATTTGAAAAAAAGGTGAAAATCACGCAAAAGCGAAAGGCTATAGTCCATGGTGTCGGAGGGCATACTATAGTATGTCGTTTTTCACGATTTCGGAGGATTTGAAAAAAAGGTGAAAATCACGCAAAAGCGAAAGGCTATAGTCCATGGTGTCGGAGGGCATACTATAGTATGTCGTTTTTCACGATTTCGAAAGATTTAAAATAAAGGTGAAAATCACGCAAAAGCGAAAGGATATAGTCCATGGTGTCGGAGGGCATACTATAGTATGTCGTTTTTCACGATTTCGGAGGATTTGAAAAAAAGGTGAAAATCACGCAAAAGCGAAAGGCTATAGTCCATGGTGTCGGAGGGCATACTATAGTATGTCGTTTTTCACGATTTCGGAGGATTTGAAAAAAAGGTGAAAATCACGCAAAAGCGAAAGGCTATAGTCCATGGTGTCGGAGGGCATACTATAGTATGTCGTTTTTCACGATTTCTGAGGATTTAAAAAAAAGGTGAAAATCACGCAAAAGCGAAAGGCTATAGTCCATGGTGTCGGAGGGCATACTATAGTATGTCGTTTTTCAGGATTTCGGAGGATTTGAAAAAAAGGTGAAAATCACGCAAAAGCGAAAGGCTATAGTCCATGCCTCCATGGTGTCGGAGGGCATACTATAGTATGTCGTTTTTCACGATTTCGGAGGATTTAAAATAAAGGTGAAAATCACGCAAAAGCGAAAGGCTATAGTCCATGGTGTCGGAGGGCATACTATAGTATGTCGTTTTTCACGATTTCGGAGGATTTGAAAAAAAGGGTGAAAATCACGCAAAAGCGAAAGGCTATAGTCCATGGTGTCGGAGAGCATACTATAGTATGTCGTTTTTCACGATTTCGGAGGATTTGAAAAAAAGGTGAAAATCACGCAAAAGCGAAAGGCTATAGTCCATGGTGTCGGAGGGCATACTATAGTATGTCGTTTTTCACGATTTCGGAGGATTTGAAAAAAAGGTGAAAATCACGCAAAAGCGAAAGGCTATAGTCCATGGTGTCGAAGGGCATACTATAGTATGTCGTTTTTCACGATTTCGGAGGATTTAAAAAAAAGGTGAAAATCACGCAAAAGCGAAAGGCTATAGTCCATGGTGTCGGAGGGCATACTATAGTATGTCGTTTTTCACGATTTCGGAGGATTTGAAAAAAAGGTGAAAATCACGCAAAAGCGAAAGGCTATAGTCCATGGTGTCGGAGGGCATACTATAGTATGTCGTTTTTCACGATTTCGGAGGATTTGAAAAAAAGGTGAAAATCACGCAAAAGCGAAAGGCTATAGTCCATGGTGTCGGAGGGCATACTATAGTATGTCGTTTTTCACGATTTCGGAGGATTTGAAAAAAAGGTGAAAATCACGCAAAAGCGAAAGGATATAGTCCATGGTGTCGGAGGGCATACTATAGTATGTCGTTTTTCACGATTTCGGAGGATTTGAAAAAAAGGTGAAAATCACGCAAAAGCGAAAGGCTATAGTCCATGGTGTCGGAGGGCATACTATAGTATGTCGTTTTTCACGATTTCGGAGGATTTGAAAAAAAGGTGAAAATCACGCAAAAGCGAAAGGCTATAGTCCATGGTGTCGGAGGGCATACTATAGTATGTCGTTTTTCACGATTTCTGAGGATTTAAAAAAAAGGTGAAAATCACGCAAAAGCGAAAGGCTATAGTCCATGGTGTCGGAGGGCATACTATAGTATGTCGTTTTTCAGGATTTCGGAGGATTTGAAAAAAAGGTGAAAATCACGCAAAAGCGAAAGGCTATAGTCCATGCCTCCATGGTGTCGGAGGGCATACTATAGTATGTCGTTTTTCACGATTTCGGAGGATTTAAAATAAAGGTGAAAATCACGCAAAAGCGAAAGGCTATAGTCCATGGTGTCGGAGGGCATACTATAGTATGTCGTTTTTCACGATTTCGGAGGATTTGAAAAAAAGGGTGAAAATCACGCAAAAGCGAAAGGCTATAGTCCATGGTGTCGGAGAGCATACTATAGTATGTCGTTTTTCACGATTTCGGAGGATTTGAAAAAAAGGTGAAAATCACGCAAAAGCGAAAGGCTATAGTCCATGGTGTCGGAGGGCATACTATAGTATGTCGTTTTTCACGATTTCGGAGGATTTGAAAAAAAGGTGAAAATCACGCAAAAGCGAAAGGCTATAGTCCATGGTGTCGAAGGGCATACTATAGTATGTCGTTTTTCACGATTTCGGAGGATTTAAAAAAAAGGTGAAAATCACGCAAAAGCGAAAGGCTATAGTCCATGGTGTCGGAGGGCATACTATAGTATGTCGTTTTTCACGATTTCGGAGGATTTGAAAAAAAGGTGAAAATCACGCAAAAGCGAAAGGCTATAGTCCATGGTGTCGGAGGGCATACTATAGTATGTCGTTTTTCACGATTTCGGAGGATTTGAAAAAAAGGTGAAAATCACGCAAAAGCGAAAGGCTATAGTCCATGGTGTCGGAGGGCATACTATAGTATGTCGTTTTTCACGATTTCGAAAGATTTAAAATAAAGGTGAAAATCACGCAAAAGCGAAAGGATATAGTCCATGGTGTCGGAGGGCATACTATAGTATGTCGTTTTTCACGATTTCGGAGGATTTGAAAAAAAGGTGAAAATCACGCAAAAGCGAAAGGCTATAGTCCATGGTGTCGGAGGGCATACTATAGTATGTCGTTTTTCACGATTTCGGAGGATTTGAAAAAAAGGTGAAAATCACGCAAAAGCGAAAGGCTATAGTCCATGGTGTCGGAGGGCATACTATAGTATGTCTTTTTCACGATTTCGGAGGATTTGAAAAAAAGGGTGAAAATCACGCAAAAGCGAAAGGCTATAGTCCATGGTGTCGGAGAGCATACTATAGTATGTCGTTTTTCACGATTTCGGAGGATTTAAAAAAAAGGTGAAAATCACGCAAAAGCGAAAGGCTATAGTCCATGGTGTCGGAGGGCATACTATAGTATGTCGTTTTTCACGATTTCGGAGGATTTAAAATAAAGGTGAAAATCACGCAAAAACGAAAGGCTATAGTCCATGGTGTCGGAGGGCATACTATAGTATGTCGTTTTTCACGATTTCAGAGTATTTGAAAAAGAAGGTGAAAATCACGCAAAAGCGAAAGGCTATAGTCCATGGTGTCGGAGGGCATACTATAGTATGTCGTTTTTCACGATTTCGGAGGATTTGAAAAAAAGGGTGAAAATCACGCAAAAGCGAAAGGCTATAGTCCATGGTGTCGGAGAGCATACTATAGTATGTCGTTTTTCACGATTTCGGAGGATTTAAAAAAAAAGGTGAAAATCACGCAAAAGCGAAAGGCTATAGTCCATGGTGTCGGAGGGCATACTATAGTATGTCGTTTTTCACGATTTCGGAGGATTTGAAAAAAAGGTGAAAATCACGCAAAAGCGAAAGGCTATAGTCCATGGTGTCGGAGGGCATACTATAGTATGTCGTTTTTCACGATTTCGGAGGATTTGAAAAAAAGGTGAAAATCACGCAAAAGCGAAAGGCTATAGTCCATGGTGTCGGAGGGCATACTATAGTATGTCGTTTTTCACGATTTCGAAAGATTTAAAATAAAGGTGAAAATCACGCAAAAGCGAAAGGATATAGTCCATGGTGTCGGAGGGCATACTATAGTATGTCGTTTTTCACGATTTCGGAGGATTTGAAAAAAAGGTGAAAATCACGCAAAAGCGAAAGGCTATAGTCCATGGTGTCGGAGGGCATACTATAGTATGTCGTTTTTCACGATTTCGGAGGATTTGAAAAAAAGGTGAAAATCACGCAAAAGCGAAAGGCTATAGTCCATGGTGTCGGAGGGCATACTATAGTATGTCTTTTTCACGATTTCGGAGGATTTGAAAAAAAGGGTGAAAATCACGCAAAAGCGAAAGGCTATAGTCCATGGTGTCGGAGAGCATACTATAGTATGTCGTTTTTCACGATTTCGGAGGATTTAAAAAAAAGGTGAAAATCACGCAAAAGCGAAAGGCTATAGTCCATGGTGTCGGAGGGCATACTATAGTATGTCGTTTTTCACGATTTCGGAGGATTTAAAATAAAGGTGAAAATCACGCAAAAACGAAAGGCTATAGTCCATGGTGTCGGAGGGCATACTATAGTATGTCGTTTTTCACGATTTCAGAGTATTTGAAAAAGAAGGTGAAAATCACGCAAAAGCGAAAGGCTATAGTCCATGGTGTCGGAGGGCATACTATAGTATGTCGTTTTTCACGATTTCGGAGGATTTGAAAAAAAGGGTGAAAATCACGCAAAAGCGAAAGGCTATAGTCCATGGTGTCGGAGAGCATACTATAGTATGTCGTTTTTCACGATTTCGGAGGATTTAAAAAAAAAGGTGAAAATCACGCAAAAGCGAAAGGCTATAGTCCATGGTGTCGGAGGGCATACTATAGTATGTCGTTTTTCACGATTTCGGAGGATTTGAAAAAAAGGTGAAAATCACGCAAAAGCGAAAGGCTATAGTCCATGGTGTCGGAGGGCATACTATAGTATGTCGTTTTTCACGATTTCGGAGGATTTGAAAAAAAGGTGAAAATCACGCAAAAGCGAAAGGCTATAGTCCATGGTGTCGGAGGGCATACTATAGTATGTCGTTTTTCACGATTTCGAAAGATTTAAAATAAAGGTGAAAATCACGCAAAAGCGAAAGGATATAGTCCATGGTGTCGGAGGGCATACTATAGTATGTCGTTTTTCACGATTTCGGAGGATTTGAAAAAAAGGTGAAAATCACGCAAAAGCGAAAGGCTATAGTCCATGGTGTCGGAGGGCATACTATAGTATGTCGTTTTTCACGATTTCGGAGGATTTGAAAAAAAGGTGAAAATCACGCAAAAGCGAAAGGCTATAGTCCATGGTGTCGGAGGGCATACTATAGTATGTCGTTTTTCACGATTTCGGAGGATTTGAAAAAAAGGTGAAAATCACGCAAAAGCGAAAGGCTATAGTCCATGGTGTCGAAGGGCATACTATAGTATGTCGTTTTTCACGATTTCGGAGGATTTAAAAAAAAGGTGAAAATCACGCAAAAGCGAAAGGCTATAGTCCATGGTGTCGGAGGGCATACTATAGTATGTCGTTTTTCACGATTTCGGAGGATTTGAAAAAAAGGTGAAAATCACGCAAAAGCGAAAGGCTATAGTCCATGGTGTCGGAGGGCATACTATAGTATGTCGTTTTTCACGATTTCGGAGGATTTGAAAAAAAGGTGAAAATCACGCAAAAGCGAAAGGCTATAGTCCATGGTGTCGGAGGGCATACTATAGTATGTCGTTTTTCACGATTTCGAAAGATTTAAAATAAAGGTGAAAATCACGCAAAAGCGAAAGGATATAGTCCATGGTGTCGGAGGGCATACTATAGTATGTCGTTTTTCACGATTTCGGAGGATTTGAAAAAAAGGTGAAAATCACGCAAAAGCGAAAGGCTATAGTCCATGGTGTCGGAGGGCATACTATAGTATGTCGTTTTTCACGATTTCGGAGGATTTGAAAAAAAGGTGAAAATCACGCAAAAGCGAAAGGCTATAGTCCATGGTGTCGGAGGGCATACTATAGTATGTCGTTTTTCACGATTTCTGAGGATTTAAAAAAAAGGTGAAAATCACGCAAAAGCGAAAGGCTATAGTCCATGGTGTCGGAGGGCATACTATAGTATGTCGTTTTTCAGGATTTCGGAGGATTTGAAAAAAAGGTGAAAATCACGCAAAAGCGAAAGGCTATAGTCCATGCCTCCATGGTGTCGGAGGGCATACTATAGTATGTCGTTTTTCACGATTTCGGAGGATTTAAAATAAAGGTGAAAATCACGCAAAAGCGAAAGGCTATAGTCCATGGTGTCGGAGGGCATACTATAGTATGTCGTTTTTCACGATTTCGGAGGATTTGAAAAAAAGGGTGAAAATCACGCAAAAGCGAAAGGCTATAGTCCATGGTGTCGGAGAGCATACTATAGTATGTCGTTTTTCACGATTTCGGAGGATTTAAAAAAAAAGGTGAAAATCACGCAAAAGCGAAAGGCTATAGTCCATGGTGTCGGAGGGCATACTATAGTATGTCGTTTTTCACGATTTCGGAGGATTTAAAATAAAGGTGAAAATCACGCAAAAACGAAAGGCTATAGTCCATGGTGTCGGAGGGCATACTATAGTATGTCGTTTTTCACGATTTCGGAGTATTTGAAAAAGAAGGTGAAAATCACGCAAAAGCGAAAGGCTATAGTCCATGGTGTCGGAGGGCATACTATAGTATGTCGTTTTTCACGATTTCGTAGGATTTGAAAAAAAGGTGAAAATCACGCAAAAGCGAAAGGCTATAGTCCATGGTGTCGGAGGGCATACTATAGTATGTCTTTTTCACGATTTCGGAGGATTTGAAAAAAAGGGTGAAAATCACGCAAAAGCGAAAGGCTATAGTCCATGGTGTCGGAGAGCATACTATAGTATGTCGTTTTTCACGATTTCGGAGGATTTAAAAAAAAAGGTGAAAATCACGCAAAAGCGAAAGGCTATAGTCCATGGTGTCGGAGGGCATACTATAGTATGTCGTTTTTCACGATTTCGGAGGATTTCAAATAAAGGTGAAAATCACGCAAAAACGAAAGGCTATAGTCCATGGTGTCGGAGGGCATACTATAGTATGTCGTTTTTCACGATTTCGGAGTATTTGAAAAAGAAGGTGAAAATCACGCAAAAGCGAAAGGCTATAGTCCATGGTGTCGGAGGGCATACTATAGTATGTCGTTTTTCACGATTTCGGAGGATTTGAAAAAAAGGTGAAAATCACGCAAAAGCGAAAGGCTATAGTCCATGGTGTCGGAGGGCATACTATAGTATGTCGTTTTTCACGATTTCGGAGGATTTGAAAAAAAGGGTGAAAATCACGCAAAAGCGAAAGGCTATAGTCCATGGTGTCGGAGAGAATACTATAGTATGTCGTTTTTCACGATTTCGGAGGATTTAAAAAAAAGGTGAAAATCACGCAAAAGCGAAAGGCTATAGTCCATGGTGTCGAAGGGCATACTATAGTATGTCGTTTTTCACGATTTCGGAGGATTTAAAAAAAAGGTGAAAATCACGCAAAAGCGAAAGGCTATAGTCCATGGTGTCGGAGGGCATACTATAGTATGTCGTTTTTCACGATTTCGGAGGATTTGAAAAAAAGGTGAAAATCACGCAAAAGCGAAAGGCTATAGTCCATGGTGTCGGAGGGCATACTATAGTATGTCGTTTTTCACGATTTCGGAGGATTTGAAAAAAAGGGTGAAAATCACGCAAAAGCGAAAGGCTATAGTCCATGGTGTCGGAGAGCATACTATAGTATGTCGTTTTTCACGATTTCGGAGGATTTAAAAAAAAGGTGAAAATCACGCAAAAGCGAAAGGCTATAGTCCATGGTGTCGAAGGGCATACTATAGTATGTCGTTTTTCACGATTTCGGAGGATTTAAAAAAAGGTGAAAATCACGCAAAAGCGAAAGGCTATAGTCCATGGTGTCGGAGGGCATACTATAGTATGTCGTTTTTCACGATTTCGGAGGATTTGAAAAAAAGGTGAAAATCACGCAAAAGCGAAAGGCTATAGTCCATGGTGTCGGAGGGCATACTATAGTATGTCGTTTTTCACGATTTCGGAGGATTTGAAAAAAAGGTGAAAATCACGCAAAAGCGAAAGGCTATAGTCCATGGTGTCGGAGGGCATACTATAGTATGTCGTTTTTCACGATTTCGAAAGATTTAAAATAAAGGTGAAAATCACGCAAAAGCGAAAGGATATAGTCCATGGTGTCGGAGGGCATACTATAGTATGTCGTTTTTCACGATTTCGGAGGATTTGAAAAAAAGGTGAAAATCACGCAAAAGCGAAAGGCTATAGTCCATGGTGTCGGAGGGCATACTATAGTATGTCGTTTTTCACGATTTCGGAGGATTTGAAAAAAAGGTGAAAATCACGCAAAAGCGAAAGGCTATAGTCCATGGTGTCGGAGGGCATACTATAGTATGTCGTTTTTCACGATTTCTGAGGATTTAAAAAAAAGGTGAAAATCACGCAAAAGCGAAAGGCTATAGTCCATGGTGTCGGAGGGCATACTATAGTATGTCGTTTTTCACGATTTCGGAGGATTTGAAAAAAAGGTGAAAATCACGCAAAAGCGAAAGGCTATAGTCCATGGTGTCGGAGAGCATACTATAGTATGTCGTTTTTCACGATTTCGGAGGATTTTAAAAAAAAGGTGAAAATCACGCAAAAGCGAAAGGCTATAGTCCATGGTGTCGGAGGGCATACTATAGTATGTCTTTTTCACGATTTCGGAGTATTTGAAAAAGAAGGTGAAAATCACGCAAAAGCGAAAGGCTATAGTCCATGGTGTCGGAGGGCATACTATAGTATGTCGTTTTTCACGATTTCGGAGGATTTGAAAAAAAGGTGAAAATCACGCAAAAGCGAAAGGCTATAGTCCATGGTGTCGGAGGGCATACTATAGTATGTCTTTTTCACGATTTCGGAGGATTTGAAAAAAAGGGTGAAAATCACGCAAAAGCGAAAGGCTATAGTCCATGGTGTCGGAGAGCATACTATAGTATGTCGTTTTTCACGATTTCGGAGGATTTAAAATAAAGGTGAAAATCACGCAAAAACGAAAGGCTATAGTCCATGGTGTCGGAGGGCATACTATAGTATGTCGTTTTTCACGATTTCAGAGTATTTGAAAAAGAAGGTGAAAATCACGCAAAAGCGAAAGGCTATAGTCCATGGTGTCGGAGGGCATACTATAGTATGTCGTTTTTCACGATTTCGGAGGATTTGAAAAAAAGGTGAAAATCACGCAAAAGCGAAAGGCTATAGTCCATGCCTCCATGGTGTCGGAGGGCATACTATAGTATGTCGTTTTTCACGATTTCGGAGGATTTGAAAAAAAGGTGAAAATCACGCAAAAGCGAAAGGCTATAGTCCATGGTGTCGGAGGGCATACTATAGTATGTCGTTTTTCACGATTTCGGAGGATTTGAAAAAAAGGTGAAAATCACGCAAAAGCGAAAGGCTATAGTCCATGGTGTCGGAGGGCATACTATAGTATGTCGTTTTTCACGATTTCGGAGGATTTGAAAAAAAGGGTGAAAATCACGCAAAAGCGAAAGGCTATAGTCCATGGTGTCGGAGGGCATACTATAGTATGTCGTTTTTCACGATTTCGGAGGATTTGAAAAAAAGGTGAAAATCACGCAAAAGCGAAAGGCTATAGTCCATGGTGTCGGAGGGCATACTATAGTATGTCGTTTTTCACGATTTCGGAGGATTTGAAAAAAAGGTGAAAATCACGCAAAAGCGAAAGGCTATAGTCCATGGTGTCGGAGGGCATACTATAGTATGTCGTTTTTCACGATTTCGGAGGATTTGAAAAAAAGGGTGAAAATCACGCAAAAGCGAAAGGCTTTAGTCCATGGTGTCGGAGAGCATACTATAGTATGTCGTTTTTCACGATTTCGGAGGATTTAAAAAAAAAATGTGAAAATCACGCAAAAGCGAAAGGCTATAGTCCATGGTGTCGGAGGGCATACTATAGTATGTCGTTTTTCACGATTTCGGAGGATTTGAAAAAAAGGTGAAAATCACGCAAAAGCAAAAGGCTATAGTCCATGGTGTCGGAGGGCATACTATAGTATGTCGTTTTTCACGATTTCGGAGGATTTGAAAAAAAGGTGAAAATCACGCAAAAGCGAAAGGCTATAGTCCATGGTGTCGGAGGGCATACTATAGTATGTCGTTTTTCACGATTTCGGAGGATTTGAAAAAAAGGTGAAAATCACGCAAAAGCAAAAGGCTATAGTCCATGGTGTCGGAGGGCATACTATAGTATGTCGTTTTTCACGATTTCGGAGGATTTGAAAAAAAGGTGAAAATCACGCAAAAGCGAAAGGCTATAGTCCATGGTGTCGGAGGGCATACTATAGTATGTCGTTTTTCACGATTTCGGAGGATTTGAAAAAAAGGTGAAAATCACGCAAAAGCGAAAGGCTATAGTCCATGGTGTCGGAGGGCATACTATAGTATGTCGTTTTTCACGATTTCGGAGGATTTGAAAAAAAGGTGAAAATCACGCAAAAGCGAAAGGCTATAGTCCATGGTGTCGGAGGGCATACTATAGTATGTCGTTTTTCACGATTTCGGAGGATTTGAAAAAAAGGTGAAAATCACGCAAAAGCGAAAGGCTATAGTCCATGGTGTCGGAGTGCATACTATAGTATGTCGTTTTTCACGATTTCGGAGGATTTGAAAAAGAAGGTGAAAATCACGCAAAAGCGAAAGGCTATAGTCCATGGTATCGGAGGGCATACTATAGTATGTCGTTTTTCACGATTTCGGAGGATTTGAAAAAAAGGTGAAAATCACGCAAAAGCGAAAGGCTATAGTCCATGGTGTCGGAGGGCATACTATAGTATGTCTTTTTCACGATTTCGGAGGATTTGAAAAAAAGGTGAAAATCACGCAAAAGCGAAAGGCTATAGTCCATGGTGTCGGAGGGCATACTATAGTATGTCGTTTTTCACGATTTCGGAGGATTTGAAAAAAAGGTGAAAATCACGCAAAAGCGAAAGGCTATAGTCCATGGTGTCGGAGGGCATACTATAGTATGTCGTTTTTCACGATTTCGGAGGATTTGAAAAAAAGGTGAAAATCACGCAAAAGCGAAAGGCTATAGTCCATGGTGTCGAAGGGCATACTATAGTATGTCGTTTTTCACGATTTCGGAGGATTTTAAAAAAAGGTGAAAATCACGCAAAAGCGAAAGGCTATAGTCCATGGTGTCGGAGGGCATACTATAGTATGTCGTTTTTCACGATTTCGGAGGATTTGAAAAAAAGGTGAAAATCACGCAAAAGCGAAAGGCTATAGTCCATGGTGTCGGAGAGCATACTATAGTATGTCGTTTTTCACGATTTCGGAGGATTTGAAAAAAAGGGTGAAAATCACGCAAAAGCGAAAGGCTATAGTCCATGGTGTCGGAGAGCATACTATAGTATGTCGTTTTTCACGATTTCGGAGGATTTAAAAAAAAGGTGAAAATCACGCAAAAGCGAAAGGCTATAGTCCATGGTGTCGGAGGGCATACTATAGTATGTCGTTTTTCACGATTTCGGAGGATTTAAAATAAAGGTGAAAATCACGCAAAAACGAAAGGCTATAGTCCATGGTGTCGGAGGGCATACTATAGTATGTCGTTTTTCACGATTTCAGAGTATTTGAAAAAGAAGGTGAAAATCACGCAAAAGCGAAAGGCTATAGTCCATGGTGTCGGAGGGCATACTATAGTATGTCGTTTTTCACGATTTCGGAGGATTTGAAAAAAAGGGTGAAAATCACGCAAAAGCGAAAGGCTATAGTCCATGGTGTCGGAGAGCATACTATAGTATGTCGTTTTTCACGATTTCGGAGGATTTAAAAAAAAAGGTGAAAATCACGCAAAAGCGAAAGGCTATAGTCCATGGTGTCGGAGGGCATACTATAGTATGTCGTTTTTCACGATTTCGGAGGATTTGAAAAAAAGGTGAAAATCACGCAAAAGCGAAAGGCTATAGTCCATGGTGTCGGAGGGCATACTATAGTATGTCGTTTTTCACGATTTCGGAGGATTTGAAAAAAAGGTGAAAATCACGCAAAAGCGAAAGGCTATAGTCCATGGTGTCGGAGGGCATACTATAGTATGTCGTTTTTCACGATTTCGAAAGATTTAAAATAAAGGTGAAAATCACGCAAAAGCGAAAGGATATAGTCCATGGTGTCGGAGGGCATACTATAGTATGTCGTTTTTCACGATTTCGGAGGATTTGAAAAAAAGGTGAAAATCACGCAAAAGCGAAAGGCTATAGTCCATGGTGTCGGAGGGCATACTATAGTATGTCGTTTTTCACGATTTCGGAGGATTTGAAAAAAAGGTGAAAATCACGCAAAAGCGAAAGGCTATAGTCCATGGTGTCGGAGGGCATACTATAGTATGTCGTTTTTCACGATTTCGGAGGATTTGAAAAAAAGGTGAAAATCACGCAAAAGCGAAAGGCTATAGTCCATGGTGTCGAAGGGCATACTATAGTATGTCGTTTTTCACGATTTCGGAGGATTTAAAAAAAAGGTGAAAATCACGCAAAAGCGAAAGGCTATAGTCCATGGTGTCGGAGGGCATACTATAGTATGTCGTTTTTCACGATTTCGGAGGATTTGAAAAAAAGGTGAAAATCACGCAAAAGCGAAAGGCTATAGTCCATGGTGTCGGAGGGCATACTATAGTATGTCGTTTTTCACGATTTCGGAGGATTTGAAAAAAAGGTGAAAATCACGCAAAAGCGAAAGGCTATAGTCCATGGTGTCGGAGGGCATACTATAGTATGTCGTTTTTCACGATTTCGAAAGATTTAAAATAAAGGTGAAAATCACGCAAAAGCGAAAGGATATAGTCCATGGTGTCGGAGGGCATACTATAGTATGTCGTTTTTCACGATTTCGGAGGATTTGAAAAAAAGGTGAAAATCACGCAAAAGCGAAAGGCTATAGTCCATGGTGTCGGAGGGCATACTATAGTATGTCGTTTTTCACGATTTCGGAGGATTTGAAAAAAAGGTGAAAATCACGCAAAAGCGAAAGGCTATAGTCCATGGTGTCGGAGGGCATACTATAGTATGTCGTTTTTCACGATTTCTGAGGATTTAAAAAAAAGGTGAAAATCACGCAAAAGCGAAAGGCTATAGTCCATGGTGTCGGAGGGCATACTATAGTATGTCGTTTTTCAGGATTTCGGAGGATTTGAAAAAAAGGTGAAAATCACGCAAAAGCGAAAGGCTATAGTCCATGCCTCCATGGTGTCGGAGGGCATACTATAGTATGTCGTTTTTCACGATTTCGGAGGATTTAAAATAAAGGTGAAAATCACGCAAAAGCGAAAGGCTATAGTCCATGGTGTCGGAGGGCATACTATAGTATGTCGTTTTTCACGATTTCGGAGGATTTGAAAAAAAGGGTGAAAATCACGCAAAAGCGAAAGGCTATAGTCCATGGTGTCGGAGAGCATACTATAGTATGTCGTTTTTCACGATTTCGGAGGATTTGAAAAAAAGGTGAAAATCACGCAAAAGCGAAAGGCTATAGTCCATGGTGTCGGAGGGCATACTATAGTATGTCGTTTTTCACGATTTCGGAGGATTTGAAAAAAAGGTGAAAATCACGCAAAAGCGAAAGGCTATAGTCCATGGTGTCGAAGGGCATACTATAGTATGTCGTTTTTCACGATTTCGGAGGATTTAAAAAAAAGGTGAAAATCACGCAAAAGCGAAAGGCTATAGTCCATGGTGTCGGAGGGCATACTATAGTATGTCGTTTTTCACGATTTCGGAGGATTTGAAAAAAAGGTGAAAATCACGCAAAAGCGAAAGGCTATAGTCCATGGTGTCGGAGGGCATACTATAGTATGTCGTTTTTCACGATTTCGGAGGATTTGAAAAAAAGGTGAAAATCACGCAAAAGCGAAAGGCTATAGTCCATGGTGTCGGAGGGCATACTATAGTATGTCGTTTTTCACGATTTCGAAAGATTTAAAATAAAGGTGAAAATCACGCAAAAGCGAAAGGATATAGTCCATGGTGTCGGAGGGCATACTATAGTATGTCGTTTTTCACGATTTCGGAGGATTTGAAAAAAAGGTGAAAATCACGCAAAAGCGAAAGGCTATAGTCCATGGTGTCGGAGGGCATACTATAGTATGTCGTTTTTCACGATTTCGGAGGATTTGAAAAAAAGGTGAAAATCACGCAAAAGCGAAAGGCTATAGTCCATGGTGTCGGAGGGCATACTATAGTATGTCTTTTTCACGATTTCGGAGGATTTGAAAAAAAGGGTGAAAATCACGCAAAAGCGAAAGGCTATAGTCCATGGTGTCGGAGAGCATACTATAGTATGTCGTTTTTCACGATTTCGGAGGATTTAAAAAAAAGGTGAAAATCACGCAAAAGCGAAAGGCTATAGTCCATGGTGTCGGAGGGCATACTATAGTATGTCGTTTTTCACGATTTCGGAGGATTTAAAATAAAGGTGAAAATCACGCAAAAACGAAAGGCTATAGTCCATGGTGTCGGAGGGCATACTATAGTATGTCGTTTTTCACGATTTCAGAGTATTTGAAAAAGAAGGTGAAAATCACGCAAAAGCGAAAGGCTATAGTCCATGGTGTCGGAGGGCATACTATAGTATGTCGTTTTTCACGATTTCGGAGGATTTGAAAAAAAGGGTGAAAATCACGCAAAAGCGAAAGGCTATAGTCCATGGTGTCGGAGAGCATACTATAGTATGTCGTTTTTCACGATTTCGGAGGATTTAAAAAAAAAGGTGAAAATCACGCAAAAGCGAAAGGCTATAGTCCATGGTGTCGGAGGGCATACTATAGTATGTCGTTTTTCACGATTTCGGAGGATTTGAAAAAAAGGTGAAAATCACGCAAAAGCGAAAGGCTATAGTCCATGGTGTCGGAGGGCATACTATAGTATGTCGTTTTTCACGATTTCGGAGGATTTGAAAAAAAGGTGAAAATCACGCAAAAGCGAAAGGCTATAGTCCATGGTGTCGGAGGGCATACTATAGTATGTCGTTTTTCACGATTTCGAAAGATTTAAAATAAAGGTGAAAATCACGCAAAAGCGAAAGGATATAGTCCATGGTGTCGGAGGGCATACTATAGTATGTCGTTTTTCACGATTTCGGAGGATTTGAAAAAAAGGTGAAAATCACGCAAAAGCGAAAGGCTATAGTCCATGGTGTCGGAGGGCATACTATAGTATGTCGTTTTTCACGATTTCGGAGGATTTGAAAAAAAGGTGAAAATCACGCAAAAGCGAAAGGCTATAGTCCATGGTGTCGGAGGGCATACTATAGTATGTCGTTTTTCACGATTTCGGAGGATTTGAAAAAAAGGTGAAAATCACGCAAAAGCGAAAGGCTATAGTCCATGGTGTCGAAGGGCATACTATAGTATGTCGTTTTTCACGATTTCGGAGGATTTAAAAAAAAGGTGAAAATCACGCAAAAGCGAAAGGCTATAGTCCATGGTGTCGGAGGGCATACTATAGTATGTCGTTTTTCACGATTTCGGAGGATTTGAAAAAAAGGTGAAAATCACGCAAAAGCGAAAGGCTATAGTCCATGGTGTCGGAGGGCATACTATAGTATGTCGTTTTTCACGATTTCGGAGGATTTGAAAAAAAGGTGAAAATCACGCAAAAGCGAAAGGCTATAGTCCATGGTGTCGGAGGGCATACTATAGTATGTCGTTTTTCACGATTTCGAAAGATTTAAAATAAAGGTGAAAATCACGCAAAAGCGAAAGGATATAGTCCATGGTGTCGGAGGGCATACTATAGTATGTCGTTTTTCACGATTTCGGAGGATTTGAAAAAAAGGTGAAAATCACGCAAAAGCGAAAGGCTATAGTCCATGGTGTCGGAGGGCATACTATAGTATGTCGTTTTTCACGATTTCGGAGGATTTGAAAAAAAGGTGAAAATCACGCAAAAGCGAAAGGCTATAGTCCATGGTGTCGGAGGGCATACTATAGTATGTCGTTTTTCACGATTTCTGAGGATTTAAAAAAAAGGTGAAAATCACGCAAAAGCGAAAGGCTATAGTCCATGGTGTCGGAGGGCATACTATAGTATGTCGTTTTTCAGGATTTCGGAGGATTTGAAAAAAAGGTGAAAATCACGCAAAAGCGAAAGGCTATAGTCCATGCCTCCATGGTGTCGGAGGGCATACTATAGTATGTCGTTTTTCACGATTTCGGAGGATTTAAAATAAAGGTGAAAATCACGCAAAAGCGAAAGGCTATAGTCCATGGTGTCGGAGGGCATACTATAGTATGTCGTTTTTCACGATTTCGGAGGATTTGAAAAAAAGGGTGAAAATCACGCAAAAGCGAAAGGCTATAGTCCATGGTGTCGGAGAGCATACTATAGTATGTCGTTTTTCACGATTTCGGAGGATTTAAAAAAAAAGGTGAAAATCACGCAAAAGCGAAAGGCTATAGTCCATGGTGTCGGAGGGCATACTATAGTATGTCGTTTTTCACGATTTCGGAGGATTTAAAATAAAGGTGAAAATCACGCAAAAACGAAAGGCTATAGTCCATGGTGTCGGAGGGCATACTATAGTATGTCGTTTTTCACGATTTCGGAGTATTTGAAAAAGAAGGTGAAAATCACGCAAAAGCGAAAGGCTATAGTCCATGGTGTCGGAGGGCATACTATAGTATGTCGTTTTTCACGATTTCGTAGGATTTGAAAAAAAGGTGAAAATCACGCAAAAGCGAAAGGCTATAGTCCATGGTGTCGGAGGGCATACTATAGTATGTCTTTTTCACGATTTCGGAGGATTTGAAAAAAAGGGTGAAAATCACGCAAAAGCGAAAGGCTATAGTCCATGGTGTCGGAGAGCATACTATAGTATGTCGTTTTTCACGATTTCGGAGGATTTAAAAAAAAAGGTGAAAATCACGCAAAAGCGAAAGGCTATAGTCCATGGTGTCGGAGGGCATACTATAGTATGTCGTTTTTCACGATTTCGGAGGATTTCAAATAAAGGTGAAAATCACGCAAAAACGAAAGGCTATAGTCCATGGTGTCGGAGGGCATACTATAGTATGTCGTTTTTCACGATTTCGGAGTATTTGAAAAAGAAGGTGAAAATCACGCAAAAGCGAAAGGCTATAGTCCATGGTGTCGGAGGGCATACTATAGTATGTCGTTTTTCACGATTTCGGAGGATTTGAAAAAAAGGTGAAAATCACGCAAAAGCGAAAGGCTATAGTCCATGGTGTCGGAGGGCATACTATAGTATGTCGTTTTTCACGATTTCGGAGGATTTGAAAAAAAGGGTGAAAATCACGCAAAAGCGAAAGGCTATAGTCCATGGTGTCGGAGAGAATACTATAGTATGTCGTTTTTCACGATTTCGGAGGATTTAAAAAAAAGGTGAAAATCACGCAAAAGCGAAAGGCTATAGTCCATGGTGTCGAAGGGCATACTATAGTATGTCGTTTTTCACGATTTCGGAGGATTTAAAAAAAAGGTGAAAATCACGCAAAAGCGAAAGGCTATAGTCCATGGTGTCGGAGGGCATACTATAGTATGTCGTTTTTCACGATTTCGGAGGATTTGAAAAAAAGGTGAAAATCACGCAAAAGCGAAAGGCTATAGTCCATGGTGTCGGAGGGCATACTATAGTATGTCGTTTTTCACGATTTCGGAGGATTTGAAAAAAAGGGTGAAAATCACGCAAAAGCGAAAGGCTATAGTCCATGGTGTCGGAGAGCATACTATAGTATGTCGTTTTTCACGATTTCGGAGGATTTAAAAAAAAGGTGAAAATCACGCAAAAGCGAAAGGCTATAGTCCATGGTGTCGAAGGGCATACTATAGTATGTCGTTTTTCACGATTTCGGAGGATTTAAAAAAAAGGTGAAAATCACGCAAAAGCGAAAGGCTATAGTCCATGGTGTCGGAGGGCATACTATAGTATGTCGTTTTTCACGATTTCGGAGGATTTGAAAAAAAGGTGAAAATCACGCAAAAGCGAAAGGCTATAGTCCATGGTGTCGGAGGGCATACTATAGTATGTCGTTTTTCACGATTTCGGAGGATTTGAAAAAAAGGTGAAAATCACGCAAAAGCGAAAGGCTATAGTCCATGGTGTCGGAGGGCATACTATAGTATGTCGTTTTTCACGATTTCGAAAGATTTAAAATAAAGGTGAAAATCACGCAAAAGCGAAAGGATATAGTCCATGGTGTCGGAGGGCATACTATAGTATGTCGTTTTTCACGATTTCGGAGGATTTGAAAAAAAGGTGAAAATCACGCAAAAGCGAAAGGCTATAGTCCATGGTGTCGGAGGGCATACTATAGTATGTCGTTTTTCACGATTTCGGAGGATTTGAAAAAAAGGTGAAAATCACGCAAAAGCGAAAGGCTATAGTCCATGGTGTCGGAGGGCATACTATAGTATGTCGTTTTTCACGATTTCTGAGGATTTAAAAAAAAGGTGAAAATCACGCAAAAGCGAAAGGCTATAGTCCATGGTGTCGGAGGGCATACTATAGTATGTCGTTTTTCACGATTTCGGAGGATTTGAAAAAAAGGTGAAAATCACGCAAAAGCGAAAGGCTATAGTCCATGGTGTCGGAGAGCATACTATAGTATGTCGTTTTTCACGATTTCGGAGGATTTTAAAAAAAAGGTGAAAATCACGCAAAAGCGAAAGGCTATAGTCCATGGTGTCGGAGGGCATACTATAGTATGTCTTTTTCACGATTTCGGAGTATTTGAAAAAGAAGGTGAAAATCACGCAAAAGCGAAAGGCTATAGTCCATGGTGTCGGAGGGCATACTATAGTATGTCGTTTTTCACGATTTCGGAGGATTTGAAAAAAAGGTGAAAATCACGCAAAAGCGAAAGGCTATAGTCCATGGTGTCGGAGGGCATACTATAGTATGTCTTTTTCACGATTTCGGAGGATTTGAAAAAAAGGGTGAAAATCACGCAAAAGCGAAAGGCTATAGTCCATGGTGTCGGAGAGCATACTATAGTATGTCGTTTTTCACGATTTCGGAGGATTTAAAATAAAGGTGAAAATCACGCAAAAACGAAAGGCTATAGTCCATGGTGTCGGAGGGCATACTATAGTATGTCGTTTTTCACGATTTCAGAGTATTTGAAAAAGAAGGTGAAAATCACGCAAAAGCGAAAGGCTATAGTCCATGGTGTCGGAGGGCATACTATAGTATGTCGTTTTTCACGATTTCGGAGGATTTGAAAAAAAGGTGAAAATCACGCAAAAGCGAAAGGCTATAGTCCATGCCTCCATGGTGTCGGAGGGCATACTATAGTATGTCGTTTTTCACGATTTCGGAGGATTTGAAAAAAAGGTGAAAATCACGCAAAAGCGAAAGGCTATAGTCCATGGTGTCGGAGGGCATACTATAGTATGTCGTTTTTCACGATTTCGGAGGATTTGAAAAAAAGGTGAAAATCACGCAAAAGCGAAAGGCTATAGTCCATGGTGTCGGAGGGCATACTATAGTATGTCGTTTTTCACGATTTCGGAGGATTTGAAAAAAAGGGTGAAAATCACGCAAAAGCGAAAGGCTATAGTCCATGGTGTCGGAGGGCATACTATAGTATGTCGTTTTTCACGATTTCGGAGGATTTGAAAAAAAGGTGAAAATCACGCAAAAGCGAAAGGCTATAGTCCATGGTGTCGGAGGGCATACTATAGTATGTCGTTTTTCACGATTTCGGAGGATTTGAAAAAAAGGTGAAAATCACGCAAAAGCGAAAGGCTATAGTCCATGGTGTCGGAGGGCATACTATAGTATGTCGTTTTTCACGATTTCGGAGGATTTGAAAAAAAGGGTGAAAATCACGCAAAAGCGAAAGGCTTTAGTCCATGGTGTCGGAGAGCATACTATAGTATGTCGTTTTTCACGATTTCGGAGGATTTAAAAAAAAAATGTGAAAATCACGCAAAAGCGAAAGGCTATAGTCCATGGTGTCGGAGGGCATACTATAGTATGTCGTTTTTCACGATTTCGGAGGATTTGAAAAAAAGGTGAAAATCACGCAAAAGCAAAAGGCTATAGTCCATGGTGTCGGAGGGCATACTATAGTATGTCGTTTTTCACGATTTCGGAGGATTTGAAAAAAAGGTGAAAATCACGCAAAAGCGAAAGGCTATAGTCCATGGTGTCGGAGGGCATACTATAGTATGTCGTTTTTCACGATTTCGGAGGATTTGAAAAAAAGGTGAAAATCACGCAAAAGCAAAAGGCTATAGTCCATGGTGTCGGAGGGCATACTATAGTATGTCGTTTTTCACGATTTCGGAGGATTTGAAAAAAAGGTGAAAATCACGCAAAAGCGAAAGGCTATAGTCCATGGTGTCGGAGGGCATACTATAGTATGTCGTTTTTCACGATTTCGGAGGATTTGAAAAAAAGGTGAAAATCACGCAAAAGCGAAAGGCTATAGTCCATGGTGTCGGAGGGCATACTATAGTATGTCGTTTTTCACGATTTCGGAGGATTTGAAAAAAAGGTGAAAATCACGCAAAAGCGAAAGGCTATAGTCCATGGTGTCGGAGGGCATACTATAGTATGTCGTTTTTCACGATTTCGGAGGATTTGAAAAAAAGGTGAAAATCACGCAAAAGCGAAAGGCTATAGTCCATGGTGTCGGAGTGCATACTATAGTATGTCGTTTTTCACGATTTCGGAGGATTTGAAAAAGAAGGTGAAAATCACGCAAAAGCGAAAGGCTATAGTCCATGGTATCGGAGGGCATACTATAGTATGTCGTTTTTCACGATTTCGGAGGATTTGAAAAAAAGGTGAAAATCACGCAAAAGCGAAAGGCTATAGTCCATGGTGTCGGAGGGCATACTATAGTATGTCTTTTTCACGATTTCGGAGGATTTGAAAAAAAGGTGAAAATCACGCAAAAGCGAAAGGCTATAGTCCATGGTGTCGGAGGGCATACTATAGTATGTCGTTTTTCACGATTTCGGAGGATTTGAAAAAAAGGTGAAAATCACGCAAAAGCGAAAGGCTATAGTCCATGGTGTCGGAGGGCATACTATAGTATGTCGTTTTTCACGATTTCGGAGGATTTGAAAAAAAGGTGAAAATCACGCAAAAGCGAAAGGCTATAGTCCATGGTGTCGAAGGGCATACTATAGTATGTCGTTTTTCACGATTTCGGAGGATTTTAAAAAAAGGTGAAAATCACGCAAAAGCGAAAGGCTATAGTCCATGGTGTCGGAGGGCATACTATAGTATGTCGTTTTTCACGATTTCGGAGGATTTGAAAAAAAGGTGAAAATCACGCAAAAGCGAAAGGCTATAGTCCATGGTGTCGGAGAGCATACTATAGTATGTCGTTTTTCACGATTTCGGAGGATTTGAAAAAAAGGTGAAAATCACGCAAAAGCGAAAGGCTATAGTCCATGGTGTCGGAGGGCATACTATAGTATGTCGTTTTTCACGATTTCGGAGGATTTGAAAAAAAGGTGAAAATCACGCAAAAGCGAAAGGCTATAGTCCATGGTGTCGAAGGGCATACTATAGTATGTCGTTTTTCACGATTTCGGAGGATTTAAAAAAAAGGTGAAAATCACGCAAAAGCGAAAGGCTATAGTCCATGGTGTCGGAGGGCATACTATAGTATGTCGTTTTTCACGATTTCGGAGGATTTGAAAAAAAGGTGAAAATCACGCAAAAGCGAAAGGCTATAGTCCATGGTGTCGGAGGGCATACTATAGTATGTCGTTTTTCACGATTTCGGAGGATTTGAAAAAAAGGTGAAAATCACGCAAAAGCGAAAGGCTATAGTCCATGGTGTCGGAGGGCATACTATAGTATGTCGTTTTTCACGATTTCGGAGGATTTGAAAAAAAGGTGAAAATCACGCAAAAGCGAAAGGCTATAGTCCATGGTGTCGGAGGGCATACTATAGTATGTCGTTTTTCACGATTTCGGAGGATTTGAAAAAAAGGTGAAAATCACGCAAAAGCGAAAGGCTATAGTCCATGGTGTCTGTCGAGTTTATTCCGTGAGTGGGATCATTATAATATTAAGTGCCGGCCCAGCTTATATTTGTAACTTCATGTTGTGTCATTTATGTATAGAATGTTGGTGCTATTATGAAGTTCACTGCCTATACAGTAAATACTCTGTGTTATATAAGAACAGAGATCCTCTTATCAACCAATTACAGTATCTCAGGGATGTAGATATTAATACAGCTAATTGGGGGGTAAATGTGTTACCAATGTGTTACCAATGTGATACTACTATATACCAGGAATGCGAGGTTTTACTACAATGGTATGTGAGGGGCAGGAAGTGTCGGGTGACAGAGGAAGAGGGGCGAGCTATACCAGGGCACGATGTGTTCATTCATTCTTTCAGTTCAGAACAATGTAACGAACGGGATGACGCGTTTAAGTAAGTCCTTTTAATGTGTTATATGTTCGTTGAATGCTCTAAATTCAGTCACAAATGATGCATCTATGCAGTCGCTATATCTGTGAATTAATAGTATGTATCTTGTGTTTCTCTTGTGTGTTGCAGTTATTACCTAAACGCCACAGTCTCAGGTTCCTTTGTTGTAATGATCATCAATGCTATTGTACTATCTAACACGGGCCAGACAAGGCAAATAAGGCTTTATACTGTACACAAGTGTAGTAGAAGTATGTTTGTACGTGTGTGAGTGTGTTATGAGATAATAGTAATAAAATGGCCAAAATCAAGTGATTGTTTACGGGCATTATTGCAACGTCGAGGCTATGTGTGTTTGAGTAATATAAATGTTACCTTGGTGTGTGTTAAATCACAGTTACCAGACCTGTTTGTTATAACCCCTTTGCGGAGGGTCTGAATCAGTAATTAAGCAAAGCTATGAAACAGCAAAGTTTAGTTATATCCGTACAGTAATAATTAACCGTGTGTAATCACCGGTGAGTAATAATTCATTGCGGTGTAACCCACCGACGGATTGCTGAAGCAACGGTACTTAATTCACCGTGGCTAAGTAATACGAGCATTGTGTGATCCACATGCTAATGAAAGCCATTGGCCCGTGTTAGCTTAGCTGTTAGCTTAGCTACTACGTGAGCAATGGTGGTTGTCTGCTGTTAGCGTGACGCTAGCTGAGAAGCAAGACAACAGAGGGACGGCCATCCAGCGTTTGCGGAGCATCGCTGACCCGTCGTCGATCGCCGTGTCCAAGGACCAGCGACCGAAACCCGTAGGCTGCAGGAGGTAGCTGATATCTGCGGGAATCATCCGTGCCGTATTGAGGTGACCTGAGTTAACTCGGGAAAGGATGCTAGTGGCGTGATCCCGCTGCTAAGGAGGTTGTGCCCTGGGTGCTAGGAAGCATCCGGTTTTGCCGACCTAAATAAAGAGTTTCAGTGCCCACATGAGTGCTTGTGCATTGGGGGGAATATCGCTGGAATTGTGTGTTGCAGAAAGGAACTGTGCATTGACTTTGGGGGGTATACCAGACCAAGCTAAATTGTAAACAAGCAAGGAGCTAGCCACCTTCCCATTGACATTGCATTGTGCCTAGCAACCAACTAGCATTAGGCTAACGGTGGCTAACTGGCTGACTGACGCTAATGCTAAGCTAAAGGAGGGACTGGCTGACTGACGCTAATGCTAAGCTAAAGGAGGGTAACTCCAGTTGGATGTTGTTGGGGCTAGCCTAGCCAATGCTAACGCTAATAGCATAGGGGTTGGGACTACCGCATTGTGTATGTTTCACAGCACGACTGGCCGCCAGGGAGGAACGCCGAACCGGCCATCTAAAAAGAGAGACAAGGTTGGTGGGGGGGGCGAGCGAGTAGCCTCGTGTAACCATGGCAGCCTTAGATGCGTTAAAGAAAGCGCGCTCGGCGAGCCAAGGCGCGTTAACAAGGTTAACGACCAGAGCCAAAAGTACGGCTGCCCATAAGTCCGAAAGTGAACTTAAGGCTTTACTGAAAGACATGGATATAGGTTTTGATGAGCTTCTAACTTGTAGCACGGATTATACAAGTGCAATGGTAGAGGCTGATGAAAACGCTATGGACATAAAAGTTGTTAGTACGAGACTCGATGCCGCAAAGATATCCTATCTTTTGGCTCGGACAGAATTGCAGGAAAACTTATGGAAGCGGTTCATAGAAGAGTCTGTGCAGCGCACCCTCAAGTGGGCGGCAGAGGCAGCAGACAGAGCGCGTCCTGACCGTTACGAAGAACAGGATATTAACCTAAGTCTTATTTACGGGCTAGAGAGTGTAATTGAGCGATCATTAACAGACATGCAGACGTTATTAAACTCATGGGAAGGTTGCATTTCTGACGGGAATTTGGCCAAGGTATTAGCTGAGGTGTATGCTTTGAAAGCACGTAAGAGTGCCAACCTCCAGGATTTAAAGCACAAAGGCGAAATAGTAATAGAAATGAAAGAGGAAATTAAACAAGAAAGTGTACCTCTCGCCGTTGACAATGGAGGAAAGAAGTCAGCCGGTAGCAAGCTGGCTGCTCAGCCTATGAAATTACCCCAATTCAGTGGGGAACGCATGTCATACTTAAGATGGAAGAAACAGTGGCATAGGATTTATGCACTCTTTGACAATCCTGGATGGGGTGATGACATGCGTTACCAGCTACTGATTGATTCCATTGATAAAAGGATAAATGATGAATTAAGGCTTGATTATTGCCAGACTTCAGATGAGGTCTACCAGAAATTAGAACTCCACTACGGAAACGTAGGACAGATTGTCAAGGAGATTATAATGAAGTTGGAAAGTGTGCCCGCTGTAAGCAGTGGCCAGCCAAAGGAGACATTAAATCTTGTTAGATTAATAGAGCAATCGGTTCTAGATCTATCGGATCTTAATGCTGGCGACGTCATTCAAAATCAGCTCGTCATTCACAATTTGGAAGCTAAATTGCCGCCAGAAATGCAAGAACGGTGGCTTGTGATGCGTTGTAATCCAAATAATAATATTGATAGCCAAAACAGGTTCCCGCATTTCATTGCCTTCTTACGCGAGCATACAAAAGTGCTCGTTGAACAAGAACAATTAAATGCAAAAGGCATAGGGACCAAACGAAGTGATCCGAGCCCACGTAGCCGTAATAATGACCGACAGAATGATAAGCCGGGGAACGGGGCGCGCGAGAAGCGTGCGTCGACAAGGGCTACGTTTAGCGGCGAGGAGGCGCGGGGTTCGTGCGTAATCTGCGGAGAGAGCGATCACTCAGGGGCATTGTTCCGTTGTAAAATGTTCATGAAAGCCAACGTTGAAGGCCGGCGAGCGTATGCGAAGAAACATAAAGCATGCTTTAAGTGTTTATATCTACATGACGGCCAATGCAGAGTGCGCAATGACAATTTCCTGTGTAGGTTAAGTGAGTGCAAAAGGGACGGCTCGTCGCCTCCTCATAATTTCAAGTTGTGCCCCAAGGCGCGTCCACGTAATGGGGATAGTAGCACTAGTAATAATAATAGTGACAGCGCGAGAGGGGGGGCTAGTAGCGTGGGGAGGGACTCACGTGGGCCTACACATGAAATTGAACTTAAGCTTGCTGAGGCCGAGTTGACGCCAAAGCAACTAGCTATAGTGCGCAAAGCGTACACGAACAATACAGCCGCGACAGGCTGCACTGAGGGCGGAGAGATGCCTGCTCTGATGATGACGCTGGAAGTAACCACGAAAAGTGGTGATTGGGTGGGGGCTTTGATTGACCTCGCCTCTGATACGAATTATATCACCCACAAAGCTGCAGACAGGCTCGGGCTGAAAGGAAGACCTGTCACTCTGAGCGTGCAGGGCGTTGGGGGGATGAAAAAGACATTCAAGACGAAAAAATACTCCATTAAGTTGAAGACAATGGGGGAGAAGGGCTCTTCTCCACTGGACCATGACATGACTTGTTATGGTCTGAATGAGATTGCAAAGATCAATTGTCCAGTTAATCCTAGGCGCATTGCAGATCTTTTCCCGGGCACCGATCCGGAGGAGTTGCGACGTCCACTGGAGGTGGAAATACTTATCAGTGCGCGTGAGGGTCGTTTAGCCCCACAGCGGTTGGCTAGATGTGGAGATTTGGTACTTTGGTCGGGGATTTTGGGTAAGACGGTTAGCGGATGTCATCCGTCTCTATTCGACGCCAGTGAAATGGTCACAGGACAGTGGGCGTCAACCCATTTTGCTCTTTCAATGAGAGGTGGAGCCGTTGAAATTAAGGCTGCTACGTGCCATACTGACACCAGCGCGGCACTGTCTTGGTGGCGTTGGGACAGTATTGGGGCGGCATGCGATCCCCTGTGTGGGGGTTGTCGTTGTGGAAAATGCGCCCCTGGTGGCAAAGAGATGTCTCTCGCTGACGAGAGAGAAATGGAGATTGTCAAGAGGGGCCTGACTTTTAAGACAAGCGACTCTCACAGCGATGAGTCGCATTGGGACGCGAGCTATCCTTGGAAAGAGGACCCGTCTACTTTACCAAATAATAGGGCGGCGGTTGAGGCCACGTTCTTAAAGTCTGAGAAACGTCTCAGGCGAGATCCCGTGTGGTACCAGGCCTATGCTAGCCAGGTGCATGAGATGCTCAAAAGAGGTGCTGCTGTCAAGCTGTCTAAAGCTGCCATGGACATGTGGGGCGGGGCTGTTTGGTGGATCAACCATCTTATGGCACCAAACCCACACTCAGTTTCCACGCCAGTTAGGATAGTCTGGGACAGTAGTCAAGAATTCCGGGGCGTGAGTTTGAACAGTATCCTGCTAAAGGGGCCCGATGTTTTGAACCCGATCCGAGCAGTGTTGCTGCGTTTCAGAGAGGGGGAATACGCCGCCATTGGCGACGTAAGCAAAATGTACCACTCCGTTTGGCTAGAAGAGCGGGAGGTACATTTGCACCGGTTCCTATGGAGGGACTCAGTTGACAGCAAGATTGAAGACTATGCAGTTGTACGGGTCAATATGGGAGACCGTCCAGCGGGTAGCATAGCTCAAATAGCGATGCGCGAGACAGCGTATCTACCTCAGTTCACCCACATGGTTGACGAGAGGGACGTAATCGTGGAGAACGCTTACGTAGATGACATTTTTCTATCTCACAACTGCCCCCAGAGGCTGGAGGAGGTACTGGCGGGGGTTAAAACCATTCTGGCTACCGGGGGGTTTCACCTAAAGCCCTGGGTACGGTCAGGCCAAAGTGGGAGGGAAGGAGATGGAGAAATGAAACCAGAGACTATGTTGTTTCCGAATCAGATGAGAGAGGAGGACAATAAGGCTCTGGGGGTTGGTTACCATGTGAAGGAGGACAGCCTCTTCATCATGGTTGCCATAAACTTTTCCGCCAGAAAAAAGAAAGTGCGGAGCGAGGAAAACCTTGCTCTGGAGGAGGTGGCGGAGAAGACGCCAGATCCTCTGACTCGGCGTATGTTGCTGAGTCAAGTAGCGGGGCTGTATGATCCCATTGGCCTTGTGACGCCTCTGAAACAGAAAGGCGTTATTCTAGTCAGGAGGGCGTTCCAAGAGGCGGGGTCATTGACCAAAGACACTTGGGATCAACCGTTGTCTAGCGATCTCCGCGTGAGAGCGGTTGAACTTTTTGAGGAATACGCAAAGCTGAGTGCGATCACGTTCCCCAGGTGTATCACTCCGCCCGGATGGGTGGGGAAACCCTGGGGCATCACCTTCTCCGACGGGAGCTCAGAGTCCTACGGAGCGGTGCTCTACCTGCGGTGGGAAACTGCTAGCGGGGTGGAGACTCGTCTGGTGGAGTCAAAAGCCAAGTTGGCTCCTCTAGACCAAAAGGGTGATGCAGTGAAAGCTGAAATCTGCGGTGCTGTCTTTGCCGCACGACTGAAAGGGTACGTGCTGAAGCATAGCAGGCTGACAATCGAGAAGTGGTATCACTTTGTCGACAGCCAGACAGTGCTGGGTGCCATTCAAAGGGACAGTTATGGGTTCCAAACGTTCTTCGCCAATAGGGTTGGGGAAATCCAGAAGGCGGGGCCTGTGACTGACTGGTGGTGGGTTCCCGGGGTGGAAAATGTAGCTGATCTAGTCACGAGGGGGGGTTCTCCTGAGCAATTAGACAGTGATTCCCTGTGGCAAAAGGGACCAGAGTTCCTAGCCAGACCAGTCGACCAATGGCCTATGAAGTCTGCTGCTGAGGTGGCTTCTTCATCGCGGGAAATCGTGAGTACATTGCAGAGAAAAGTGTTCAAAATGAAAGCATTCTCTGCTGCTGTTACTAGATCCCAAACTAAGAACCAGGGGTCCGCGCCACTGCCAGACAGTGGCGGGTCCTCGCCAGTCAGTGGCAGATCTTCACCAGACAATGGGGGGTCTCCAGCGGTCAGCAGGGGTCCTTCACCAGTCAGTGATGGGGGTTCTGTGGCAGCATCTAATGACGAAACTGAAAAGCTGTGGGGGTCAGGCCTTGTGAACCAAATGGACTTGGCTAGATGCAGCACACTGTCAAAACTCTGCGGGGCAGTTGGCTACGTCCGCAGAGTGTTGCACGGCCACGGAGGCTTATTCAAGTCCGGCAGTCGTGTACAGTGGGGGGCGGTGCTCTCTGTCGGAGAGCGGGACACAGCATTTAAGGAGCTGTGCCTTGCCGCCCAAGAGGGAATTTCTTTCCCGACAACGACACTAAACCGTCTTGTAGTTAGTAAGAACGACAAGACAGGTCTCTTGCTATGCCGAGGCCGGGTTCAGACCGTTGACCAAGGAAGCCAGGGCGTGCCCATCATTCCTTACGAGGCACGACTCAGCACACTACTGTGTGAGGAGGCCCATCGTGCAAACCACGAGGGCGTGGCTGGGACACTCCTGCGAGTCAGGAAGAAAGCCTGGGTGGTTCAGGGGCCAAGGGTCGCACGTAAGGTGATCGACTCTTGCCTGTTTTGTCGCAAACGGGGGGCTAAGCTATCCAGTCAAGTGATGGCTAATCTTCCTACAGTGCGCACAAGTCCAGCAGCTCCGTTCGAGTACACAACGCTGGATTTGTTCGGTCCTTACACTGTCAGGGGCACTGTGAAGCGACGCATTAAGAGAAAAGTCTGGGGCGTGGTCTTCAGTTGCATGGCCTCACGGGCTGTCCATGCAGACCTAGTTGAGGACTTGTCTACAGAAGGCTTTCTGCAGACCTACCAGCGATTCACTGCTCTGAGAGGCCATCCAAAAAGGTTGTGGTCTGATCAGGGTACGAACTTTGTTGGCGCGAGGCCAGCACTGGAGGATCTATACAAGTTCCTAGGGGACATTGACAAGGAGCAGATCCAGCAAAGAGCAGCAGTGGCAGGGACCGACTGGGCATGGGAGTTTAGCCCAGCGGACTCACCGCACCGGAACGGGGCGGCCGAAGCTGCCGTCCATGTTCTGAAAAGGGCGTTGAGCAGCGTCGGCGACACCGATGATCTGTCGGCGTTGGAGTTCCAGACTCTACTCTACCTTGCTGCTAACCTGGCCAACGAAAGACCCATCGGAGCCAGAACTCAAGTCGACGAGGATTCCGTGGACATCATCACTCCCAACTCTCTGCTGTTGGGGCGGGCAGGGCCCAGGGGAGACATCCTGGGCTTTGACTTCCCTAGCTACCCGTACAGTCGTCTTCGGGCGGTCCAGCGCGAGGTGGACAAGTTCTGGAAGCGGTGGAGCCAGTTGGCGGGCCCTCATCTCTTCATCCGAGAGAAATGGCACGTTCCAGCACGGAATGTGGCCGTCGGCGACCTGGTGTGGGTCGCGGACCAGAATGCTCTACGAGGTCGATTCCGGATGGGTCGTGTCGTGGAGGTGAATCCAGATAACCAGGGTGTCGTCAGGGACGTAAAGGTGCGGACATGTCCAAGTCTGCCCATCAGTTGGTCGCAGGTGGTGAAAGACGTGGTGGCATGGCCATCCGTCATCCTCCATCGTGATGTGCGGCGGCTGGTTGTCCTAATCCCGGTTGAAGATCAGTGAATTAGACTAGAAAGTCCTCTTGAGAAATACCCTAACGAACTCTTCCATATGCATGCTGCGCGAGTAAGACTAGTCAGTGGGTGTTTACTTGAGGCAGCTGGGTGATGGGGCATACTTGTCACTCAGTAAGGAGCAAAGCGGTGGTGCCTACCTCCTACAGTCAGATTGAGATCAAAATTAATTCAGTGCATGAAAGTAAACTAGGTTTATTATTTCATAAGTTCAGCTGGTGAGTGCCATCCGGAGGCGTTCATCGATTAGAAGCATGATTGATATACTTATTTTTTATTTTTGTTTGAATGTTTTTGTTTGCAAATGATTGTGGGGAATCTATTTAGCCTACTGGGTTTATTTCAAACCGTAGCCTAAAAGTGGGAGGTGTCGAGTTTATTCCGTGAGTGGGATCATTATAATATTAAGTGCCGGCCCAGCTTATATTTGTAACTTCATGTTGTGTCATTTATGTATAGAATGTTGGTGCTATTATGAAGTTCACTGCCTATACAGTAAATACTCTGTGTTATATAAGAACAGAGATCCTCTTATCAACCAATTACAGTATCTCAGGGATGTAGATATTAATACAGCTAATTGGGGGGTAAATGTGTTACCAATGTGTTACCAATGTGATACTACTATATACCAGGAATGCGAGGTTTTACTACAATGGTATGTGAGGGGCAGGAAGTGTCGGGTGACAGAGGAAGAGGGGCGAGCTATACCAGGGCACGATGTGTTCATTCATTCTTTCAGTTCAGAACAATGTAACGAACGGGATGACGCGTTTAAGTAAGTCCTTTTAATGTGTTATATGTTCGTTGAATGCTCTAAATTCAGTCACAAATGATGCATCTATGCAGTCGCTATATCTGTGAATTAATAGTATGTATCTTGTGTTTCTCTTGTGTGTTGCAGTTATTACCTAAACGCCACAGTCTCAGGTTCCTTTGTTGTAATGATCATCAATGCTATTGTACTATCTAACACGGGCCAGACAAGGCAAATAAGGCTTTATACTGTACACAAGTGTAGTAGAAGTATGTTTGTACGTGTGTGAGTGTGTTATGAGATAATAGTAATAAAATGGCCAAAATCAAGTGATTGTTTACGGGCATTATTGCAACGTCGAGGCTATGTGTGTTTGAGTAATATAAATGTTACCTTGGTGTGTGTTAAATCACAGTTACCAGACCTGTTTGTTATAACCCCTTTGCGGAGGGTCTGAATCAGTAATTAAGCAAAGCTATGAAACAGCAAAGTTTAGTTATATCCGTACAGTGTCGGAGTGCATACTATAGTATGTCGTTTTTCACGATTTCGGAGGATTTGAAAAAGAAGGTGAAAATCACGCAAAAGCGAAAGGCTATAGTCCATGGTATCGGAGGGCATACTATAGTATGTCGTTTTTCACGATTTCGGAGGATTTGAAAAAAAGGTGAAAATCACGCAAAAGCGAAAGGCTATAGTCCATGGTGTCGGAGGGCATACTATAGTATGTCTTTTTCACGATTTCGGAGGATTTGAAAAAAAGGTGAAAATCACGCAAAAGCGAAAGGCTATAGTCCATGGTGTCGGAGGGCATACTATAGTATGTCGTTTTTCACAATTTCGGAGGATTTAAAATAAAGGTGAAAATCACGCAAAAGCGAAAGGCTATAGTCCATGGTGTCGGAGGGCATACTCTAGTATGTCGATTTTCACGATTTCGGAGGATTTGAAAAAAAGGTGAAAATCACGCAAAAGCGAAAGGCTATAGTCCATGGTGTCGGAGGGCATACTATAGTATGTCGTTTTTCACGATTTCGGAGGATTTGAAAAAAAGGGTGAAAATCACGCAAAAGCGAAAGGCTATAGTCCATGGTGTCGGAGGGCATACTATAGTATGTCGTTTTTCACGATTTCGGAGGATTTTTTAAAAAAAAGGTGAAAATCACGCAAAAGCGAAAGGCTATAGTCCATGGTGTCAGGGGGCATACTATAGTATGTCGTTTTTCACGATTTCGGAGGATTTGAAAAAAAGGTGAAAATCACGCAAAAGCAAAAGACTATAGTCCATGGTGTCGGAGGGCATACTATAGTATGTCGTTTTTCACGATTTCGGAGGATTTGAAAAAAAGGTGAAAATCACGCAAAAGCGAAAGGCTATAGTCCATGGTGTCGGAGGGCATACTATAGTATGTCGTTTTTCACGATTTCGGAGGATTTGAAAAAAAGGTGAAAATCACGCAAAAGCGAAAGGCTATAGTCCATGGTGTCGGAGGGCATACTATAGTATGTCGTTTTTCACGATTTCGGAGGATTTGAAAAAAAGGGTGAAAATCACGCAAAAGCGAAAGGCTATAGTCCATGGTGTCGGAGGGCATACTATAGTATGTCGTTTTTCACGATTTCGGAGGATTTTTAAAAAAAAAGGTGAAAATCACGCAAAAGCGAAAGGCTATAGTCCATGGTGTCGGAGTGCATACTATAGTATGTCGTTTTTCACGATTTCGGAGGATTTGAAAAAGAAGGTGAAAATCACGCAAAAGCGAAAGGCTATAGTCCATGGTGTCGGAGGGCATACTATAGTATGTCGTTTTTCACGATTTCGGAGGATTTGAAAAAAAGGTGAAAATCACGCAAAAGCGAAAGGCTATAGTCCATGGTGTCGGAGGGCATACTATAGTATGTCTTTTTCACGATTTCGGAGGATTTAAAATAAAGGTGAAAATCACGCAAAAGCGAAAGGCTATAGTCCATGGTGTCGGAGGGCATACTCTAGTATGTCGATTTTCACGATTTCGGAGGATTTGAAAAAAAGGTGAAAATCACGCAAAAGCGAAAGGCTATAGTCCATGGTGTCGGAGGGCATACTATAGTATGTCGTTTTTCACGATTTCGGAGGATTTGAAAAAAAGGGTGAAAATCACGCAAAAGCGAAAGGCTATAGTCCATGGTGTCGGAGGGCATACTATAGTATGTCGTTTTTCACGATTTCGGAGGATTTAAAATAAAGGTGAAAATCACGCAAAAGCGAAAGGCTATAGTCCATGGTGTCGGAGGGCATACTATAGTATGTCGTTTTTCACGATTTCGGAGGATTTAAAAAAAAATTGAAAATCACGCAAAAGCGAAAGGCTATAGTCCATGGTGTCGGAGGGCATACTATAGTATGTCGTTTTTCACGATTTCGGAGGATTTGAAAAAAAGGTGAAAATCACGCAAAAGCGAAAGGCTATAGTGCATGGTGTCGGAGCGCATACTATAGAATGTCGTTTTTCACGATTTCGGAGGATTTAAAATAAAGGTGAAAATCACGCAAAAGCGAAAGGCTATAGTCCATGGTGTCGGAGGGCATACTATAGTATGTCGTTTTTCACGATTTCAGAGGATTTGAAAAAAAGGTGAAAATCACGCAAAAGCGAAAGGCTATAGTCCATGGTGTCGGAGGGCATGCTATAGTATGTCATTTTTCACGATTTCGGAGGATTTGAAAAAAAGGTGAAAATCACGCAAAAGTGAAAGGCTATAGTCCATGGTGTCGGAGGGCATACTATAGTATGTCGTTTTTCACGATTTCGGAGGATTTGAAAAAAAGGTGAAAATCACGCAAAAGCGAAAGGCTATAGTCCATGGTGTCGAAGGGCATACTATAGTATGTCGTTTTTCACGATTTCGGAGGATTTGAAAAAAAGGTGAAAATCACGCAAAAGCGAAAGGCTATAGTCCATGGTGTCGGAGGGCATACTATAGTATGTCGTTTTTCACGATTTCGGAGGATTTGAAAAAAAGGTGAAAATCACGCAAAAGCGAAAGGCTATAGTCCATGGTGTCGGAGGGCATACTATAGTATGTAGTTTTTCACGATTTCGAAAGATTTAAAATAAAGGTGAAAATCACGCAAAAGCGAAAGGCTATAGTCCATGGTGTCGAAGGGCATACTATAGTATGTCGTTTTTCACGATTTCGGAGGATTTAAAAAAAAGGTGAAAATCACGCAAAAGCGAAAGGCTATAGTCCATGGTGTCGGAGGGCATACTATAGTATGTCGTTTTTCACGATTTCTGAGGATTTAAAAAAAAGGTGAAAATCACGCAAAAGCGAAAGGCTATAGTCCATGCCTCCATGGTGTCGGAGGGCATACTATAGTATGTCGTTTTTCACGATTTCGGAGGATTTAAAATAAAGGTGAAAATCACGCAAAAGCGAAAGGCTATAGTCCATGGTGTCGGAGGGCATACTATAGTATGTCGTTTTTCACGATTTCGGAGGATTTGAAAAAAAGGGTGAAAATCACGCAAAAGCGAAAGGCTATAGTCCATGGTGTCGGAGAGCATACTATAGTATGTCGTTTTTCACGATTTCTGAGGATTTTAAAAAAAAGGTGAAAATCACGCAAAAGCGAAAGGCTATAGTCCATGGTGTCGGAGGGCATACTATAGTATGTCGTTTTTCACGATTTCGGAGGATTTAAAAAAAAGGTGAAAATCACGCAAAAACGAAAGGCTATAGTCCATGGTGTCGGAGGGCATATTGTATGTCGTTTTTCACGATTTCGGAGTATTTGAAAAAGAAGGTGAAAATCACGCAAAAGCGAAAGGCTATAGTCCATGGTGTCGGAGGGCATACTATAGTATGTCGTTTTTCACGATTTCGGAGGATTTGAAAAAAGGTGAAAATCACGCAAAAGCGAAAGGCTATAGTCCATGGTGTCGGAGGGCATACTATAGTATGTCTTTTTCACGATTTCGGAGGATTTGAAAAAAAGGGTGAAAATCACGCAAAAGCGAAAGGCTATAGTCCATGGTGTCGGAGAGCATACTATAGTATGTCGTTTTTCACGATTTCGGAGGATTTAAAAAAAAGGTGAAAATCACGCAAAAGCGAAAGGCTATAGTCCATGGTGTCGGAGGGCATACTATAGTATGTCGTTTTTCACGATTTCGGAGGATTTAAAATAAAGGTGAAAATCACGCAAAAACGAAAGGCTATAGTCCATGGTGTCGGAGGGCATACTATAGTATGTCGTTTTTCACGATTTCAGAGTATTTGAAAAAGAAGGTGAAAATCACGCAAAAGCGAAAGGCTATAGTCCATGGTGTCGGAGGGCATACTATAGTATGTCGTTTTTCACGATTTCGGAGGATTTGAAAAAAAGGTGAAAATCACGCAAAAGCGAAAGGCTATAGTCCATGCCTCCATGGTGTCGGAGTGCATACTATAGTATGTCGTTTTTCACGATTTCGGAGGATTTGAAAAAAAGGTGAAAATCACGCAAAAGCGAAAGGCTAAAGTCCATGGTGTCGGAGGGCATACTATAGTATGTCGTTTTTCACGATTTCGGAGGATTTGAAAAAAAGGGTGAAAATCACGCAAAAGCGAAAGGCTTTAGTCCATGGTGTCGGAGAGCATACTATAGTATGGCGTTTTTCACGATTTCGGAGGATTTAAAAAAAAAGGTGAAAATCACGCAAAAGCGAAAGGCTATAGTCCATGGTGTCGGAGGGCATACTATAGTATGTCGTTTTTCACGATTTCGGAGGATTTGAAAAAAAGGTGAAAATCACGCAAAAGCAAAAGGCTATAGTCCATGGTGTCGGAGGGCATACTATAGTATGTCGTTTTTCACGATTTCGGAGGATTTGAAAAAAAGGTGAAAATCACGCAAAAGCAAAAGGCTATAGTCCATGGTGTCGGAGGGCATACTATAGTATGTCGTTTTTCACGATTTCGGAGGATTTGAAAAAAAGGTGAAAATCACGCAAAAGCGAAAGGCTATAGTCCATGGTGTCGGAGGGCATACTATAGTATGTCGTTTTTCACGATTTCGGAGGATTTGAAAAAAAGGTGAAAATCACGCAAAAGCGAAAGGCTATAGTCCATGGTGTCGGAGGGCATACTATAGTATGTCGTTTTTCACGATTTCGGAGGATTTGAAAAAAAGGTGAAAATCACGCAAAAGCGAAAGGCTATAGTCCATGGTGTCGGAGGGCATACTATAGTATGTCGTTTTTCACGATTTCGGAGGATTTGAAAAAAAGGTGAAAATCACGCAAAAGCGAAAGGCTATAGTCCATGGTGTCGGAGTGCATACTATAGTATGTCGTTTTTCACGATTTCGGAGGATTTGAAAAAGAAGGTGAAAATCACGCAAAAGCGAAAGGCTATAGTCCATGGTATCGGAGGGCATACTATAGTATGTCGTTTTTCACGATTTCGGAGGATTTGAAAAAAAGGTGAAAATCACGCAAAAGCGAAAGGCTATAGTCCATGGTGTCGGAGGGCATACTATAGTATGTCGTTTTTCACGATTTCGGAGGATTTGAAAAAAAGGTGAAAATCACGCAAAAGCGAAAGGCTATAGTCCATGGTGTCGGAGGGCATACTATAGTATGTCGTTTTTCACGATTTCGGAGGATTTGAAAAAAAGGTGAAAATCACGCAAAAGCAAAAGACTATAGTCCATGGTGTCGGAGGGCATACTATAGTATGTCGTTTTTCACGATTTCGGAGGATTTGAAAAAAAGGTGAAAATCACGCAAAAGCGAAAGGCTATAGTCCATGGTGTCGGAGGGCATACTATAGTATGTCGTTTTTCACGATTTCGGAGGATTTGAAAAAAAGGTGAAAATCACGCAAAAGCGAAAGGCTATAGTCCATGGTGTCGGAGGGCATACTCTAGTATGTCGATTTTCACGATTTCGGAGGATTTGAAAAAAAGGTGAAAATCACGCAAAAGCGAAAGGCTATAGTCCATGGTGTCGGAGGGCATACTATAGTATGTCGTTTTTCACGATTTCGGAGGATTTTTAAAAAAAAAGGTGAAAATCACGCAAAAGCGAAAGGCTATAGTCCATGGTGTCGGAGGGCATACTATAGTATGTCGTTTTTCACGATTTCGGAGGATTTGAAAAAAAGGTGAAAATCACGCAAAAGCGAAAGGCTATAGTCCATGGTGTCGGAGGGCATACTATAGTATGTCGTTTTTCACGATTTCGGAAGATTTGAAAAAAAGGTGAAAATCACGCAAAAGCGAAAGGCTATAGTCCATGGTGTCGGAGTGCATACTATAGTATGTCGTTTTTCACGATTTCGGAGGATTTGAAAAAGAAGGTGAAAATCACGCAAAAGCGAAAGGCTATAGTCCATGGTATCGGAGGGCATACTATAGTATGTCGTTTTTCACGATTTCGGAGGATTTGAAAAAAAGGTGAAAATCACGCAAAAGCGAAAGGCTATAGTCCATGGTGTCGGAGGGCATACTATAGTATGTCTTTTTCACGATTTCGGAGGATTTGAAAAAAAGGTGAAAATCACGCAAAAGCGAAAGGCTATAGTCCATGGTGTCGGAGGGCATACTATAGTATGTCGTTTTTCACAATTTCGGAGGATTTAAAATAAAGGTGAAAATCACGCAAAAGCGAAAGGCTATAGTCCATGGTGTCGGAGGGCATACTCTAGTATGTCGATTTTCACGATTTCGGAGGATTTGAAAAAAAGGTGAAAATCACGCAAAAGCGAAAGGCTATAGTCCATGGTGTCGGAGGGCATACCATATATGTCGTTTTTCACGATTTCGGAGGATTTAAAATAAAGGTGAAAATCACGCAAAAGCGAAAGGCTATAGTCCATGGTGTCGGAGGGCATACTATAGTATGTCGTTTTTCACGATTTCGGAGGATTTAAAAAAAAATTGAAAATCACGCAAAAGCGAAAGGCTATAGTCCATGGTGTCGGAGGGCATACTATAGTATGTCGTTTTTCACGATTTCGGAGGATTTGAAAAAAAGGTGAAAATCACGCAAAAGCGAAAGGCTATAGTGCATGGTGTCGGAGGGCATACTATAGAATGTCGTTTTTCACGATTTCGGAGGATTTAAAATAAAGGTGAAAATCACGCAAAAGCGAAAGGCTATAGTCCATGGTGTCGGAGGGCATACTATAGTATGTCGTTTTTCACGATTTCAGAGGATTTGAAAAAAAGGTGAAAATCACGCAAAAGCGAAAGGCTATAGTCCATGGTGTCGGAGGGCATGCTATAGTATGTCATTTTTCACGATTTCGGAGGATTTGAAAAAAAGGTGAAAATCACGCAAAAGTGAAAGGCTATAGTCCATGGTGTCGGAGGGCATATTATAGTATGTCGTTTTTCACGATTTCGGAGGATTTGAAAAAAAAAGGTGAAAATCACGCAAAAGCGAAAGGCTATAGTCCATGGTGTCGAAGGGCATACTATAGTATGTCGTTTTTCACGATTTCGGAGGATTTGAAAAAAAGGTGAAAATCACGCAAAAGCGAAAGGCTATAGTCCATGGTGTCGGAGGGCATACTATAGTATGTCGTTTTTCACGATTTCGGAGGATTTGAAAAAAAGGTGAAAATCACGCAAAAGCGAAAGGCTATAGTCCATGGTGTCGGAGGGCATACTATAGTATGTAGTTTTTCACGATTTCGAAAGATTTAAAATAAAGGTGAAAATCACGCAAAAGCGAAAGGATATAGTCCATGGTGTCGGAGGGCATACTATAGTATGTCGTTTTTCACGATTTCGGAGGATTTGAAAAAAAGGTGAAAATCACGCAAAAGCGAAAGGCTATAGTCCATGGTGTCGGAGGGCATACTATAGTATGTCGTTTTTCACGATTTCGGAGGATTTGAAAAAAAGGGTGAAAATCACGCAAAAGCGAAAGGCTTTAGTCCATGGTGTCGGAGAGCATACTATAGTATGTCGTTTTTCACGATTTCGGAGGATTTAAAAAAAAAGGTGAAAATCACGCAAAAGCGAAAGGCTATAGTCCATGGTGTCGGAGGGCATACTATAGTATGTCGTTTTTCACGATTTCGGAGGATTTGAAAAAAAGGTGAAAATCACGCAAAAGCAAAAGGCTATAGTCCATGGTGTCGGAGGGCATACTATATTATGTCGTTTTTCACGATTTCGGAGGATTTGAAAAAAAGGTGAAAATCACGCAAAAGCGAAAGGCTATAGTCCATGGTGTCGGAGGGCATACTATAGTATGTCGTTTTTCACGATTTCGGAGGATTTGAAAAAAAGGTGAAAATCACGCAAAAGCAAAAGGCTATAGTCCATGGTGTCGGAGGGCATACTATAGTATGTCGTTTTTCACGATTTCGGAGGATTTGAAAAAAAGGTGAAAATCACGCAAAAGCGAAAGGCTATAGTCCATGGTGTCGGAGGGCATACTATAGTATGTCGTTTTTCACGATTTCGGAGGATTTGAAAAAAAGGTGAAAATCACGCAAAAGCGAAAGGCTATAGTCCATGGTGTCGGAGGGCATACTATAGTATGTCGTTTTTCACGATTTCGGAGGATTTGAAAAAAAGGTGAAAATCACGCAAAAGCGAAAGGCTATAGTCCATGGTGTCGGAGGGCATACTATAGTATGTCGTTTTTCACGATTTCGGAGGATTTGAAAAAAAGGTGAAAATCACGCAAAAGCGAAAGGCTATAGTCCATGGTGTCGGAGTGCATACTATAGTATGTCGTTTTTCACGATTTCGGAGGATTTGAAAAAGAAGGTGAAAATCACGCAAAAGCGAAAGGCTATAGTCCATGGTATCGGAGGGCATACTATAGTATGTCGTTTTTCACGATTTCGGAGGATTTGAAAAAAAGGTGAAAATCACGCAAAAGCGAAAGGCTATAGTCCATGGTGTCGGAGGGCATACTATAGTATGTCTTTTTCACGATTTCGGAGGATTTGAAAAAAAGGTGAAAATCACGCAAAAGCGAAAGGCTATAGTCCATGGTGTCAGAGGGCATACTATAGTATGTCGTTTTTCACAATTTCGGAGGATTTAAAATAAAGGTGAAAATCACGCAAAAGCGAAAGGCTATAGTCCATGGTGTCGGAGGGCATACTCTAGTATGTCGATTTTCACGATTTCGGAGGATTTGAAAAAAAGGTGAAAATCACGCAAAAGCGAAAGGCTATAGTCCATGGTGTCGGAGGGCATACTATAGTATGTCGTTTTTCACGATTTCGGAGGATTTGAAAAAAAGGGTGAAAATCACGCAAAAGCGAAAGGCTATAGTCCATGGTGTCGGAGGGCATACTATAGTATGTCGTTTTTCACGATTTCGGAGGATTTTTAAAAAAAAAGGTGAAAATCACGCAAAAGCGAAAGGCTATAGTCCATGGTGTCGGAGGGCATACTATAGTATGTCGTTTTTCACGATTTCGGAGGATTTGAAAAAAAGGTGAAAATCACGCAAAAGCAAAAGACTATAGTCCATGGTGTCGGAGGGCATACTATAGTATGTCGTTTTTCACGATTTCGGAGGATTTGAAAAAAAGGTGAAAATCACGCAAAAGCGAAAGGCTATAGTCCATGGTGTCGGAGGGCATACTATAGTATGTCGTTTTTCACGATTTCGGAGGATTTGAAAAAAAGGTGAAAATCACGCAAAAGCGAAAGGCTATAGTCCATGGTGTCGGAGGGCATACTATAGTATGTCGTTTTTCACGATTTCGGAGGATTTGAAAAAAAGGTGAAAATCACGCAAAAGCGAAAGGCTATAGTCCATGGTGTCGGAGTGCATACTATAGTATGTCGTTTTTCACGATTTCGGAGGATTTGAAAAAGAAGGTGAAAATCACGCAAAAGCGAAAGGCTATAGTCCATGGTATCGGAGGGCATACTATAGTATGTCGTTTTTCACGATTTCGGAGGATTTGAAAAAAAGGTGAAAATCACGCAAAAGCGAAAGGCTATAGTCCATGGTGTCGGAGGGCATACTATAGTATGTCTTTTTCACGATTTCGGAGGATTTGAAAAAAAGGTGAAAATCACGCAAAAGCGAAAGGCTATAGTCCATGGTGTCGGAGGGCATACTATAGTATGTCGTTTTTCACAATTTCGGAGGATTTAAAATAAAGGTGAAAATCACGCAAAAGCGAAAGGCTATAGTCCATGGTGTCGGAGGGCATACTCTAGTATGTCGATTTTCACGATTTCGGAGGAGTTGAAAAAAAGGTGAAAATCACGCAAAAGCGAAAGGCTATAGTCCATGGTGTCGGAGGGCATACTATAGTATGTCGTTTTTCACGATTTCGGAGGATTTGAAAAAAAGGGTGAAAATCACGCAAAAGCGAAAGGCTATAGTCCATGGTGTCGGAGGGCATACTATAGTATGTCGTTTTTCACGATTTCGGAGGATTTAAAATAAAGGTGAAAATCACGCAAAAGCGAAAGGCTATAGTCCATGGTGTCGGAGGGCATACTATAGTATGTCGTTTTTCACGATTTCGGAGGATTTAAAAAAAAGGTGAAAATCACGCAAAAGCGAAAGGCTATAGTGCATGGTGTCGGAGGGCATACTATAGAATGTCGTTTTTCACGATTTCGGAGGATTTAAAATAAAGGTGAAAATCACGCAAAAGCGAAAGGCTATAGTCCATGGTGTCGGAGGGAATACTATAGTATGTCGTTTTTCACGATTTCAGAGGATTTGAAAAAAAGGTGAAAATCACGCAAAAGCGAAAGGCTATAGTCCATGGTGTCGGAGGGCATGCTATAGTATGTCATTTTTCACGATTTCGGAGGAGTTGAAAAAAAGGTGAAAATCACGCAAAAGTGAAAGGCTATAGTCCATGGTGTCGGAGGGCATACTATAGTATGTCGTTTTTCACGATTTCGGAGGATTTGAAAAAAAGGTGAAAATCACGCAAAAGCGAAAGGCTATAGTCCATGGTGTCGAAGGGCATACTATAGTATGTCGTTTTTCACGATTTCGGAGGATTTGAAAAAAAGGTGAAAATCACGCAAAAGCGAAAGGCTATAGTCCATGGTGTCGGAGGGCATACTATAGTATGTCGTTTTTCACGATTTCGGAGGATTTGAAAAAAAGGTGAAAATCACGCAAAAGCGAAAGGCTATAGTCCATGGTGTCGGAGGGCATACTATAGTATGTAGTTTTTCACGATTTCGAAAGATTTAAAATAAAGGTGAAAATCACGCAAAAGCGAAAGGATATAGTCCATGGTGTCGGAGGGCATACTATAGTATGTCGTTTTTCACGATTTCGGAGGATTTGAAAAAAAGGTGAAAATCACGCAAAAGCGAAAGGCTATAGTCCATGGTGTCGGAGGGCATACTATAGTATGTCGTTTTTCACGATTTCGGAGGATTTGAAAAAAAGGTGAAAATCACGCAAAAGCGAAAGGCTATAGTCCATGGTGTCGGAGGGCATACTATAGTATGTAGTTTTTCACGATTTCGAAAGATTTAAAATAAAGGTGAAAATCACGCAAAAGCGAAAGGATATAGTCCATGGTGTCGGAGGGCATACTATAGTATGTCGTTTTTCACGATTTCGGAGGATTTGAAAAAAAGGTGAAAATCACGCAAAAGCGAAAGGCTATAGTCCATGGTGTCGGAGGGCATACTATAGTATGTCGTTTTTCACGATTTCGGAGGATTTGAAAAAAAGGGTGAAAATCACGCAAAAGCGAAAGGCTTTAGTCCATGGTGTCGGAGAGCATACTATAGTATGTCGTTTTTCACGATTTCGGAGGATTTAAAAAAAAAGGTGAAAATCACGCAAAAGCGAAAGGCTATAGTCCATGGTGTCGGAGGGCATACTATAGTATGTCGTTTTTCACGATTTCGGAGGATTTGAAAAAAAGGTGAAAATCACGCAAAAGCAAAAGGCTATAGTCCATGGTGTCGGAGGGCATACTATATTATGTCGTTTTTCACGATTTCGGAGGATTTGAAAAAAAGGTGAAAATCACGCAAAAGCGAAAGGCTATAGTCCATGGTGTCGGAGGGCATACTATAGTATGTCGTTTTTCACGATTTCGGAGGATTTGAAAAAAAGGTGAAAATCACGCAAAAGCAAAAGGCTATAGTCCATGGTGTCGGAGGGCATACTATAGTATGTCGTTTTTCACGATTTCGGAGGATTTGAAAAAAAGGTGAAAATCACGCAAAAGCGAAAGGCTATAGTCCATGGTGTCGGAGGGCATACTATAGTATGTCGTTTTTCACGATTTCGGAGGATTTGAAAAAAAGGTGAAAATCACGCAAAAGCGAAAGGCTATAGTCCATGGTGTCGGAGGGCATACTATAGTATGTCGTTTTTCACGATTTCGGAGGATTTGAAAAAAAGGTGAAAATCACGCAAAAGCGAAAGGCTATAGTCCATGGTGTCGGAGGGCATACTATAGTATGTCGTTTTTCACGATTTCGGAGGATTTGAAAAAAAGGTGAAAATCACGCAAAAGCGAAAGGCTATAGTCCATGGTGTCGGAGTGCATACTATAGTATGTCGTTTTTCACGATTTCGGAGGATTTGAAAAAGAAGGTGAAAATCACGCAAAAGCGAAAGGCTATAGTCCATGGTATCGGAGGGCATACTATAGTATGTCGTTTTTCACGATTTCGGAGGATTTGAAAAAAAGGTGAAAATCACGCAAAAGCGAAAGGCTATAGTCCATGGTGTCGGAGGGCATACTATAGTATGTCTTTTTCACGATTTCGGAGGATTTGAAAAAAAGGTGAAAATCACGCAAAAGCGAAAGGCTATAGTCCATGGTGTCAGAGGGCATACTATAGTATGTCGTTTTTCACAATTTCGGAGGATTTAAAATAAAGGTGAAAATCACGCAAAAGCGAAAGGCTATAGTCCATGGTGTCGGAGGGCATACTCTAGTATGTCGATTTTCACGATTTCGGAGGATTTGAAAAAAAGGTGAAAATCACGCAAAAGCGAAAGGCTATAGTCCATGGTGTCGGAGGGCATACTATAGTATGTCGTTTTTCACGATTTCGGAGGATTTGAAAAAAAGGGTGAAAATCACGCAAAAGCGAAAGGCTATAGTCCATGGTGTCGGAGGGCATACTATAGTATGTCGTTTTTCACGATTTCGGAGGATTTTTAAAAAAAAAGGTGAAAATCACGCAAAAGCGAAAGGCTATAGTCCATGGTGTCGGAGGGCATACTATAGTATGTCGTTTTTCACGATTTCGGAGGATTTGAAAAAAAGGTGAAAATCACGCAAAAGCAAAAGACTATAGTCCATGGTGTCGGAGGGCATACTATAGTATGTCGTTTTTCACGATTTCGGAGGATTTGAAAAAAAGGTGAAAATCACGCAAAAGCGAAAGGCTATAGTCCATGGTGTCGGAGGGCATACTATAGTATGTCGTTTTTCACGATTTCGGAGGATTTGAAAAAAAGGTGAAAATCACGCAAAAGCAAAAGACTATAGTCCATGGTGTCGGAGGGCATACTATAGTATGTCGTTTTTCACGATTTCGGAGGATTTGAAAAAAAGGTGAAAATCACGCAAAAGCGAAAGGCTATAGTCCATGGTGTCGGAGGGCATACTATAGTATGTCGTTTTTCACGATTTCGGAGGATTTGAAAAAAAGGTGAAAATCACGCAAAAGCGAAAGGCTATAGTCCATGGTGTCGGAGGGCATACTATAGTATGTCGTTTTTCACGATTTCGGAGGATTTGAAAAAAAGGTGAAAATCACGCAAAAGCGAAAGGCTATAGTCCATGGTGTCGGAGTGCATACTATAGTATGTCGTTTTTCACGATTTCGGAGGATTTGAAAAAGAAGGTGAAAATCACGCAAAAGCGAAAGGCTATAGTCCATGGTATCGGAGGGCATACTATAGTATGTCGTTTTTCACGATTTCGGAGGATTTGAAAAAAAGGTGAAAATCACGCAAAAGCGAAAGGCTATAGTCCATGGTGTCGGAGGGCATACTATAGTATGTCTTTTTCACGATTTCGGAGGATTTGAAAAAAAGGTGAAAATCACGCAAAAGCGAAAGGCTATAGTCCATGGTGTCGGAGGGCATACTATAGTATGTCGTTTTTCACAATTTCGGAGGATTTAAAATGAAGGTGAAAATCACGCAAAAGCGAAAGGCTATAGTCCATGGTGTCGGAGGGCATACTCTAGTATGTCGATTTTCACGATTTCGGAGGAGTTGAAAAAAAGGTGAAAATCACGCAAAAGCGAAAGGCTATAGTCCATGGTGTCGGAGGGCATACTATAGTATGTCGTTTTTCACGATTTCGGAGGATTTGAAAAAAAGGGTGAAAATCACGCAAAAGCGAAAGGCTATAGTCCATGGTGTCGGAGGGCATACTATAGTATGTCGTTTTTCACGATTTCGGAGGATTTAAAATAAAGGTGAAAATCACGCAAAAGCGAAAGGCTATAGTCCATGGTGTCGGAGGGCATACTATAGTATGTCGTTTTTCACGATTTCGGAGGATTTGAAAAAAAGGTGAAAATCACGCAAAAGCGAAAGGCTATAGTCCATGGTGTCGGAGGGCATACTATAGTATGTCGTTTTTCACGATTTCGGAGGATTTGAAAAAAAGGGTGAAAATCATGCAAAAGCGAAAGGCTATAGTCCATGGTGTCGGAGGGCATACTATAGTATGTCGTTTTTCACGATTTCGGAGGATTTTTTAAAAAAAAGGTGAAAATCACGCAAAAGCGAAAGGCTATAGTCCATGGTGTCGGAGGGCATACTATAGTATGTCGTTTTTCACGATTTCGGAGGATTTGAAAAAAAGGTGAAAATCACGCAAAAGCAAAAGACTATAGTCCATGGTGTCGGAGGGCATACTATAGTATGTCGTTTTTCACGATTTCGGAGGATTTGAAAAAAAGGTGAAAATCACGCAAAAGCGAAAGGCTATAGTCCATGGTGTCGGAGGGCATACTATAGTATGTCGTTTTTCACGATTTCGGAGGATTTGAAAAAAAGGTGAAAATCACGCAAAAGCGAAAGGCTATAGTCCATGGTGTCGGAGGGCATACTCTAGTATGTCGATTTTCACGATTTCGGAGGATTTGAAAAAAAGGTGAAAATCACGCAAAAGCGAAAGGCTATAGTCCATGGTGTCGGAGGGCATACTATAGTATGTCGTTTTTCACGATTTCGGAGGATTTGAAAAAAAGGTGAAAATCACGCAAAAGCGAAAGGCTATAGTCCATGGTGTCGGAGGGCATACTATAGTATGTCGTTTTTCACGATTTCGGAAGATTTGAAAAAAAGGTGAAAATCACGCAAAAGCGAAAGGCTATAGTCCATGGTGTCGGAGTGCATACTATAGTATGTCGTTTTTCACGATTTCGGAGGATTTGAAAAAGAAGGTGAAAATCACGCAAAAGCGAAAGGCTATAGTCCATGGTATCGGAGGGCATACTATAGTATGTCGTTTTTCACGATTTCGGAGGATTTGAAAAAAAGGTGAAAATCACGCAAAAGCGAAAGGCTATAGTCCATGGTGTCGGAGGGCATACTATAGTATGTCTTTTTCACGATTTCGGAGGATTTGAAAAAAAGGTGAAAATCACGCAAAAGCGAAAGGCTATAGTCCATGGTGTCGGAGGGCATACTATAGTATGTCGTTTTTCACAATTTCGGAGGATTTAAAATAAAGGTGAAAATCACGCAAAAGCGAAAGGCTATAGTCCATGGTGTCGGAGGGCATACTCTAGTATGTCGATTTTCACGATTTCGGAGGATTTGAAAAAAAGGTGAAAATCACGCAAAAGCGAAAGGCTATAGTCCATGGTGTCGGAGGGCATACCATATATGTCGTTTTTCACGATTTCGGAGGATTTAAAATAAAGGTGAAAATCACGCAAAAGCGAAAGGCTATAGTCCATGGTGTCGGAGGGCATACTATAGTATGTCGTTTTTCACGATTTCGGAGGATTTAAAAAAAAATTGAAAATCACGCAAAAGCGAAAGGCTATAGTCCATGGTGTCGGAGGGCATACTATAGTATGTCGTTTTTCACGATTTCGGAGGATTTGAAAAAAAGGTGAAAATCACGCAAAAGCGAAAGGCTATAGTGCATGGTGTCGGAGGGCATACTATAGAATGTCGTTTTTCACGATTTCGGAGGATTTAAAATAAAGGTGAAAATCACGCAAAAGCGAAAGGCTATAGTCCATGGTGTCGGAGGGCATACTATAGTATGTCGTTTTTCACGATTTCAGAGGATTTGAAAAAAAGGTGAAAATCACGCAAAAGCGAAAGGCTATAGTCCATGGTGTCGGAGGGCATGCTATAGTATGTCATTTTTCACGATTTCGGAGGATTTGAAAAAAAGGTGAAAATCACGCAAAAGTGAAAGGCTATAGTCCATGGTGTCGGAGGGCATACTATAGTATGTCGTTTTTCACGATTTCGGAGGATTTGAAAAAAAAAGGTGAAAATCACGCAAAAGCGAAAGGCTATAGTCCATGGTGTCGAAGGGCATACTATAGTATGTCGTTTTTCACGATTTCGGAGGATTTGAAAAAAAGGTGAAAATCACGCAAAAGCGAAAGGCTATAGTCCATGGTGTCGGAGGGCATACTATAGTATGTCGTTTTTCACGATTTCGGAGGATTTGAAAAAAAGGTGAAAATCACGCAAAAGCGAAAGGCTATAGAGCGTCGCAGTCCCGCCTCCTACCCTGGCCCAGGAAATGAAACCCAATGCATTATTCTCATAGACATTTCGTAAAGTATTTATTTAAAGACGGTTACGCCGCGGACAAAGCCAACTCGAGTCGTGACAACTCATGACAACACAAACAATATTTTGGACCAAACAAATAATTAGAAAGAAGAAAAAAACGGCAGGTTACAACACTTTTTTTGTTGTTTTTCTTCTTTGTAATTATTTGTTTGGTCCAAAATATTGTTTGTGTTGTCATGAGTTGTCACGACTCGAGTTGGCTTTGTCCGCGGCGTAACCGTCTTTAAATAAATACTTTACGAAATGTCTATGAGAATAATGCATTGGGTTTCATTTCCTGGGCCAGGGTAGGAGGCGGGACCGCGACGCTCTATAGTCCATGGTGTCGGAGGGCATACTATAGTATGTAGTTTTTCACGATTTCGAAAGATTTAAAATAAAGGTGAAAATCACGCAAAAGCGAAAGGATATAGTCCATGGTGTCGGAGGGCATACTATAGTATGTCGTTTTTCACGATTTCGGAGGATTTGAAAAAAAGGTGAAAATCACGCAAAAGCGAAAGGCTATAGTCCATGGTGTCGGAGGGCATACTATAGTATGTCGTTTTTCACGATTTCGGAGGATTTGAAAAAAAGGGTGAAAATCACGCAAAAGCGAAAGGCTTTAGTCCATGGTGTCGGAGAGCATACTATAGTATGTCGTTTTTCACGATTTCGGAGGATTTAAAAAAAAAGGTGAAAATCACGCAAAAGCGAAAGGCTATAGTCCATGGTGTCGGAGGGCATACTATAGTATGTCGTTTTTCACGATTTCGGAGGATTTGAAAAAAAGGTGAAAATCACGCAAAAGCAAAAGGCTATAGTCCATGGTGTCGGAGGGCATACTATATTATGTCGTTTTTCACGATTTCGGAGGATTTGAAAAAAAGGTGAAAATCACGCAAAAGCGAAAGGCTATAGTCCATGGTGTCGGAGGGCATACTATAGTATGTCGTTTTTCACGATTTCGGAGGATTTGAAAAAAAGGTGAAAATCACGCAAAAGCAAAAGGCTATAGTCCATGGTGTCGGAGGGCATACTATAGTATGTCGTTTTTCACGATTTCGGAGGATTTGAAAAAAAGGTGAAAATCACGCAAAAGCGAAAGGCTATAGTCCATGGTGTCGGAGGGCATACTATAGTATGTCGTTTTTCACGATTTCGGAGGATTTGAAAAAAAGGTGAAAATCACGCAAAAGCGAAAGGCTATAGTCCATGGTGTCGGAGGGCATACTATAGTATGTCGTTTTTCACGATTTCGGAGGATTTGAAAAAAAGGTGAAAATCACGCAAAAGCGAAAGGCTATAGTCCATGGTGTCGGAGGGCATACTATAGTATGTCGTTTTTCACGATTTCGGAGGATTTGAAAAAAAGGTGAAAATCACGCAAAAGCGAAAGGCTATAGTCCATGGTGTCGGAGTGCATACTATAGTATGTCGTTTTTCACGATTTCGGAGGATTTGAAAAAGAAGGTGAAAATCACGCAAAAGCGAAAGGCTATAGTCCATGGTATCGGAGGGCATACTATAGTATGTCGTTTTTCACGATTTCGGAGGATTTGAAAAAAAGGTGAAAATCACGCAAAAGCGAAAGGCTATAGTCCATGGTGTCGGAGGGCATACTATAGTATGTCTTTTTCACGATTTCGGAGGATTTGAAAAAAAGGTGAAAATCACGCAAAAGCGAAAGGCTATAGTCCATGGTGTCAGAGGGCATACTATAGTATGTCGTTTTTCACAATTTCGGAGGATTTAAAATAAAGGTGAAAATCACGCAAAAGCGAAAGGCTATAGTCCATGGTGTCGGAGGGCATACTCTAGTATGTCGATTTTCACGATTTCGGAGGATTTGAAAAAAAGTTGAAAATCACGCAAAAGCGAAAGGCTATAGTCCATGGTGTCGGAGGGCATACTATAGTATGTCGTTTTTCACGATTTCGGAGGATTTGAAAAAAAGGGTGAAAATCACGCAAAAGCGAAAGGCTATAGTCCATGGTGTCGGAGGGCATACTATAGTATGTCGTTTTTCACGATTTCGGAGGATTTGAAAAAAAGGTGAAAATCACGCAAAAGCGAAAGGCTATAGTCCATGGTGTCGGAGGGCATACTATAGTATGTCTTTTTCACGATTTCGGAGGATTTGAAAAAAAGGTGAAAATCACGCAAAAGCGAAAGGCTATAGTCCATGGTGTCGGAGGGCATACTATAGTATGTCGTTTTTCACAATTTCGGAGGATTTAAAATAAAGGTGAAAATCACGCAAAAGCGAAAGGCTATAGTCCATGGTGTCGGAGGGCATACTCTAGTATGTCGATTTTCACGATTTCGGAGGATTTGAAAAAAAGGTGAAAATCACGCAAAAGCGAAAGGCTATAGTCCATGGTGTCGGAGGGCATACCATATATGTCGTTTTTCACGATTTCGGAGGATTTAAAATAAAGGTGAAAATCACGCAAAAGCGAAAGGCTATAGTCCATGGTGTCGGAGGGCATACTATAGTATGTCGTTTTTCACGATTTCGGAGGATTTAAAAAAAAATTGAAAATCACGCAAAAGCGAAAGGCTATAGTCCATGGTGTCGGAGGGCATACTATAGTATGTCGTTTTTCACGATTTCGGAGGATTTGAAAAAAAGGTGAAAATCACGCAAAAGCGAAAGGCTATAGTGCATGGTGTCGGAGGGCATACTATAGAATGTCGTTTTTCACGATTTCGGAGGATTTAAAATAAAGGTGAAAATCACGCAAAAGCGAAAGGCTATAGTCCATGGTGTCGGAGGGCATACTATAGTATGTCGTTTTTCACGATTTCAGAGGATTTGAAAAAAAGGTGAAAATCACGCAAAAGCGAAAGGCTATAGTCCATGGTGTCGGAGGGCATGCTATAGTATGTCATTTTTCACGATTTCGGAGGATTTGAAAAAAAGGTGAAAATCACGCAAAAGTGAAAGGCTATAGTCCATGGTGTCGGAGGGCATACTATAGTATGTCGTTTTTCACGATTTCGGAGGATTTGAAAAAAAAAGGTGAAAATCACGCAAAAGCGAAAGGCTATAGTCCATGGTGTCGAAGGGCATACTATAGTATGTCGTTTTTCACGATTTCGGAGGATTTGAAAAAAAGGTGAAAATCACGCAAAAGCGAAAGGCTATAGTCCATGGTGTCGGAGGGCATACTATAGTATGTCGTTTTTCACGATTTCGGAGGATTTGAAAAAAAGGTGAAAATCACGCAAAAGCGAAAGGCTATAGAGCGTCGCAGTCCCGCCTCCTACCCTGGCCCAGGAAATGAAACCCAATGCATTATTCTCATAGACATTTCGTAAAGTATTTATTTAAAGACGGTTACGCCGCGGACAAAGCCAACTCGAGTCGTGACAACTCATGACAACACAAACAATATTTTGGACCAAACAAATAATTAGAAAGAAGAAAAAAACGGCAGGTTACAACACTTTTTTTGTTGTTTTTCTTCTTTGTAATTATTTGTTTGGTCCAAAATATTGTTTGTGTTGTCATGAGTTGTCACGACTCGAGTTGGCTTTGTCCGCGGCGTAACCGTCTTTAAATAAATACTTTACGAAATGTCTATGAGAATAATGCATTGGGTTTCATTTCCTGGGCCAGGGTAGGAGGCGGGACCGCGACGCTCTATAGTCCATGGTGTCGGAGGGCATACTATAGTATGTAGTTTTTCACGATTTCGAAAGATTTAAAATAAAGGTGAAAATCACGCAAAAGCGAAAGGATATAGTCCATGGTGTCGGAGGGCATACTATAGTATGTCGTTTTTCACGATTTCGGAGGATTTGAAAAAAAGGTGAAAATCACGCAAAAGCGAAAGGCTATAGTCCATGGTGTCGGAGGGCATACTATAGTATGTCGTTTTTCACGATTTCGGAGGATTTGAAAAAAAGGGTGAAAATCACGCAAAAGCGAAAGGCTTTAGTCCATGGTGTCGGAGAGCATACTATAGTATGTCGTTTTTCACGATTTCGGAGGATTTAAAAAAAAAGTGAAAATCACGCAAAAGCGAAAGGCTATAGTCCATGGTGTCGGAGGGCATACTATAGTATGTCGTTTTTCACGATTTCGGAGGATTTGAAAAAAAGGTGAAAATCACGCAAAAGCAAAAGGCTATAGTCCATGGTGTCGGAGGGCATACTATATTATGTCGTTTTTCACGATTTAGGAGGATTTGAAAAAAAGGTGAAAATCACGCAAAAGCGAAAGGCTATAGTCCATGGTGTCGGAGGGCATACTATAGTATGTCGTTTTTCACGATTTCGGAGGATTTGAAAAAAAGGTGAAAATCACGCAAAAGCAAAAGGCTATAGTCCATGGTGTCGGAGGGCATACTATAGTATGTCGTTTTTCACGATTTCGGAGGATTTGAAAAAAAGGTGAAAATCACGCAAAAGCGAAAGGCTATAGTCCATGGTGTCGGAGGGCATACTATAGTATGTCGTTTTTCACGATTTCGGAGGATTTGAAAAAAAGGTGAAAATCACGCAAAAGCGAAAGGCTATAGTCCATGGTGTCGGAGGGCATACTATAGTATGTCGTTTTTCACGATTTCGGAGGATTTGAAAAAAAGGTGAAAATCACGCAAAAGCGAAAGGCTATAGTCCATGGTGTCGGAGGGCATACTATAGTATGTCGTTTTTCACGATTTCGGAGGATTTGAAAAAAAGGTGAAAATCACGCAAAAGCGAAAGGCTATAGTCCATGGTGTCGGAGTGCATACTATAGTATGTCGTTTTTCACGATTTCGGAGGATTTGAAAAAGAAGGTGAAAATCACGCAAAAGCGAAAGGCTATAGTCCATGGTATCGGAGGGCATACTATAGTATGTCGTTTTTCACGATTTCGGAGGATTTGAAAAAAAGGTGAAAATCACGCAAAAGCGAAAGGCTATAGTCCATGGTGTCGGAGGGCATACTATAGTATGTCTTTTTCACGATTTCGGAGGATTTGAAAAAAAGGTGAAAATCACGCAAAAGCGAAAGGCTATAGTCCATGGTGTCAGAGGGCATACTATAGTATGTCGTTTTTCACAATTTCGGAGGATTTAAAATAAAGGTGAAAATCACGCAAAAGCGAAAGGCTATAGTCCATGGTGTCGGAGGGCATACTCTAGTATGTCGATTTTCACGATTTCGGAGGATTTGAAAAAAAGGTGAAAATCACGCAAAAGCGAAAGGCTATAGTCCATGGTGTCGGAGGGCATACTATAGTATGTCGTTTTTCACGATTTCGGAGGATTTGAAAAAAAGGGTGAAAATCACGCAAAAGCGAAAGGCTATAGTCCATGGTGTCGGAGGGCATACTATAGTATGTCGTTTTTCACGATTTCGGAGGATTTTTAAAAAAAAAGGTGAAAATCACGCAAAAGCGAAAGGCTATAGTCCATGGTGTCGGAGGGCATACTATAGTATGTCGTTTTTCACGATTTCGGAGGATTTGAAAAAAAGGTGAAAATCACGCAAAAGCAAAAGACTATAGTCCATGGTGTCGGAGGGCATACTATAGTATGTCGTTTTTCACGATTTCGGAGGATTTGAAAAAAAGGTGAAAATCACGCAAAAGCGAAAGGCTATAGTCCATGGTGTCGGAGGGCATACTATAGTATGTCGTTTTTCACGATTTCGGAGGATTTGAAAAAAAGGTGAAAATCACGCAAAAGCGAAAGGCTATAGTCCATGGTGTCGGAGGGCATACTATAGTATGTCGTTTTTCACGATTTCGGAGGATTTGAAAAAAAGGTGAAAATCACGCAAAAGCGAAAGGCTATAGTCCATGGTGTCGGAGTGCATACTATAGTATGTCGTTTTTCACGATTTCGGAGGATTTGAAAAAGAAGGTGAAAATCACGCAAAAGCGAAAGGCTATAGTCCATGGTATCGGAGGGCATACTATAGTATGTCGTTTTTCACGATTTCGGAGGATTTGAAAAAAAGGTGAAAATCACGCAAAAGCGAAAGGCTATAGTCCATGGTGTCGGAGGGCATACTATAGTATGTCTTTTTCACGATTTCGGAGGATTTGAAAAAAAGGTGAAAATCACGCAAAAGCGAAAGGCTATAGTCCATGGTGTCGGAGGGCATACTATAGTATGTCGTTTTTCACAATTTCGGAGGATTTAAAATAAAGGTGAAAATCACGCAAAAGCGAAAGGCTATAGTCCATGGTGTCGGAGGGCATACTCTAGTATGTCGATTTTCACGATTTCGGAGGAGTTGAAAAAAAGGTGAAAATCACGCAAAAGCGAAAGGCTATAGTCCATGGTGTCGGAGGGCATACTATAGTATGTCGTTTTTCACGATTTCGGAGGATTTGAAAAAAAGGGTGAAAATCACGCAAAAGCGAAAGGCTATAGTCCATGGTGTCGGAGGGCATACTATAGTATGTCGTTTTTCACGATTTCGGAGGATTTAAAATAAAGGTGAAAATCACGCAAAAGCGAAAGGCTATAGTCCATGGTGTCGGAGGGCATACTATAGTATGTCGTTTTTCACGATTTCGGAGGATTTAAAAAAAAGGTGAAAATCACGCAAAAGCGAAAGGCTATAGTGCATGGTGTCGGAGGGCATACTATAGAATGTCGTTTTTCACGATTTCGGAGGATTTAAAATAAAGGTGAAAATCACGCAAAAGCGAAAGGCTATAGTCCATGGTGTCGGAGGGAATACTATAGTATGTCGTTTTTCACGATTTCAGAGGATTTGAAAAAAAGGTGAAAATCACGCAAAAGCGAAAGGCTATAGTCCATGGTGTCGGAGGGCATGCTATAGTATGTCATTTTTCACGATTTCGGAGGAGTTGAAAAAAAGGTGAAAATCACGCAAAAGTGAAAGGCTATAGTCCATGGTGTCGGAGGGCATACTATAGTATGTCGTTTTTCACGATTTCGGAGGATTTGAAAAAAAGGTGAAAATCACGCAAAAGCGAAAGGCTATAGTCCATGGTGTCGAAGGGCATACTATAGTATGTCGTTTTTCACGATTTCGGAGGATTTGAAAAAAAGGTGAAAATCACGCAAAAGCGAAAGGCTATAGTCCATGGTGTCGGAGGGCATACTATAGTATGTCGTTTTTCACGATTTCGGAGGATTTGAAAAAAAGGTGAAAATCACGCAAAAGCGAAAGGCTATAGTCCATGGTGTCGGAGGGCATACTATAGTATGTAGTTTTTCACGATTTCGAAAGATTTTAAATAAAGGTGAAAATCACGCAAAAGCGAAAGGATATAGTCCATGGTGTCGGAGGGCATACTATAGTATGTCGTTTTTCACGATTTCGGAGGATTTGAAAAAAAGGTGAAAATCACGCAAAAGCGAAAGGCTATAGTCCATGGTGTCGGAGGGCATACTATAGTATGTCGTTTTTCACGATTTCGGAGGATTTGAAAAAAAGGTGAAAATCACGCAAAAGCGAAAGGCTATAGTCCATGGTGTCGGAGGGCATACTATAGTATGTAGTTTTTCACGATTTCGAAAGATTTAAAATAAAGGTGAAAATCACGCAAAAGCGAAAGGATATAGTCCATGGTGTCGGAGGGCATACTATAGTATGTCGTTTTTCACGATTTCGGAGGATTTGAAAAAAAGGTGAAAATCACGCAAAAGCGAAAGGCTATAGTCCATGGTGTCGGAGGGCATACTATAGTATGTCGTTTTTCACGATTTCGGAGGATTTGAAAAAAAGGGTGAAAATCACGCAAAAGCGAAAGGCTTTAGTCCATGGTGTCGGAGAGCATACTATAGTATGTCGTTTTTCACGATTTCGGAGGATTTAAAAAAAAAGGTGAAAATCACGCAAAAGCGAAAGGCTATAGTCCATGGTGTCGGAGGGCATACTATAGTATGTCGTTTTTCACGATTTCGGAGGATTTGAAAAAAAGGTGAAAATCACGCAAAAGCAAAAGGCTATAGTCCATGGTGTCGGAGGGCATACTATATTATGTCGTTTTTCACGATTTCGGAGGATTTGAAAAAAAGGTGAAAATCACGCAAAAGCGAAAGGCTATAGTCCATGGTGTCGGAGGGCATACTATAGTATGTCGTTTTTCACGATTTCGGAGGATTTGAAAAAAAGGTGAAAATCACGCAAAAGCAAAAGGCTATAGTCCATGGTGTCGGAGGGCATACTATAGTATGTCGTTTTTCACGATTTCGGAGGATTTGAAAAAAAGGTGAAAATCACGCAAAAGCGAAAGGCTATAGTCCATGGTGTCGGAGGGCATACTATAGTATGTCGTTTTTCACGATTTCGGAGGATTTGAAAAAAAGGTGAAAATCACGCAAAAGCGAAAGGCTATAGTCCATGGTGTCGGAGGGCATACTATAGTATGTCGTTTTTCACGATTTCGGAGGATTTGAAAAAAAGGTGAAAATCACGCAAAAGCGAAAGGCTATAGTCCATGGTGTCGGAGTGCATACTATAGTATGTCGTTTTTCACGATTTCGGAGGATTTGAAAAAGAAGGTGAAAATCACGCAAAAGCGAAAGGCTATAGTCCATGGTGTCGGAGGGCATACTATAGTATGTCGTTTTTCACGATTTCGGAGGATTTGAAAAAAAGGTGAAAATCACGCAAAAGCGAAAGGCTATAGTCCATGGTGTCGGAGTGCATACTATAGTATGTCGTTTTTCACGATTTCGGAGGATTTGAAAAAGAAGGTGAAAATCACGCAAAAGCGAAAGGCTATAGTCCATGGTATCGGAGGGCATACTATAGTATGTCGTTTTTCACGATTTCGGAGGATTTGAAAAAAAGGTGAAAATCACGCAAAAGCGAAAGGCTATAGTCCATGGTGTCGGAGGGCATACTATAGTATGTCTTTTTCACGATTTCGGAGGATTTGAAAAAAAGGTGAAAATCACGCAAAAGCGAAAGGCTATAGTCCATGGTGTCAGAGGGCATACTATAGTATGTCGTTTTTCACAATTTCGGAGGATTTAAAATAAAGGTGAAAATCACGCAAAAGCGAAAGGCTATAGTCCATGGTGTCGGAGGGCATACTCTAGTATGTCGATTTTCACGATTTCGGAGGATTTGAAAAAAAGGTGAAAATCACGCAAAAGCGAAAGGCTATAGTCCATGGTGTCGGAGGGCATACTATAGTATGTCGTTTTTCACGATTTCGGAGGATTTGAAAAAAAGGGTGAAAATCACGCAAAAGCGAAAGGCTATAGTCCATGGTGTCGGAGGGCATACTATAGTATGTCGTTTTTCACGATTTCGGAGGATTTAAAAAAAAAAAGGTGAAAATCACGCAAAAGCGAAAGGCTATAGTCCATGGTGTCGGAGGGCATACTATAGTATGTCGTTTTTCACGATTTCGGAGGATTTGAAAAAAAGGTGAAAATCACGCAAAAGCAAAAGACTATAGTCCATGGTGTCGGAGGGCATACTATAGTATGTCGTTTTTCACGATTTCGGAGGATTTGAAAAAAAGGTGAAAATCACGCAAAAGCGAAAGGCTATAGTCCATGGTGTCGGAGGGCATACTATAGTATGTCGTTTTTCACGATTTCGGAGGATTTGAAAAAAAGGTGAAAATCACGCAAAAGCAAAAGACTATAGTCCATGGTGTCGGAGGGCATACTATAGTATGTCGTTTTTCACGATTTCGGAGGATTTGAAAAAAAGGTGAAAATCACGCAAAAGCGAAAGGCTATAGTCCATGGTGTCGGAGGGCATACTATAGTATGTCGTTTTTCACGATTTCGGAGGATTTGAAAAAAAGGTGAAAATCACGCAAAAGCGAAAGGCTATAGTCCATGGTGTCGGAGGGCATACTATAGTATGTCGTTTTTCACGATTTCGGAGGATTTGAAAAAAAGGTGAAAATCACGCAAAAGCGAAAGGCTATAGTCCATGGTGTCGGAGTGCATACTATAGTATGTCGTTTTTCACGATTTCGGAGGATTTGAAAAAGAAGGTGAAAATCACGCAAAAGCGAAAGGCTATAGTCCATGGTATCGGAGGGCATACTATAGTATGTCGTTTTTCACGATTTCGGAGGATTTGAAAAAAAGGTGAAAATCACGCAAAAGCGAAAGGCTATAGTCCATGGTGTCGGAGGGCATACTATAGTATGTCTTTTTCACGATTTCGGAGGATTTGAAAAAAAGGTGAAAATCACGCAAAAGCGAAAGGCTATAGTCCATGGTGTCGGAGGGCATACTATAGTATGTCGTTTTTCACAATTTCGGAGGATTTAAAATAAAGGTGAAAATCACGCAAAAGCGAAAGGCTATAGTCCATGGTGTCGGAGGGCATACTCTAGTATGTCGATTTTCACGATTTCGGAGGAGTTGAAAAAAAGGTGAAAATCACGCAAAAGCGAAAGGCTATAGTCCATGGTGTCGGAGGGCATACTATAGTATGTCGTTTTTCACGATTTCGGAGGATTTGAAAAAAAGGGTGAAAATCACGCAAAAGCGAAAGGCTATAGTCCATGGTGTCGGAGGGCATACTATAGTATGTCGTTTTTCACGATTTCGGAGGATTTAAAATAAAGGTGAAAATCACGCAAAAGCGAAAGGCTATAGTCCATGGTGTCGGAGGGCATACTATAGTATGTCGTTTTTCACGATTTCGGAGGATTTAAAAAAAAGGTGAAAATCACGCAAAAGTGAAAGGCTATAGTGCATGGTGTCGGAGGGCATACTATAGAATGTCGTTTTTCACGATTTCGGAGGATTTAAAATAAAGGTGAAAATCACGCAAAAGCGAAAGGCTATAGTCCATGGTGTCGGAGGGAATACTATAGTATGTCGTTTTTCACGATTTCAGAGGATTTGAAAAAAAGGTGAAAATCACGCAAAAGCGAAAGGCTATAGTCCATGGTGTCGGAGGGCATGCTATAGTATGTCATTTTTCACGATTTCGGAGGAGTTGAAAAAAAGGTGAAAATCACGCAAAAGTGAAAGGCTATAGTCCATGGTGTCGGAGGGCATACTATAGTATGTCGTTTTTCACGATTTCGGAGGATTTGAAAAAAAGGTGAAAATCACGCAAAAGCGAAAGGCTATAGTCCATGGTGTCGAAGGGCATACTATAGTATGTCGTTTTTCACGATTTCGGAGGATTTGAAAAAAAGGTGAAAATCACGCAAAAGCAAAAGGCTATAGTCCATGGTGTCGGAGGGCATACTATAGTATGTCGTTTTTCACGATTTCGGAGGATTTGAAAAAAAGGTGAAAATCACGCAAAAGCGAAAGGCTATAGTCCATGGTGTCGGAGGGCATACTATAGTATGTAGTTTTTCACGATTTCGAAAGATTTAAAATAAAGGTGAAAATCACGCAAAAGCGAAAGGATATAGTCCATGGTGTCGGAGGGCATACTATAGTATGTCGTTTTTCACGATTTCGGAGGATTTGAAAAAAAGGTGAAAATCACGCAAAAGCGAAAGGCTATAGTCCATGGTGTCGGAGGGCATACTATAGTATGTCGTTTTTCACGATTTCGGAGGATTTGAAAAAAAGGGTGAAAATCACGCAAAAGCGAAAGGCTTTAGTCCATGGTGTCGGAGAGCATACTATAGTATGTCGTTTTTCACGATTTCGGAGGATTTAAAAAAAAGGTGAAAATCACGCAAAAGCGAAAGGCTATAGTCCATGGTGTCGGAGGGCATACTATAGTATGTCGTTTTTCACGATTTCGGAGGATTTGAAAAAAAGGTGAAAATCACGCAAAAGCAAAAGGCTATAGTCCATGGTGTCGGAGGGCATACTATAGTATGTCGTTTTTCACGATTTCGGAGGATTTGAAAAAAAGGTGAAAATCACGCAAAAGCGAAAGGCTATAGTCCATGGTGTCGGAGGGCATACTATAGTATGTCGTTTTTCACGATTTCGGAGGATTTGAAAAAAAGGTGAAAATCACGCAAAAGCAAAAGGCTATAGTCCATGGTGTCGGAGGGCATACTATAGTATGTCGTTTTTCACGATTTCGGAGGATTTGAAAAAAAGGTGAAAATCACGCAAAAGCGAAAGGCTATAGTCCATGGTGTCGGAGGGCATACTATAGTATGTCGTTTTTCACGATTTCGGAGGATTTGAAAAAAAGGTGAAAATCACGCAAAAGCGAAAGGCTATAGTCCATGGTGTCGGAGGGCATACTATAGTATGTCGTTTTTCACGATTTCGGAGGATTTGAAAAAAAGGTGAAAATCACGCAAAAGCGAAAGGCTATAGTCCATGGTGTCGGAGGGCATACTATAGTATGTCGTTTTTCACGATTTCGGAGGATTTGAAAAAAAGGTGAAAATCACGCAAAAGCGAAAGGCTATAGTCCATGCCTCCATGGTGTCGGAGGGCATACTATAGTATGTCGTTTTTCACGATTTCGGAAATTTAAAATAAAGGTGAAAATCACGCAAAAGCGAAAGGCTATAGTCCATGGTGTCGGAGGGCATACTATAGTATGTCGTTTTTCACGATTTCGGAGGATTTGAAAAAAAGGTGAAAATCACGCAAAAGCGAAAGGCTATAGTCCATGGTGTCGGAGGGCATACTATAGTATGTCGTTTTTCACGATTTCGGAGGATTTAAAAAAAAAGGTGAAAATCACGCAAAAGCAAAAGGCTATAGTCCATGGTGTCGGAGGGCATACTATAGTATGTCGTTTTTCACGATTTCGGAGGATTTGAAAAAAAGGTGAAAATCACGCAAAAGCGAAAGGCTATAGTCCATGGTGTCGGAGGGCATACTATAGTATGTCGTTTTTCACGATTTCGGAGGATTTGAAAAAAAGGTGAAAATCACGCAAAAGCGAAAGGCTATAGTCCATGGTGTCGGAGGGCATACTATAGTATGTCGTTTTTCACGATTTCGGAGGATTTGAAAAAAAGGTGAAAATCACGCAAAAGCGAAAGGCTATAGTCCATGGTGTCGGAGGGCATACTATAGTATGTCGTTTTTCACGATTTCGGAGGATTTGAAAAAAAGGTGAAAATCACGCAAAAGCGAAAGGCTATAGTCCATGGTGTCGGAGTGCATACTATAGTATGTCGTTTTTCACGATTTCGGAGGATTTGAAAAAGAAGGTGAAAATCACGCAAAAGCGAAAGGCTATAGTCCATGGTATCGGAGGGCATACTATAGTATGTCGTTTTTCACGATTTCGGAGGATTTGAAAAAAAGGTGAAAATCACGCAAAGAGCGAAAGGCTATAGTCCATGGTGTCGGAGGGCATACTATAGTATGTATTTTTCACGATTTCGGAGGATTAGAAAAAAGGGTGAAAATCACGCAAAAGCGAAAGGCTATAGTCCATGGTGTCGGAGGGCATACTATAGTATGTCGTTTTTCACAATTTCGGAGGATTTAAAATAAAGGTGAAAATCACGCAAAAGGGAAAGGCTATAGTCCATGGTGTCGGAGGGCATACTATAGTATGTCGATTTTCACGATTTCGGAGGATTTGAAAAAAAGGTGAAAATCACGCAAAAGCGAAAGGCTATAGTCCATGGTGTCGGAGGGCATACTATAGTATGTCGTTTTTCACGATTTCGGAGGATTTGAAAAAAAGGGTGAAAATCACGCAAAAGCGAAAGGCTATAGTCCATGGTGTCGGAGGGCATACTATAGTATGTCGTTTTTCACGATTTCGGAGGATTTTTAAAAAAAAAAGGTGAAAATCACGCAAAAGCGAAAGGCTATAGTCCATGGTGTCGGAGGGCATACTATAGTATGTCGTTTTTCACGATTTCGGAGGATTTGAAAAAAAGGTGAAAATCACGCAAAAGCGAAAGGCTATAGTCCATGGTGTCGGAGGGCATACTATAGTATGTCGTTTTTCACGATTTCGGAGGATTTGAAAAAAAAGGTGAAAATCACGCAAAAGCGAAAGGCTATAGTCCATGGTGTCGGAGTGCATACTATAGTATGTCGTTTTTCACGATTTCGGAGGATTTGAAAAAGAAGGTGAAAATCACGCAAAAGCGAAAGGCTATAGTCCATGGTATCGGAGGGCATACTATAGTATGTCGTTTTTCACGATTTCGGAGGATTTAAAAAAAAAGGTGAAAATCACGCAAAAGCAAAAGGCTATAGTCCATGGTGTCGGAGGGCATACTATAGTATGTCGTTTTTCACGATTTCGGAGGATTTGAAAAAAAGGTGAAAATCACGCAAAAGCGAAAGGCTATAGTCCATGGTGTCGGAGGGCATACTATAGTATGTCGTTTTTCACGATTTCGGAGGATTTGAAAAAAAGGTGAAAATCACGCAAAAGCGAAAGGCTATAGTCCATGGTGTCGGAGGGCATACTATAGTATGTCGTTTTTCACGATTTCGGAGGATTTGAAAAAAAGGTGAAAATCACGCAAAAGCGAAAGGCTATAGTCCATGGTGTCGGAGGGCATACTATAGTATGTCGTTTTTCACGATTTCGGAGGATTTGAAAAAAAGGTGAAAATCACGCAAAAGCGAAAGGCTATAGTCCATGGTGTCGGAGTGCATACTATAGTATGTCGTTTTTCACGATTTCGGAGGATTTGAAAAAGAAGGTGAAAATCACGCAAAAGCGAAAGGCTATAGTCCATGGTATCGGAGGGCATACTATAGTATGTCGTTTTTCACGATTTCGGAGGATTTGAAAAAAAGGTGAAAATCACGCAAAGAGCGAAAGGCTATAGTCCATGGTGTCGGAGGGCATACTATAGTATGTATTTTTCACGATTTCGGAGGATTAGAAAAAAGGGTGAAAATCACGCAAAAGCGAAAGGCTATAGTCCATGGTGTCGGAGGGCATACTATAGTATGTCGTTTTTCACAATTTCGGAGGATTTAAAATAAAGGTGAAAATCACGCAAAAGGGAAAGGCTATAGTCCATGGTGTCGGAGGGCATACTATAGTATGTCGATTTTCACGATTTCGGAGGATTTGAAAAAAAGGTGAAAATCACGCAAAAGCGAAAGGCTATAGTCCATGGTGTCGGAGGGCATACTATAGTATGTCGTTTTTCACGATTTCGGAGGATTTGAAAAAAAGGGTGAAAATCACGCAAAAGCGAAAGGCTATAGTCCATGGTGTCGGAGGGCATACTATAGTATGTCGTTTTTCACGATTTCGGAGGACTTTTTAAAAAAAAAGGTGAAAATCACGCAAAAGCGAAAGGCTATAGTCCATGGTGTCGGAGGGCATACTATAGTATGTCGTTTTTCACGATTTCGGAGGATTTGAAAAAAAGGTGAAAATCACGCAAAAGCGAAAGGCTATAGTCCATGGTGTCGGAGGGCATACTATAGTATGTCGTTTTTCACGATTTCGGAGGATTTGAAAAAAAAGGTGAAAATCACGCAAAAGCGAAAGGCTATAGTCCATGGTGTCGGAGTGCATACTATAGTATGTCGTTTTTCACGATTTCGGAGGATTTGAAAAAGAAGGTGAAAATCACGCAAAAGCGAAAGGCTATAGTCCATGGTATCGGAGGGCATACTATAGTATGTCGTTTTTCACGATTTCGGAGGATTTGAAAAAAAGGTGAAAATCACGCAAAAGCGAAAGGCTATAGTCCATGGTGTCGGAGGGCATACTATAGTATGTCGTTTTTCACAATTTCGGAGGATTTAAAATAAAGGTGAAAATCACGCAAAAGCGAAAGGCTATAGTCCATGGTGTCGGAGGGCATACTCTAGTATGTCGATTTTCACGATTTCGGAGGAGTTGAAAAAAAGGTGAAAATCACGCAAAAGCGAAAGGCTATAGTCCATGGTGTCGGAGGGCATACTATAGTATGTCGTTTTTCACGATTTCGGAGGATTTGAAAAAAAGGGTGAAAATCACGCAAAAGCGAAAGGCTATAGTCCATGGTGTCGGAGGGCATACTATAGTATGTCGTTTTTCACGATTTCGGAGGATTTAAAATAAAGGTGAAAATCACGCAAAAGCGAAAGGCTATAGTCCATGGTGTCGGAGGGCATACTATAGTATGTCGTTTTTCACGATTTCGGAGGATTTAAAAAAAAGGTGAAAATCACGCAAAAGCGAAAGGCTATAGTGCATGGTGTCGGAGGGCATACTATAGAATGTCGTTTTTCACGATTTCGGAGGATTTAAAATAAAGGTGAAAATCACGCAAAAGCGAAAGGCTATAGTCCATGGTGTCGGAGGGAATACTATAGTATGTCGTTTTTCACGATTTCAGAGGATTTGAAAAAAAGGTGAAAATCACGCAAAAGCGAAAGGCTATAGTCCATGGTGTCGGAGGGCATGCTATAGTATGTCATTTTTCACGATTTCGGAGGAGTTGAAAAAAAGGTGAAAATCACGCAAAAGTGAAAGGCTATAGTCCATGGTGTCGGAGGGCATACTATAGTATGTCGTTTTTCACGATTTCGGAGGATTTGAAAAAAAGGTGAAAATCACGCAAAAGCGAAAGGCTATAGTCCATGGTGTCGAAGGGCATACTATAGTATGTCGTTTTTCACGATTTCGGAGGATTTGAAAAAAAGGTGAAAATCACGCAAAAGCAAAAGGCTATAGTCCATGGTGTCGGAGGGCATACTATAGTATGTCGTTTTTCACGATTTCGGAGGATTTGAAAAAAAGGTGAAAATCACGCAAAAGCGAAAGGCTATAGTCCATGGTGTCGGAGGGCATACTATAGTATGTAGTTTTTCACGATTTCGAAAGATTTAAAATAAAGGTGAAAATCACGCAAAAGCGAAAGGATATAGTCCATGGTGTCGGAGGGCATACTATAGTATGTCGTTTTTCACGATTTCGGAGGATTTGAAAAAAAGGTGAAAATCACGCAAAAGCGAAAGGCTATAGTCCATGGTGTCGGAGGGCATACTATAGTATGTCGTTTTTCACGATTTCGGAGGATTTGAAAAAAAGGGTGAAAATCACGCAAAAGCGAAAGGCTTTAGTCCATGGTGTCGGAGAGCATACTATAGTATGTCGTTTTTCACGATTTCGGAGGATTTAAAAAAAAGGTGAAAATCACGCAAAAGCGAAAGGCTATAGTCCATGGTGTCGGAGGGCATACTATAGTATGTCGTTTTTCACGATTTCGGAGGATTTGAAAAAAAGGTGAAAATCACGCAAAAGCAAAAGGCTATAGTCCATGGTGTCGGAGGGCATACTATAGTATGTCGTTTTTCACGATTTCGGAGGATTTGAAAAAAAGGTGAAAATCACGCAAAAGCGAAAGGCTATAGTCCATGGTGTCGGAGGGCATACTATAGTATGTCGTTTTTCACGATTTCGGAGGATTTGAAAAAAAGGTGAAAATCACGCAAAAGCAAAAGGCTATAGTCCATGGTGTCGGAGGGCATACTATAGTATGTCGTTTTTCACGATTTCGGAGGATTTGAAAAAAAGGTGAAAATCACGCAAAAGCGAAAGGCTATAGTCCATGGTGTCGGAGGGCATACTATAGTATGTCGTTTTTCACGATTTCGGAGGATTTGAAAAAAAGGTGAAAATCACGCAAAAGCGAAAGGCTATAGTCCATGGTGTCGGAGGGCATACTATAGTATGTCGTTTTTCACGATTTCGGAGGATTTGAAAAAAAGGTGAAAATCACGCAAAAGCGAAAGGCTATAGTCCATGGTGTCGGAGGGCATACTATAGTATGTCGTTTTTCACGATTTCGGAGGATTTGAAAAAAAGGTGAAAATCACGCAAAAGCGAAAGGCTATAGTCCATGCCTCCATGGTGTCGGAGGGCATACTATAGTATGTCGTTTTTCACGATTTCGGAAATTTAAAATAAAGGTGAAAATCACGCAAAAGCGAAAGGCTATAGTCCATGGTGTCGGAGGGCATACTATAGTATGTCGTTTTTCACGATTTCGGAGGATTTGAAAAAAAGGTGAAAATCACGCAAAAGCGAAAGGCTATAGTCCATGGTGTCGGAGGGCATACTATAGTATGTCGTTTTTCACGATTTCGGAGGATTTAAAAAAAAAGGTGAAAATCACGCAAAAGCAAAAGGCTATAGTCCATGGTGTCGGAGGGCATACTATAGTATGTCGTTTTTCACGATTTCGGAGGATTTGAAAAAAAGGTGAAAATCACGCAAAAGCGAAAGGCTATAGTCCATGGTGTCGGAGGGCATACTATAGTATGTCGTTTTTCACGATTTCGGAGGATTTGAAAAAAAGGTGAAAATCACGCAAAAGCGAAAGGCTATAGTCCATGGTGTCGGAGGGCATACTATAGTATGTCGTTTTTCACGATTTCGGAGGATTTGAAAAAAAGGTGAAAATCACGCAAAAGCGAAAGGCTATAGTCCATGGTGTCGGAGGGCATACTATAGTATGTCGTTTTTCACGATTTCGGAGGATTTGAAAAAAAGGTGAAAATCACGCAAAAGCGAAAGGCTATAGTCCATGGTGTCGGAGTGCATACTATAGTATGTCGTTTTTCACGATTTCGGAGGATTTGAAAAAGAAGGTGAAAATCACGCAAAAGCGAAAGGCTATAGTCCATGGTATCGGAGGGCATACTATAGTATGTCGTTTTTCACGATTTCGGAGGATTTGAAAAAAAGGTGAAAATCACGCAAAGAGCGAAAGGCTATAGTCCATGGTGTCGGAGGGCATACTATAGTATGTATTTTTCACGATTTCGGAAGATTAGAAAAAAGGGTGAAAATCACGCAAAAGCGAAAGGCTATAGTCCATGGTGTCGGAGGGCATACTATAGTATGTCGTTTTTCACAATTTCGGAGGATTTAAAATAAAGGTGAAAATCACGCAAAAGGGAAAGGCTATAGTCCATGGTGTCGGAGGGCATACTATAGTATGTCGATTTTCACGATTTCGGAGGATTTGAAAAAAAGGTGAAAATCACGCAAAAGCGAAAGGCTATAGTCCATGGTGTCGGAGGGCATACTATAGTATGTCGTTTTTCACGATTTCGGAGGATTTGAAAAAAAGGGTGAAAATCACGCAAAAGCGAAAGGCTATAGTCCATGGTGTCGGAGGGCATACTATAGTATGTCGTTTTTCACGATTTCGGAGGATTTTTTAAAAAAAAAGGTGAAAATCACGCAAAAGCGAAAGGCTATAGTCCATGGTGTCGGAGGGCATACTATAGTATGTCGTTTTTCACGATTTCGGAGGATTTGAAAAAAAGGTGAAAATCACGCAAAAGCGAAAGGCTATAGTCCATGGTGTCGGAGGGCATACTATAGTATGTCGTTTTTCACGATTTCGGAGGATTTGAAAAAAAAGGTGAAAATCACGCAAAAGCGAAAGGCTATAGTCCATGGTGTCGGAGTGCATACTATAGTATGTCGTTTTTCACGATTTCGGAGGATTTGAAAAAGAAGGTGAAAATCACGCAAAAGCGAAAGGCTATAGTCCATGGTATCGGAGGGCATACTATAGTATGTCGTTTTTCACGATTTCGGAGGATTTGAAAAAAAGGTGAAAATCACGCAAAAGCGAAAGGCTATAGTCCATGGTGTCGGAGTGCATACTATAGTATGTCGTTTTTCACGATTTCGGAGGATTTGAAAAAGAAGGTGAAAATCACGCAAAAGCGAAAGGCTATAGTCCATGGTGTCGGAGGGCATACTATAGTATGTCGTTTTTCACGATTTCGGAGGATTTGAAAAAAAGGTGAAAATCACGCAAAAGCGAAAGGCTATAGTCCATGGTGTCGGAGTGCATACTATAGTATGTCGTTTTTCACGATTTCGGAGGATTTGAAAAAGAAGGTGAAAATCACGCAAAAGCGAAAGGCTATAGTCCATGGTATCGGAGGGCATACTATAGTATGTCGTTTTTCACGATTTCGGAGGATTTGAAAAAAAGGTGAAAATCACGCAAAAGCGAAAGGCTATAGTCCATGGTGTCGGAGGGCATACTATAGTATGTCTTTTTCACGATTTCGGAGGATTTGAAAAAAAGGTGAAAATCACGCAAAAGCGAAAGGCTATAGTCCATGGTGTCGGAGGGCATACTATAGTATGTCGTTTTTCACAATTTCGGAGGATTTAAAATAAAGGTGAAAATCACGCAAAAGCGAAAGGCTATAGTCCATGGTGTCGGAGGGCATACTATAGTATGTCGATTTTCACGATTTCGGAGGATTTGAAAAAAAGGTGAAAATCACGCAAAAGCGAAAGGCTATAGTCCATGGTGTCGGAGGGCATACTATAGTATGTCGTTTTTCACGATTTCGGAGGATTTGAAAAAAAGGGTGAAAATCACGCAAAAGCGAAAGGCTATAGTCCATGGTGTCGGAGGGCATACTATAGTATGTCGTTTTTCACGATTTCGGAGGATTTGAAAAAAAGGTGAAAATCACGCAAAAGCGAAAGGCTATAGTCCATGGTGTCGGAGGGCATACTATAGTATGTCGTTTTTCACGATTTCAGAGGATTTGAAAAAAAGGTGAAAATCACGCAAAAGTGAAAGGCTATAGTCCATGGTGTCGGAGGGCATACTATAGTATTTCGTTTTTCACGATTTCGGAGGATTTGAAAAAAAGGTGAAAATCACGCAAAAGCGAAAGGCTATAGTCCATGGTGTCGGAGGGCATACTATAGTATGTCGTTTTTCACGATTTCGAAAGATTTAAAATAAAGGTGAAAATCACGCAAAAGCGAAAGGATATAGTCCATGGTGTCGGAGGGCATACTATAGTATGTCGTTTTTCACAATTTCGGAGGATTTGAAAAAAAGGTGAAAATCACGCAAAAGCGAAAGGCTATAGTCCATGCCTCCATGGTGTCGGAGGGCATACTATAGTATGTCGTTTTTCACGATTTCGGAAATTTAAAATAAAGGTGAAAATCACGCAAAAGCGAAAGGCTATAGTCCATGGTGTCGGAGGGCATACTATAGTATGTCGTTTTTCACGATATCGGAGGATTTGAAAAAAGGTGAAAATCACGCAAAAGCGAAAGGCTATAGTCCATGGTGTCGGAGGGCATACTATAGTATGTCGTTTTTCACGATTTCGGAGGATTTGAAAAAAAGGGTGAAAATCACGCAAAAGCGAAAGGCTTTAGTCCATGGTGTCGGAGAGCATACTATAGTATGTCGTTTTTCACGATTTCGGAGGATTTGAAAAAAAATGTGAAAATCACGCAAAAGCGAAAGGCTATAGTCCATGGTGTCGGAGGGCATACTATAGTATGTCGTTTTTCACGATTTCGGAGGATTTGAAAAAAAGGTGAAAATCACGCAAAAGCAAAAGGCTATAGTCCATGGTGTCGGAGGGCATACTATAGTATGTCGTTTTTCACGATTTCGGAGGATTTGAAAAAAAGGTGAAAATCACGCAAAAGCGAAAGGCTATAGTCCATGGTGTCGGAGGGCATACTATAGTATGTCGTTTTTCACGATTTCGGAGGATTTGAAAAAAAGGTGAAAATCACGCAAAAGCGAAAGGCTATAGTCCATGGTGTCGGAGGGCATACTATAGTATGTCGTTTTTCACGATTTCGGAGGATTTGAAAAAAAGGTGAAAATCACGCAAAAGCGAAAGGCTATAGTCCATGCCTCCATGGTGTCGGAGGGCATACTATAGTATGTCGTTTTTCACGATTTCGGAGGATTTAAAATAAAGGTGAAAATCACGCAAAAGCGAAAGGCTATAGTCCATGGTGTCGGAGGGCATACTATAGTATGTCGTATTTCACGATTTCGGAGGATTTGAAAAAAAGGTGAAAATCACGCAAAAGCGAAAGGCTATAGTCCATGGTGTCGGAGTGCATACTATAGTATGTCGTTTTTCACGATTTCGGAGGATTTGAAAAAGAAGGTGAAAATCACGCAAAAGCGAAAGGCTATAGTCCATGGTATCGGAGGGCATACTATAGTATGTCGTTTTTCACGATTTCGGAGGATTTGAAAAAAAGGTGAAAATCACGCAAAAGCGAAAGGCTATAGTCCATGGTGTCGGAGGGCATACTATAGTATGTCTTTTTCACGATTTCGGAGGATTTGAAAAAAAGGTGAAAATCACGCAAAAGCGAAAGGCTATAGTCCATGGTGTCGGAGGGCATACTATAGTATGTCGTTTTTCACAATTTCGGAGGATTTAAAATAAAGGTGAAAATCACGCAAAAGCGAAAGGCTATAGTCCATGGTGTCGGAGGGCATACTCTAGTATGTCGATTTTCACGATTTCGGAGGAGTTGAAAAAAAGGTGAAAATCACGCAAAAGCGAAAGGCTATAGTCCATGGTGTCGGAGGGCATACTATAGTATGTCGTTTTTCACGATTTCGGAGGATTTGAAAAAAAGGGTGAAAATCACGCAAAAGCGAAAGGCTATAGTCCATGGTGTCGGAGGGCATACTATAGTATGTCGTTTTTCACGATTTCGGAGGATTTAAAATAAAGGTGAAAATCACGCAAAAGCGAAAGGCTATAGTCCATGGTGTCGGAGGGCATACTATAGTATGTCGTTTTTCACGATTTCGGAGGATTTAAAAAAAAGGTGAAAATCACGCAAAAGCGAAAGGCTATAGTGCATGGTGTCGGAGGGCATACTATAGAATGTCGTTTTTCACGATTTCGGAGGATTTAAAATAAAGGTGAAAATCACGCAAAAGCGAAAGGCTATAGTCCATGGTGTCGGAGGGAATACTATAGTATGTCGTTTTTCACGATTTCAGAGGATTTGAAAAAAAGGTGAAAATCACGCAAAAGCGAAAGGCTATAGTCCATGGTGTCGGAGGGCATGCTATAGTATGTCATTTTTCACGATTTCGGAGGAGTTGAAAAAAAGGTGAAAATCACGCAAAAGTGAAAGGCTATAGTCCATGGTGTCGGAGGGCATACTATAGTATGTCGTTTTTCACGATTTCGGAGGATTTGAAAAAAAGGTGAAAATCACGCAAAAGCGAAAGGCTATAGTCCATGGTGTCGAAGGGCATACTATAGTATGTCGTTTTTCACGATTTCGGAGGATTTGAAAAAAAGGTGAAAATCACGCAAAAGCGAAAGGCTATAGTCCATGGTGTCGGAGGGCATACTATAGTATGTCGTTTTTCACGATTTCGGAGGATTTGAAAAAAAGGTGAAAATCACGCAAAAGCGAAAGGCTATAGTCCATGGTGTCGGAGGGCATACTATAGTATGTAGTTTTTCACGATTTCGAAAGATTTAAAATAAAGGTGAAAATCACGCAAAAGCGAAAGGATATAGTCCATGGTGTCGGAGGGCATACTATAGTATGTCGTTTTTCACGATTTCGGAGGATTTGAAAAAAAGGTGAAAATCACGCAAAAGCGAAAGGCTATAGTCCATGGTGTCGGAGGGCATACTATAGTATGTCGTTTTTCACGATTTCGGAGGATTTGAAAAAAAGGGTGAAAATCACGCAAAAGCGAAAGGCTTTAGTCCATGGTGTCGGAGAGCATACTATAGTATGTCGTTTTTCACGATTTCGGAGGATTTAAAAAAAAGGTGAAAATCACGCAAAAGCGAAAGGCTATAGTCCATGGTGTCGGAGGGCATACTATAGTATGTCGTTTTTCACGATTTCGGAGGATTTGAAAAAAAGGTGAAAATCACGCAAAAGCAAAAGGCTATAGTCCATGGTGTCGGAGGGCATACTATAGTATGTCGTTTTTCACGATTTCGGAGGATTTGAAAAAAAGGTGAAAATCACGCAAAAGCGAAAGGCTATAGTCCATGGTGTCGGAGGGCATACTATAGTATGTCGTTTTTCACGATTTCGGAGGATTTGAAAAAAAGGTGAAAATCACGCAAAAGCAAAAGGCTATAGTCCATGGTGTCGGAGGGCATACTATAGTATGTCGTTTTTCACGATTTCGGAGGATTTGAAAAAAAGGTGAAAATCACGCAAAAGCGAAAGGCTATAGTCCATGGTGTCGGAGGGCATACTATAGTATGTCGTTTTTCACGATTTCGGAGGATTTGAAAAAAAGGTGAAAATCACGCAAAAGCGAAAGGCTATAGTCCATGGTGTCGGAGGGCATACTATAGTATGTCGTTTTTCACGATTTCGGAGGATTTGAAAAAAAGGTGAAAATCACGCAAAAGCGAAAGGCTATAGTCCATGGTGTCGGAGGGCATACTATAGTATGTCGTTTTTCACGATTTCGGAGGATTTGAAAAAAAGGTGAAAATCACGCAAAAGCGAAAGGCTATAGTCCATGCCTCCATGGTGTCGGAGGGCATACTATAGTATGTCGTTTTTCACGATTTCGGAAATTTAAAATAAAGGTGAAAATCACGCAAAAGCGAAAGGCTATAGTCCATGGTGTCGGAGGGCATACTATAGTATGTCGTTTTTCACGATTTCGGAGGATTTGAAAAAAAGGTGAAAATCACGCAAAAGCGAAAGGCTATAGTCCATGGTGTCGGAGGGCATACTATAGTATGTCGTTTTTCACGATTTCGGAGGATTTAAAAAAAAAGGTGAAAATCACGCAAAAGCAAAAGGCTATAGTCCATGGTGTCGGAGGGCATACTATAGTATGTCGTTTTTCACGATTTCGGAGGATTTGAAAAAAAGGTGAAAATCACGCAAAAGCGAAAGGCTATAGTCCATGGTGTCGGAGGGCATACTATAGTATGTCGTTTTTCACGATTTCGGAGGATTTGAAAAAAAGGTGAAAATCACGCAAAAGCGAAAGGCTATAGTCCATGGTGTCGGAGGGCATACTATAGTATGTCGTTTTTCACGATTTCGGAGGATTTGAAAAAAAGGTGAAAATCACGCAAAAGCGAAAGGCTATAGTCCATGGTGTCGGAGGGCATACTATAGTATGTCGTTTTTCACGATTTCGGAGGATTTGAAAAAAAGGTGAAAATCACGCAAAAGCGAAAGGCTATAGTCCATGGTGTCGGAGTGCATACTATAGTATGTCGTTTTTCACGATTTCGGAGGATTTGAAAAAGAAGGTGAAAATCACGCAAAAGCGAAAGGCTATAGTCCATGGTATCGGAGGGCATACTATAGTATGTCGTTTTTCACGATTTCGGAGGATTTGAAAAAAAGGTGAAAATCACGCAAAGAGCGAAAGGCTATAGTCCATGGTGTCGGAGGGCATACTATAGTATGTATTTTTCACGATTTCGGAGGATTAGAAAAAAGGGTGAAAATCACGCAAAAGCGAAAGGCTATAGTCCATGGTGTCGGAGGGCATACTATAGTATGTCGTTTTTCACAATTTCGGAGGATTTAAAATAAAGGTGAAAATCACGCAAAAGGGAAAGGCTATAGTCCATGGTGTCGGAGGGCATACTATAGTATGTCGATTTTCACGATTTCGGAGGATTTGAAAAAAAGGTGAAAATCACGCAAAAGCGAAAGGCTATAGTCCATGGTGTCGGAGGGCATACTATAGTATGTCGTTTTTCACGATTTCGGAGGATTTGAAAAAAAGGGTGAAAATCACGCAAAAGCGAAAGGCTATAGTCCATGGTGTCAGAGGGCATACTATAGTATGTCGTTTTTCACGATTTCGGAGGATTTTTAAAAAAAAAAGGTGAAAATCACGCAAAAGCGAAAGGCTATAGTCCATGGTGTCGGAGGGCATACTATAGTATGTCGTTTTTCACGATTTCGGAGGATTTGAAAAAAAGGTGAAAATCACGCAAAAGCGAAAGGCTATAGTCCATGGTGTCGGAGGGCATACTATAGTATGTCGTTTTTCACGATTTCGGAGGATTTGAAAAAAAAGGTGAAAATCACGCAAAAGCGAAAGGCTATAGTCCATGGTGTCGGAGTGCATACTATAGTATGTCGTTTTTCACGATTTCGGAGGATTTGAAAAAGAAGGTGAAAATCACGCAAAAGCGAAAGGCTATAGTCCATGGTATCGGAGGGCATACTATAGTATGTCGTTTTTCACGATTTCGGAGGATTTGAAAAAAAGGTGAAAATCACGCAAAAGCGAAAGGCTATAGTCCATGGTGTCGGAGTGCATACTATAGTATGTCGTTTTTCACGATTTCGGAGGATTTGAAAAAGAAGGTGAAAATCACGCAAAAGCGAAAGGCTATAGTCCATGGTGTCGGAGGGCATACTATAGTATGTCGTTTTTCACGATTTCGGAGGATTTGAAAAAAAGGTGAAAATCACGCAAAAGCGAAAGGCTATAGTCCATGGTGTCGGAGTGCATACTATAGTATGTCGTTTTTCACGATTTCGGAGGATTTGAAAAAGAAGGTGAAAATCACGCAAAAGCGAAAGGCTATAGTCCATGGTATCGGAGGGCATACTATAGTATGTCGTTTTTCACGATTTCGGAGGATTTGAAAAAAAGGTGAAAATCACGCAAAAGCGAAAGGCTATAGTCCATGGTGTCGGAGGGCATACTATAGTATGTCTTTTTCACGATTTCGGAGGATTTGAAAAAAAGGTGAAAATCACGCAAAAGCGAAAGGCTATAGTCCATGGTGTCGGAGGGCATACTATAGTATGTCGTTTTTCACAATTTCGGAGGATTTAAAATAAAGGTGAAAATCACGCAAAAGCGAAAGGCTATAGTCCATGGTGTCGGAGGGCATACTATAGTATGTCGATTTTCACGATTTCGGAGGATTTGAAAAAAAGGTGAAAATCACGCAAAAGCGAAAGGCTATAGTCCATGGTGTCGGAGGGCATACTATAGTATGTCGTTTTTCACGATTTCGGAGGATTTGAAAAAAAGGGTGAAAATCACGCAAAAGCGAAAGGCTATAGTCCATGGTGTCGGAGGGCATACTATAGTATGTCGTTTTTCACGATTTCGGAGGATTTGAAAAAAAGGTGAAAATCACGCAAAAGCGAAAGGCTATAGTCCATGGTGTCGGAGGGCATACTATAGTATGTCGTTTTTCACGATTTCAGAGGATTTGAAAAAAAGGTGAAAATCACGCAAAAGTGAAAGGCTATAGTCCATGGTGTCGGAGGGCATACTATAGTATTTCGTTTTTCACGATTTCGGAGGATTTGAAAAAAAGGTGAAAATCACGCAAAAGCGAAAGGCTATAGTCCATGGTGTCGGAGGGCATACTATAGTATGTCGTTTTTCACGATTTCGAAAGATTTAAAATAAAGGTGAAAATCACGCAAAAGCGAAAGGATATAGTCCATGGTGTCGGAGGGCATACTATAGTATGTCGTTTTTCACAATTTCGGAGGATTTGAAAAAAAGGTGAAAATCACGCAAAAGCGAAAGGCTATAGTCCATGCCTCCATGGTGTCGGAGGGCATACTATAGTATGTCGTTTTTCACGATTTCGGAAATTTAAAATAAAGGTGAAAATCACGCAAAAGCGAAAGGCTATAGTCCATGGTGTCGGAGGGCATACTATAGTATGTCGTTTTTCACGATTTCGGAGGATTTGAAAAAAGGTGAAAATCACGCAAAAGCGAAAGGCTATAGTCCATGGTGTCGGAGGGCATACTATAGTATGTCGTTTTTCACGATTTCGGAGGATTTGAAAAAAAGGGTGAAAATCACGCAAAAGCGAAAGGCTTTAGTCCATGGTGTCGGAGAGCATACTATAGTATGTCGTTTTTCACGATTTCGGAGGATTTGAAAAAAAATGTGAAAATCACGCAAAAGCGAAAGGCTATAGTCCATGGTGTCGGAGGGCATACTATAGTATGTCGTTTTTCACGATTTCGGAGGATTTGAAAAAAAGGTGAAAATCACGCAAAAGCAAAAGGCTATAGTCCATGGTGTCGGAGGGCATACTATAGTATGTCGTTTTTCACGATTTCGGAGGATTTGAAAAAAAGGTGAAAATCACGCAAAAGCGAAAGGCTATAGTCCATGGTGTCGGAGGGCATACTATAGTATGTCGTTTTTCACGATTTCGGAGGATTTGAAAAAAAGGTGAAAATCACGCAAAAGCGAAAGGCTATAGTCCATGCCTCCATGGTGTCGGAGGGCATACTATAGTATGTCGTTTTTCACGATTTCGGAGGATTTAAAATAAAGGTGAAAATCACGCAAAAGCGAAAGGCTATAGTCCATGGTGTCGGAGGGCATACTATAGTATGTCGTATTTCACGATTTCGGAGGATTTGAAAAAAAGGTGAAAATCACGCAAAAGCGAAAGGCTATAGTCCATGGTGTCGGAGGGCTTACTATAGTATGTCGTTTTTCACGATTTCGGAGGATTTGAAAAAAAGGGTGAAAATCACGCAAAAGCGAAAGGCTATAGTCCATGGTGTCGGAGGGCATACTATAGTATGTCGTTTTTCACGATTTCGAAAGATTTAAAATAAAGGTGAAAATCACGCAAAAGCGAAAGGATATAGTCCATGGTGTCGGAGGGCATACTATAGTATGTCGTTTTTCACAATTTCGGAGGATTTGAAAAAAAGGTGAAAATCACGCAAAAGCGAAAGGCTATAGTCCATGCCTCCATGGTGTCGGAGGGCATACTATAGTATGTCGTTTTTCACGATTTCGGAAATTTAAAATAAAGGTGAAAATCACGCAAAAGCGAAAGGCTATAGTCCATGGTGTCGGAGGGCATACTATAGTATGTCGTTTTTCACGATTTCGGAGGATTTGAAAAAAGGTGAAAATCACGCAAAAGCGAAAGGCTATAGTCCATGGTGTCGGAGGGCATACTATAGTATGTCGTTTTTCACGATTTCGGAGGATTTGAAAAAAAGGGTGAAAATCACGCAAAAGCGAAAGGCTTTAGTCCATGGTGTCGGAGAGCATACTATAGTATGTCGTTTTTCACGATTTCGGAGGATTTGAAAAAAAAAGTGAAAATCACGCAAAAGCGAAAGGCTATAGTCCATGGTGTCGGAGGGCATACTATAGTATGTCGTTTTTCACGATTTCGGAGGATTTGAAAAAAAGGTGAAAATCACGCAAAAGCAAAAGGCTATAGTCCATGGTGTCGGAGGGCATACTATAGTATGTCGTTTTTCACGATTTCGGAGGATTTGAAAAAAAGGTGAAAATCACGCAAAAGCGAAAGGCTATAGTCCATGGTGTCGGAGGGCATACTATAGTATGTCGTTTTTCACGATTTCGGAGGATTTGAAAAAAAGGTGAAAATCACGCAAAAGCGAAAGGCTATAGTCCATGGTGTCGGAGGGCATACTATAGTATGTCGTTTTTTACGATTTCGGAGGATTTGAAAAAAAGGTGAAAATCACGCAAAAGCGAAAGGCTATAGTCCATGCCTCCATGGTGTCGGAGGGCATACTATAGTATGTCGTTTTTCACGATTTCGGAGGATTTAAAATAAAGGTGAAAATCACGCAAAAGCGAAAGGCTATAGTCCATGGTGTCGGAGGGCATACTATAGTATGTCGTATTTCACGATTTCGGAGGATTTGAAAAAAAGGTGAAAATCACGCAAAAGCGAAAGGCTATAGTCCATGGTGTCGGAGGGCTTACTATAGTATGTCGTTTTTCACGATTTCGGAGGATTTGAAAAAAAGGGTGAAAATCACGCAAAAGCGAAAGGCTATAGTCCATGGTGTCGGAGAGCATACTATAGTATGTCGTTTTTCACGATTTCGGAGGATTTAAAAAAAAGGTGAAAATCACGCAAAAGCGAAAGGCTATAGTCCATGCCTCCATGGTGTCGGAGGGCATACTATAGTATGTCGTTTTTCACGATTTCGGAAATTTAAAATAAAGGTGAAAATCACGCAAAAGCGAAAGGCTATAGTCCATGGTGTTGGAGGGCATACTATAGTATGTCGTTTTTCACGATTTCGGAGGATTTGAAAAAAGGTGAAAATCACGCAAAAGCGAAAGGCTATAGTCCATGGTGTCGGAGGGCATACTATAGTATGTCGTTTTTCACGATTTCGGAGGATTTGAAAAAAAGGGTGAAAATCACGCAAAAGCGAAAGGCTTTAGTCCATGGTGTCGGAGAGCATACTATAGTATGTCGTTTTTCACGATTTCGGAGGATTTGAAAAAAAAGGTGAAAATCACGCAAAAGCGAAAGGCTATAGTCCATGGTGTCGGAGGGCATACTATAGTATGTCGTTTTTCACGATTTCGGAGGATTTGAAAAAAAGGTGAAAATCACGCAAAAGCAAAAGGCTATAGTCCATGGTGTCGGAGGGCATACTATAGTATGTCGTTTTTCACGATTTCGGAGGATTTGAAAAAAAGGTGAAAATCACGCAAAAGCGAAAGGCTATAGTCCATGGTGTCGGAGGGCATACTATAGTATGTCGTTTTTCACGATTTCGGAGGATTTGAAAAAAAGGTGAAAATCACGCAAAAGCGAAAGGCTATAGTCCATGGTGTCGGAGGGCATACTATAGTATGTCGTTTTTCACGATTTCGGAGGATTTGAAAAAAAGGTGAAAATCACGCAAAAGCGAAAGGCTATAGTCCATGCCTCCATGGTGTCGGAGGGCATACTATAGTATGTCGTTTTTCACGATTTCGGAAATTTAAAATAAAGGTGAAAATCACGCAAAAGCGAAAGGCTATAGTCCATGGTGTCGGAGGGCATACTATAGTATGTCGTTTTTCACGATTTCGGAGGATTTAAAAAAAAAGGTGAAAATCACGCAAAAGCAAAAGGCTATAGTCCATGGTGTCGGAGGGCATACTATAGTATGTCGTTTTTCACGATTTCGGAGGATTTGAAAAAAAGGTGAAAATCACGCAAAAGCGAAAGGCTATAGTCCATGGTGTCGGAGGGCATACTATAGTATGTCGTTTTTCACGATTTCGGAGGATTTAAAATAAAGGTGAAAATCACGCAAAAGCGAAAGGCTATAGTCCATGGTGTCGGAGGGCATACTATAGTATGTCGTTTTTCACGATTTCGGAGGATTTGAAAAAAAGGTGAAAATCACGCAAAAGCGAAAGGCTATAGTCCATGGTGTCGGAGGGCATACTATAGTATGTCGTTTTTCACGATTTCGGAGGATTTGAAAAAAAGGTGAAAATCACGCAAAAGCGAAAGGCTATAGTCCATGGTGTCGGAGTGCATACTATAGTATGTCGTTTTTCACGATTTCGGAGGATTTGAAAAAGAAGGTGAAAATCACGCAAAAGCGAAAGGCTATAGTCCATGGTATCGGAGGGCATACTATAGTATGTCGTTTTTCACGATTTCGGAGGATTTGAAAAAAAGGTGAAAATCACGCAAAGAGCGAAAGGCTATAGTCCATGGTGTCGGAGGGCATACTATAGTATGTATTTTTCACGATTTCGGAGGATTAGAAAAAAGGGTGAAAATCACGCAAAAGCGAAAGGCTATAGTCCATGGTAGTAGTCTATATATAGGGCTGTACCTTACACATTTTTGCCACTGGGGGCGCTAGTGAGTAATTTATGTTAATTTATGTTAATTTATTCATACATTCCATACATTCCATACATTCCATAACTCATAAACCCATAACTCATAAAATCATAAATATAATTAGCATAATAATAATAATTATAAAATTCCACGCATTCCCTAAATTCCATGCATACCTTAATGTTTATCTTTGTAGAAGTGCCAGGTGGCAGTTGTAAATCTCTCTCTCTCTTTGAACTGCCAGCTGGCAGATTGGGGGTCCCTTATCTTTTTGAAGTGCCAGGTGCAGTTGTAAACCCCCTCCCCATCAAAACATCTGTTTGTTGTGTTAATGTGTTAATTATGTTAATTAGAGAGGGGGGGTGGTATGCAGTGTGGGTGTGTATGGGGGTTGGTCTACTATGGGTAGGTGGGGTCTAGTGTGATTGGGTTATACAGGGTAGGGGCATGTCTTATCTGAATGTGTAGACTCACAATAAATACAGAGAGTGTGTTAGCATGCAGTGTATGTAGGATCCTCTCAAAAACACCGGTGTTCTACCTAACCTAAGACATATTGGTTATTCATTCATACGCCTGGTCATGACTTCAATTGATGGTGAAGGTATGTCTGATACCGTGCATCATGATAGTGTTAATGATGTGATGATTTGTGAGGAAGTTTGTTATGCTCCTAAGAAGAAGAATGGTGGGGTCCTTAGACGTACTATGAGCAAGGAATCTGAATCACATATAGTGTATGATGGTTCGGCCAGGTGCGTGTGTGATTTTAAATTAGAGGAAAGTGATATTTGGGGTAGTAACGAGGGGAATAATGTATTGTCTCTAGACCCCATGGACCCTTGTATTTGTGAAAACAGAGATCTATTTGTCATGCAGCGTTATGCAGGGGACTCGTTGCAGTGTGTGTTCAGGCAGATTGATCACACTATCATCCGAGGATATTTCAGTCACGAATTCGAATGCATCAGGAGAAGGATTCTTCACGGCCTTGGGTCGTGTAGTTGCATTGATGCTATGTATACCGTTCCTTACCTGTCTGAATTGCCGCTCAGCCGAAGACTTGAATTCTCCTGAATTTCAATAACGGTAAATAGTTAATACTTATTATAATGCTTTGTTATTATAATTATGGTGTATTGTGGTTGTCGTGTTTATACATACTATATGTATTATTTTTATATAATGACTTTTTCCTTCTTTACATCCTTATTTAGGGTGGAATCTTCAGTCTATGGACAACTCTACAGATAATGCTGTGGATTATACTGTATCTGATCTGGATGATGATACAATCTATACATGGATTAAAGAGTTTGGACAAAGTCAGAACCAGCGTGATCTGATCGGGGTGTGTGCTTCTGAGGATTGTAGGTCCATCATCCATACAGGGGGTGCAGAGGAGGTCCCCCTGGGTGCAACGGTATCGGAATTATCTAAAGACGGTGTCCAGAAGAATCAGCGTTTGGTGGTTGAGGACATTGCTATACTCAGAGGCGTGCTAGGGTGGATTACCGAGAGTGTAATTTTACGCGATCTACAATCAGACTGCTACGGTTGTAGAATCAATCACCCTAGTCAGCTCCAGCATGCATGTTTGACAGAACCGGAGGTATATTATTTCGAGAGACACTATGATGCTATATGTGATAAGGTGTTTACACAGTCATTACCTATCGCATTGAACCATGCCTTGGTGATGGAGCGTAGCATTGATGTGCATGTATCAAGACTCTTGGGGGCTGCCGATGTGATTATTAGCGAGTGGGTCGCTGAACCGTATATTATTGAAAAGCTGCATCAGATAAATAATGAGGCCGAGATTAAATGGTATAGAACTATACAACAGTGTAGTAGCATATGGGTCGAAGAACAATAAAGCTCCCCCCCCCGCGTCGATATTCTACATAATGGGGGCACTATATAGTGTTGAGAATCCTATTTGTAATAGGCTTGTAGCCTTGATGAATACTGTTATTGATCAGTATACACACTCTGATGAAAATGAATACTTTCCCCCTGGGTATGATATTTTTAGAAACCATATACAGTATGTAAAAACTACAAGTGTTATATATGAAAAGTTGGTAGCTATGTATGATGCCCCAAATGGGTATATCATTAATGATAACAATGTAATGGCTGTTGTAAGCAGTTTTTTTAATCAAAAACAATGCAACTCAAAAGGAGTATGTTATGTGATGATCATGTGCGCCTATATCATTGATATGTGTGTCTTAAAGCATAAACAATGTGCATATGAAGGCCCTAGACATAATGTTGTATATGCCGTTCGACGGATGATTGCTGTCGATGAAACATCATGTGTGATGTATATGAATATGATTGATGCCGGTGTATGTTTTTAATAATAAAACCAATACTTAATACGGATTAGTGTACAATCTATTCATTGTTGGTATAGGTGTTATGATGGACGGAGCTTTACAGAAGATATATTATGATGCTGGTAACCCTGGGGGGTTAGGAGGGGTATCCAGACTGATCACAGCTGTTAAAACAGAAGAAGGGGTCACCCCTAAAATAGTGGAGGTTAAAAAGTGGTTAGAGAAACAGGATGTCTATACACTTCATGCTCCTGCTGCAAAGTATTTCAGGAGAAATAGAGTATTTGTAAGCGGTATAGATAAACAATTTCAAGCTGATCTAGTTGAAATGGGGGAATATTCTAAAGAAAATGACGGTGTTAGGTATATTCTGACCTGTATAGATGTGTTTTCGAAATATGCATGGGTGAGACCTCTACACAATAAGACTGGGGCATGTGTTACAGAGGCCTTTAAAGATATCTTGAATGAGGGGAGAACCCCCCATAAACTACAGACGGATGCGGGGAAAGAGTTTTATAACAAGACATTTCAGCAATTGATGAGTGAATATGGTGTCCACCATTTCTCGACTGATAATGAGACAAAGGCTAGTATAGTGGAGCGTTTCAATAGGAGTCTGAAGACAAAGATGTGGCGTTACTTGACATCAGTCAATTCGCGGAGATATATACCTGTTCTACAACAACTAGTCGACGCATATAATGGATCATACCATAGGTCTATTAAAATGTCTCCATCTATGGTTAATAAGGATAATGAGAATATAGTATTCAACAATCTATACAAGTCTAAGAATAGTGATAGGATCAAATTTAAATACAGTATGGGTGAGACTGTACGCATCTCAAAATACAGAGGTGTGTTTAGGAAAGGTTATGAACAGACATTTACAGATGAATTTTTTAAAATAACAGAATGTATCCCTAGATCCCCACCTGTTTACAAACTACAGGATACTTCAGGCGAGAATATACAAGGGACATTTTATGAAAAGGAGCTACAGAAAGTTGTCATAGACAAAAATAAGACTTTCAAAATAGAAAAAATACTAAAAAAGAAAAAGTGTGGGGGTCGTATAATGGTATTAGTTAAATGGTTAGGATGGGGTGAGAAGTTCAACTCATGGATACCTGATAGTGAAATTATTGATCAAGAATAGTAGTGAAGTATAGGTATATAAGGCAATGGAGGAGATTGTATGAATCATATCGTAGGACTGTAGTTATAGCAGCAGTACACAATGGAAGGACAAGGGTTTTATATAACACTACCTAGTAATGCATCACTAGATGTATACCCATCTAATAAGATATGGAATTATAGAACTAAACTAGCTAAACCTATCACCCTCAAAGAACCTTATGAGGTGGGGTTAATCGAGTTACAGTACCCTCGTAACTGGCATAATTTTACAAAAGAGGATGGTTGGATAACTTTTACTCCACGTAAAGCAGATGGTTTATTAATAACCCCTATACACATAATGCTACCTCCAGGGGTCTACGATAGCATTTCTAAGGTTATTAAAGAAATAAATAATCTACTACACCATAGAATAAAAAAACTAACCATGATGTTTAATGCTATTGAAAATCGCATTTTTTTTTATAGGGGGTGAGGGCATGACAGTGGTATTTAGAGGGCGTCTAGCACTAATTCTTGGATTCGACCCCGAAAAGAAATTCGAAATATCACCATTACATGATCCTATGCGTTATAGTCCACACCCTGCTGATATCTCCGGAGGTTGTTATAATATATATGTGTATACAGACATTGTGGATTATCAGATTGTAGGGGATAGTTATGTCCCATTGTTGAGAAGTATAAATACAGCCGACGAAGCCCGCCGTATGCCATACCTCTTGTATGATAAACCACACTACACCCGCCTGTCCCGGTCTATGATAGGTGATATAGAAATCTCTCTGAAGACTGATCAGAATCTATATGTGCCATTTACATATGGGAAGGTAGTCGCTAAATTACACTTTAGACCTGTACGTGATAGATCTTAGGACCGTGAGCATAATGAAGGGCTCTCCATACATTGCGAATGATGACAGATATATGGCATATTATGCTAATCAAGCAGGATCCGGACTTCCAGGGTTTACGGGATCAGCCACACAGTATGGGGCGGGGCTGGGGGGTATGTTTAGAAATCTATTTAGATTCGCTATGCCACTTTTAAAGAGTGGTTTCAATATGGCTAAGCCACACCTCAAGACCGCAGCTAAAAATATCGTGGGGGATGTGGTCACCCATATTATGAATAGACCATCAAAACCACGCCAGGAGGGATCGGGGTTAATGATTCATCATAGGAGGGGTATAAAGCGACCTCCAACGTTCCAGTCACATGGGCGTGTCCAGAAGCGTAGAAAGACATATAAAAGAGCAGGAAAGACCCATAAGAAGAAGACAAAGACCAGACGTCGTGTTAGAAGGACCATTAGACCGTCAGCTAGAGACATCTTTTAACTGTACTCCATTATTTCACTATGTCGTTAATACATACTCAATCACAAGAATGTTCAAAGAGTGAACTAGACCTCTTCACTGTGTGCCTAACACAGACATCAATTGATAAGAATACTTACCATGAGATAAACCCGTTGTCAGCCATCACGGATACTTCACCTATAGAGTTTTACATCACCGGGAGTTCTGAGGATTATATCGATCTGAATAATACATATTTGCATATACAAGCGAAAATTACGAACGCTGATGGAACCAATCTTGCTGCAGGTGCTGAAGTAGGATTTGTCAACTACCCAGGATGTTCCCTATTCTCACAAGTGGATATTATGCTGGGGGATACACTCATATCACATGCATCTAATACTTACCCTTATAGAGGGGTATTGGAATGTTTATTGAATTATGGTGAGGATACATTATCCACCCAATTCGGATGTGGCCTCTTCTCTAAAGATACCTGTGGACATATGGATGTTACAAACCCTGGTGGTGCAAATGCAGGTTTGACTACTAGAGCTGCATACACTGCAGATAGTACAATTGTAGATATTATAGCTCCTATTCATTCTGATATGTTTTTTCAAGAAAAATTACTTATAAATGGTATCGATCTCAAGATTAAATTTATACGTGCAAAAGATGATTTCTGTCTGATGGCTACAACTGTTGTTGATGCTCATAAGGTTAAAATTGTATCAGCTAGTCTATTCATAAAGAAAGTATCGGTAGCGCCGGGTGTCCGAATGGGACATGCCAGAGCTTTAACCCAAACAAATATCAAATATCCTATTGATAGAGTGTGCTTGAAGACCGTTTCTATACCGAATGGAGCACGAGTATGCAACCAAGAGAACTTATTTTTAGGTCAGATACCTAAGTTTATAGTTATCGGGTTTGTTGATCATGAAGCATTCACCGGAAGTTACACAAGGAACCCATTCAAATTCCACCATTACAATTTAGAATTCCTGAATCTACATACGGACAGTCAATCATTCCCGGGGAGGCCTTTTCAACCAACCTTCGATAATGGTCAGTATGGACGTGAATATTATCAGATGATACAGGCCACTGGTCGTCAACTGAAAGACAGAGGACTAGCCATCACACGAAGAGATTTTGGTCATGGATATACATTGTATTGTTTCAATCTAGAACCAGACGAGGGTTGCGGAGCCCACGTATCATTGGTTCGGTCTGGGAATGTACGTTTGGAGGCTCGATTTAGAGCCCCTTTACCTCATACCGTCAATATGATCTGTTATGCTATTTTCGATTCAGTCATAGAGGTATCAAACCGTAGACAAGTCTTAGTGGATTATTATTGAGTACTAAAACTAGATACTCATCATGAATACTATAGAATTAACTAGTGTTCTTAAAAAGAAGGTTAAGAGACACATACATTTATTAGGGGTATTGGCGTGTGATCAACTCCCTGATATCATCATTAGTAGTATCCCTACTATGGTTATTATCAACACCCAACCGTCATCGATGGATGGAGCACACTGGTTAGCCATATATATCACTAATGACCGATATGGTTATTTCTTTGATTCATTTGGACACCCTCCAACATATCGGGATTTCCCTGAAGATATAAATATATTTCTTCAGAAGAATTGTGTGAATGTGTACTATTCTGTAAAGCAGGTTCAAGATGACATGGCCACAACATGTGGACAGCATTGTGTATTTTTTTTATGTCATATGCAGAGGGGTTTTTCTTATCAAAAAGTGATGAATTTGTATAAGGATGATCTATGTTGTAACGATGTTATGGTCTGTAAGTTTGTTAGTAGAATACGTCCTGAGATATGTAGAAATCATGATTTTACATGTGTGCAGTGTGTACAACATGTAAAACGGCGTATGTGACAAACGTAATTCATGTTAAGGTGGGTGTATATATATATATGTGTATAACAATGATAATGACAATAATAATAAAAACATGGACACAAAATATTTCAAATGTAAAGTTTTTATTTTACTATAACATGGGGAAACAATGTGATACAGTTACATTCACTGTCAGTGTATAGCATATACATCGTTGTTGGCATTGTATGAATCACAGTAGCATAGTACATACACAGTGTGCAATATACACAAATTATGAAAGAAATTAAAACAAAAACATAATATAAACCATATCATATGTCAACCCATTCTTTTGATGTAGTATACCTTGTGATACTACGCCTCCTGGGGCTTCTACTTTTTCTCATTGGTGAAATTTCATACGCTATGTCGGTAGGGCCCCATTGTCTTCGAGGTGGAGATATAGCACTGCGCTTCATGGTAGTGATAGACAACTTGACGCTATTGTTAGGGATGGCCGCTAGGGGTATATTCAATTTTGCAATTTTTTTCAAAAACTGTGTCCATCCTACAGGCCTCCTATCCTCATTCATTTTGAATGATGATGTTACACTCTTCAGTAAATCGTAAAGATGTGATCCTCTAATAGTATTTCCATCAATAATTATCTCTCCTTGAGGTGTCCATGAGATAGCATCTTTATTTTTAGATAATGTATCCAAGATGTGTAGAGTATTATTCTTATTTTTGGCAGGCATATGGTATAAAATATCCTTCAAAACATGATCTTCATGGTCTACTATATTAGCATTTTCTGCAATATCAGGCACAGGGGGGTTCTGTGTGCCCTCAGGTAATGCTAATGTGAGCATAGCTGTTTCGGACCCTCTCTGCTTCACCAGGGCCAAATATCTATGTAGAACCATAGTATATTTTTTCGCCTTTGCATATAAATCGGGGTCAGGTGTGTTCAGGACATCTAATATTGATTTATCCAATTCATTCTCAGCGACTTGTCTGATAGATTCACGAGGTGATGATGTTGATGATAACTGCTTTAAACTATCAAGCTGTTGTTGTGGTACTAGAAACATTTTCTGAGCATGATCCATATTGTAAAATAAAAATAAGGAAATAACAAAAACAAAACAAACTTGACAAAACAAAAAACTATCGCCTGGAAAATAGACTGGTAATAAACGGTAGAGCAGCTCCTAGTAATGGTAGAATGAAACCATTACCTCTCTGATTAATAATTCTCTTCTTTTTGATTAGATTAATCCGTTTATCAGCAAACAATCTCATATCCCCCTTTTTCTTCAGTAACGCATTATATTGGATCGTTGATAATGGTATTTTGCCACGTAGAATATTGATGGAGATTTCACACAGAGCATTCAGAAAATCTGAACTAGCATTCTTCAGAATAATCCGTCTGGTTTTAGGACTAGCTTTATACAATCTTTCCAGTAGGACTAGATTTCTACGAATGAGGGCTGACATGGTTATAACAGGGCTTTTCTAGGTAAATAGACTACTGAGGTGTCTGACAGTATCTCGGATCTGAGACGAAAACTGTCTGGTGTAGTCGTTTTAAAGTCGACAAGTAAATACCCATACGGCCGACTGGTGGCATCGTTATAGGCTTGTAAAAAATATTTAGTATTCCCTGGATACATCTGTCGTGCTAATAACATTATCTGATTCTTGTCTCTGGCTGTTTTGAATAAGACTAAGTAATTAGCATTCAAGCTAATAGTTCTACTAGCCTTACCTTGTATGAATATGTTCTGTAGTAGATAGACACAGCTGAGATTCCTATGATGTACATACTTTGTGAAAACATTCTGAACCTCTTGATTCTGGCTAGCTGCATCCATAACATCATCGATTATTAATAAATTATGTAAATGAGTAGGTAAGAGGTTATCGTCACATAATGAATCGGGTATTCCTTGCACAAAGTTAATAGGCCTAATTTTCAATAAATCATCATATAACGTTTGCCAGCAAGCATATATGTACACAATATTCTCGACTTTAGCAGAGATAATCTGTTCAGCATGTTCAATTAGATCTTTCACAAAGAAAGTCTTCCCACTATTAGAGGGCCCCGCTATTAACATGCTAAAAGGATGTTGTAATTTGGTCTGAAAACCATCGGCATCTCTAAAAACATCTCTATTAGTAGCCATAAGGAAGAGTGGTGAAGTCGGGGAATACGCGTCTCTTGTTGTACACAATTCGTACACGTTTAACAACTGTTGCATTCTTTAACTGCAACGTTGTTTTATTCCTAACAATATTGCCTGTCTCAGCGTATACACATTGTGTGTCATTCTGATTGGATACAAATGCTGTGACTAATTTCTTCAAAGCATCCTGTGTCACGATGGCAGCATTCCTAGAGTTTAACGTAACCCCCTTCCATTTCACAACAGTCTTGTTGTTACGTGTCCTATATGCATAGGCCTTTGGCCCCCCTGAGACATACTCCATGATGCTGTCTGGAGGTCCCTTTGACCCGTCACTCAATTCGTCCGTTAAGTCACCGAGGTAAGACCCCGTCGTAGGACGCCAATCCCCAGGCTTTGAAGTATATATCACACTATCGGTGTCACAGTACAATGCTCTGGGTCCTAATGCATCTAATAAATCATATAGTTTGAGTCTAGCATACGCCGTTGTCATAGCACCTATGAATATGTTTATATTCGACATTCTCGATGCGCCGGGGTTGCTATGGGTATACTGGATTAGAGCAATATCATGTGCTAAGAAACAGAAGTGTTTTACTACATATTCATTACTGAACATATACTTGGCAAATTCCTGAGGGTCATCTATCACTTCAGTGCGTGCTTTATCAGGGTTCATACAGAATCGACCCCAAAGCGAATTCAATAATAGCTTGTTGATACTTCGGATGGCACTGTTAAAAGCGATCTTTGATTTGTCAAGTTGAATTCCTTCACGAGCCAGATAATCACTCACATATAGATCCTTCTCAGCCTCAGTGGTTACGTGACTAGGGTACCCTGAAGCTTCCTGTTTACACTTCAAGAATGTCTTTACATATTCCTTGAATAATGTAGTAGACTTTTCCCTGAAGTGCCATATTTCATCAATGGCCACAACTATGTAGCCTTTATCCAGAGCCTTGATCAATTCACAAGTCACCCAGACCCCTGACAATTGTCTTTCCTCATCAGTATGAGAACAGTCTGAAGTTTGATTCAACTCTTCCGCACATGTCCTACACAATGGAAACATCAATTTCCCATGACAACGATGTGGTAATACCGGATGATACAACCCACGAGGGGGCATTACTGTACACTTGACCAATCCAAAATAATCATGTATAGGGCCAAAATTGTCCAAAATTATTTCAGGATTCCCTATAGGATATGGCATGGTAGCCTGGACGAAGGGGTAAAGGGATGTGAAATCTACATAACTAGTGTCCTCGTCATATCCATTCACAATCTTATACATTACCAGCGCATTAGTCCGACCACCAAACAATGCTGAACGGGGGTCCAATCTCTCAGGATGTTTATATGTAGCCATAAACGCCCTGACTTTAGGGTCTGTTTTTTTCATACGATTCCAATCACACTCCCACATGATTTCCACGGTCATCTTATGTTCAGATTCAAGAGCTATTTTTCGCCCTATGAATTGATAATGCAATTGTGCATATGTGCATTTCGTGACAACGTTGAAGTTGCCACCCCCATAGCAATGTTTACAACCATGAAAAAAGCAACCAGCGAATTCATAACATGTATTGCTAATGGAATCATATCCATCTACATAAAAAGGTCCAATCTGATGTTCACCATGATTCATAGCATGTTGGATGTCCTTGCCGGATGAATGTTTCACATATTCGAGCCATTCTATAGACACATTTGAGAAAGCCTTTTTCTGACTAATAAATGCACCATTATATGTCAGGGCCACTGTATCCTTAGGCATGAATAAGGTCTTATAGACGGCCATGCAGCTCGCTGCTAGAGTAATGTGTTTGAAAGGATCAACTTTTGCACAGTCCATGAACGTTGTTCTGAAAATCGAACAGGCTTTATGTAAAACAGCGACATCATTTATCCCATAACGCTTGAGTTCCTGCTGGAAGTCAAACACATCATGTTTAACTGAATCATACCAATCTTTAAATTTACCCCGGTCTTTAGTTGACATCTCATCATATCCATAATAAGAGGGGGCAGGGTATCCCCCGATATAATTCACATTTTCAACTGTATTAAACCTATGTGGAAAATAACCTTTCCCCAACTCATCCACAAAGCCTAATGCCGCAGGTGTATTAGCCAATCGCATGGGCATAAACGAGAAACTATCAATATACCGCTGATTGTAGGCAGGATCTTTCATATGAATAATTCTGGATCCTTGCATTATTAACTCCACTTTTATCTTCTGCCGCACCAGCTCTTGCAGAATGATATAATTATCAAATCCAGCAGCATTATGAGCTACAAACGTACAATCAGAGAATTTTGGCTCTCGGTACTGTTTAATAAATGCGTCGACACAGTTTGGACCTGAATTATACCATATGTATTCATTGTCCCACTCTTTGACCGCGACAAAATTGGCTTCATGTTTATTATTATGATACATCGTCTCAAAATCATAGTATAAATATCGTTCTGTGGGTTTTTCATCTATGGGTATAGGTTGTATGTAGCATTTATGATGCCCGTCACCGTATAAAACTTCACCACAATGTATGCATTTAGGTGGTATACATTTATGCACTGCAGGTATAAAGTCTCCTGCACGGGTCTTATTGGGGCTCATAGTTTTATAACCAACCCTACAATCGGGGCATCGCCGCATCTCTACACATGCAGGGGAACTATGTAGTGCTGGAGTCATTTTGTGCAGTCTGTCACATTCAGGTGACTTACAATACATATTACAATCGGGGCATACAGTACCACTGCCTTTAGTAAAAGGGCCACAATCAGAGTAACATGTACGACAGACACGAGGACAATTATGGAAATTAAGGTTATTATGGGGGGCATAGCAATGTTCACAGACATAACCTGCGCCAAAGAAATGGGTTCTGTTCTTAATGAGACAGTAATGAGTGTTATTATATAGAAATAACCACACATCATCCTTCTCATGAGGTCTACTAGTTTCAAAATGCAATAACCGATTACCATGCCCTGGTGCATGATAAAAAACCACAATTTTCTTCTGTAGATGATCCTCAAAAGCCGCAATATCCGAAAACGACACTCCCTGTGTAGGCGCAAATCCAAGCTCGGTATGCAATCTCATTGCATGTACCCCGCGATCGTCAAAGGACATTTTTGGGTTTGCATGGTACGTCATACAGTGTGAAAAACACGTCTGATTAGTGTTTTTTGGGCTGAAAATAGCCGCATACCGGCGCTCAAGTATTTGATTATAAGGGATATTACCGAGCTTTAAACGATTTCTGTTACGCTTTCTCTTTGTCTGTGTCTTTTTCTTTGTCTTGGCTTTTGTTTTTTGTGTAGCATTTGTCTTTGATTTTGCCTGTGTCTTTGTCTCGGTCTTTGCTTTACCCCCACCAATTCTGTCATTAGCTATAGAGATAACCAAATCTAAGGCATCATCAGTCATGCTCGTATCATTGGATTGAATTACATTAGATATTATATCCAACAGTCTATCAGTATTTTCAGCATCGGTAGGGATCAACATACCTTGGACACCACCAGGTAATGATGGTCCCGACAATGATACAGAAACTTTGCTAGTAGGAGACCCTACTAGTTCCATGGCACGGTCAATAGCTATAGAAAATTTACTACGGATCTGAGCAGGTACAGTTTCTATATTTGCTAGAGATATATCACGTAAATCAATGCGTTGGCGTACTTCCATACCCCCAAAAGATGGCATAGGTGTTATATGTAGATCATTTAGACTCCCATCGACCATAGGATCGGAACCCCCCTCAGTGTCATCCACCCCTCCACCTTCACCAGCACCCATCTGAACAATTGCCAGTTCACCCACCCCCACCACAGGGTCTACACACACCCCCTCCTCCGTCATTACACCCTCCATTGGGGTAATATCATCATCATCATCATCAATATCATCATCATCGTCAGAAATAATAATTATAGAGGGGTCCACACCGTTGTTATGTCCAGAAGGTATGATGATGGGGCCCGTGTTCGTATGATGGATCACACTAGCACGGACACAATCAGCAATATCAGCCTCTATATTAGGTATGTTATTAATAACACCATCATCTGTGTGAGACGTACCAACACTATCATCACTGACATTGTCATAATATTGCCTCAATGTCGTTTCAATACTCAACTGCTGAGTGAGTAGTGATTTCAGTAATATTTCTAGACTATTCACAACATGCGCCATTATTTCCTACCTAAAACAATATGATTGTACGTGTCAAAGTCTGATAGTATCTTCTGCTAAAGAGTTTTAGATCAATGCAATGTTATAATGTTTTTATATATTTTTTATTTTTTTAAAAAACCATACAGATAATGTAGTCCTAGTACACTATTTTTCACAGAGTCACGGTTCTATGTAGAAAGAAAATAACAAAAAAGAAAAAAATTTAACCATGGATATCTACACCCCCGAACATCACCCTCCCCATACACGTGTGTATACAATAATACAGGTATTTACTTTTTCTTTTTGTTCTCAAGAGCTAGATTAGCTAATTTAGATGACGATTCATGTGCTACAAGCAAAAGATTCATCAATTCTTTGTTCGTGTCATTTAATATATTAAATGGGGCATGCAGACCTGCTACTAATAACGCTTGGCCATCTATCTTGTTCACCAAGCCGACTAGTATATGTAGAGCAGCATCTATTTTGACATTCTGTGCTGTCTGTACATCAATCAAGGACTGTATTTTGATATCCTGACTAGCTTGTGTCGCAAGATAGATATTCATCTGATTTTCAAATGTGTTAGTCAATGTAGATGCCTGTACATTCAATAAATGCTGAAAACGTTGCTCAGCATCACGGTCACAATTATGCGGAGTGACTGTATGAGAGTCAGCGATCAATCCTGTAGGTATTGTGTTGTATATATCATATTGTATATATGATGCCTCATGGGCCACACAGGGTACACTCAATGTACTAGGTAATGCATCACCTAGAAACACTGTTGAAGACTCGGCAATTATGGGGGCATCAACATCTAACACCGGGAGTACACTGATCTGGTATGATGGCAAGAATGATTCTTCACTCTCATTTATAGATGTATTGGTCACATTCACATAGGATGGTTCCGTAACCCTTGTGATAGCATTCATATCAGTACACAACTCGTCATCAGTGACACCATCAAAATACGCCATAAAATTCAATGCATCTTGGGTGATGTGATCCGAACCATTTTCCAGATCAAACACTGGAAATGATAATGAGGCACCATCAGAATCATGAGCTCTGGGTGTACTACTACTCACAGGTATAAACAGATCCGGTGAGGCAGCAGTGTTATAATGCTCTGGGTGTCCTGGTCCATGTAGTCCCTGGGTCTCGACACTCGGGGCTGCTGTAGCACCGTATACGTTCACATCACCACCCGCATCATCATCGTCTGATATGACCACTATAGAGGCGTAGGGCTCTGTAGTCCACTCATACACAGGATTGCGGGCACCTATGAATAAACCAAATAAAATGAATAATTAATATATGAAGAATATATATTATATATTTACATCATATAATATACATTAAAATATGAAAAAATCATAATTCAAAAATAATAATTCAAATTTCATAATTCAAATTTCATAATTTCATAATTCAAAAACCATAATTCAAAAATCATAATTCCAAATTTTCAACATTTCATTTTTTCAAAATCATAAATCATAATTCCAAAATCATAATTCAAAATTCCAAAATCAAAACATCATAATCGTAAAAAGTACACACCTAATACATCATGCGATGACACGGGCCGAACAGCAGAGGGTATAGACTCCACTGATGATCCACCAACAGGGACGACAATATATGGTGGTATAACAGCAATGTTTGATCCTGTAATGATAATGAAGGAGAATTAAAACCAACACAATACTGATAAAATATACTGTAGATAGCATATATCATACATATATAACACATTATAATCACTAGATATACTATACCTTCAATAGGTACAGTTCTGGAACGCTTCAATGTCATGCACGACACCTGATCAGTAGCCCGCCGCTTTACAGCCCCTTCATTGGTAGACTGTACGTACCAATCATGAAAGTTAGCACTGTCTGGCAGATTGACAAAATGTTAGACAACCATAATACTATAATACTATCACATTAAATGCATACAATAAAAAAATATATATATATATATATATATATATATATATATATATATATATAGTGCAAAAGATCATTATGGTCATCATCCTGCATAACATTTATACATAACATTTTTATATACACACTATATTATATCACACATCTGTATATTCAAATTCATTTAAACTATAAATAAAATTAGAAGTTTAGAGTTTTTAGAGCCTACATATACGATTGTATCACCAGTGTTTTAACTACAGGACTGTTTTCAAAAGGCTAAGTAGTAATCAGATGTTGTACAATACATCAATATGACAGCACTTCTTAGACTTATATAGCATTTGAAACAGACTTATAGCATGTCATGTAGACAGCACAATAAGTGCATTGTATGTAGTCATAGCACTTCATAGTATATATGTACAGCATAGTATAGCACATATGTGTAGTTTATATGTATAGTGTCATTATATAGATATGTTCTAGTTATAGTTTATATGTATAGTGTCAATATATAGATATGTTCTAGTCACGGTCTTAGCTTACGCATGTTTCGCGATAAATGCATTTTGTTACATATGTGATGTATTCCCATGCTTTTTGTTCTTGCCTATTGTAAGTCGCTCTGGATTAAGAGCGTCTGCTAAATGCCTAAATTGTAAATTGTAAATACATAGAATACCCCCACCATCCCCTACATTTAGAAATATAAGGGTTTTCCGAAAACCTACCCGCTGAGATGTCCATAGTGTGAAGAAGAAAAACAAAACAAAAACAAGATGGATATTGTATAAACAGGAGTCCTAGGGTGAAGAACAAAAAACAAAGCCAAAATGGAGATCGTTGGTATAACAGGGTCCAGGGTGGGGTGAAGAAAAAATGTTCTGTAGAAGATGAAGCCTCTCACTGGATGTAGAAATGACAAGTGATTGAGATCATCTGGTGAAATAGCCCTCAGCATACAAGGATATTTAACCGTGTGTCCCCAGGTAAACTCCTCCTACATAGCTCCACCCCCTCACATCACCAAGAGGCATACCTTTTGGATATGTAAAACACACACCCACCATCACTCCCCCTTTGCATACCAACCATCTAATTAGCGCACAATGGTCCAGCCCCCCATCCCCTTCATGAAAAAACACTCCGTCAACTTGCACTTCAAAGAGAGAGAGAGATTTACAAATGCCAGATGGCACTTCTACAAAGATAAAGGGATCCCCCACCCCCCTCACCCCACATAGAGGTTAATCTACATGTCTATTGTTCTATGCACACCTGGAGTCTGTCTGATCTGTGGGACAACCCCCTTCCTGAAAACACGCAGGCATGGGACATAGAGAGATAGGGAGAGATGGGAGATGGAGCAGACTTAAACATTTAATGATATAAAACACTTAAGCTTAGCACTTAAGCAATAACAAAAGCATGGCAATACATCACATGGATCAATGATCGATCAAATTCCTACACACTGCCCTCTGACACTTCTAAAAGAGAGAGAGATTTACAACTGCCAAATGGCACTTCTACAAAGATAAAGGGATCCCCCACCCCCCTCACCCCACATAGAGGTTAATCTACATGTCTATTGTTCTATGCACACCTGGAGTCTGTCTGATCTGTGGGACAACCCCCTTCCTGAAAACACGCAGGCATGGGACATAGAGAGATAGGGAGAGATGGGAGATGGAGCAGACTTAAACATTTAATGATATAAAACACTTAAGCTTAACACTTAAGCAATAACAAAAGCATGGCAATACATCACATGGATCAATGATCGATCAAATTCCTACACACTGCCCTCTGACACTTCTAAAAGAGAGAGAGATTTACAACTGCCAAATGGCACTTCTACAAAGATAAAGGGATCCCCCACCCCCTCACCCCACATAGAGGTTAATCTACATGTCTATTGTTCTATTTCACACCTGGGAGCCGGCATGTCTGTCATTTGTTCTTACAGTTATACCCAAGACGATCACAGGAGGGAGGTGTCATACATACAGCCATAATGTCTGTGGGGAGGATTATGATTATGTAAAAGAGAGGGATCAAAAGGCCACTTGAACAACTGGGTTGATCAAAAGGGGTCAGTTGAGACCGTCTTCACATGGATCAATGATCGATCAAATTCCTACACACTGCCCTCTGACACTTCTAAAAGAGAGAGAGATTTACAACTGCCAAATGGCACTTCTACAAAGATAAAGGGATCCCCCACCCCACATAGAGGTTAATCTAAACTTTCTATTGTTCTATGCACACCTGGAGTCTGTCTGTCTGAGGGACAACCCCCCCTTCCTGAAAACACGCAGGCAGGGGACAGAGAGAGAGAGGGAGGGGGTCACAGGCTGTGACATGAATGGGACATAGAGAGATAGGGAGAGATAGGGACAGACTTAAACATTTAATGATATAAAACACTTAAGCTTAACACTTAAGCAATAACAAAAGCATGGCAATACATCACATACATAAACATTAAGGTATGCATGGAATTTAGGGAATGCGTGGAATTTTATAATTATTATTATGCTAATTATATTTATGATTTTATGAGTTATGGGTTTATGAGTTATGGAATGTATGGAATGTATGGAATGTATGAATAAATTAACATAAATTAACATAAATTACTCACTAGCGCCCCCAGTGGCAAAAATGTGTAAGGTACAGCCCTATATATAGACTACTCATGGTGTCGGAGGGCATACTATAGTATGTCGTTTTTCACAATTTCGGAGGATTTAAAATAAAGGTGAAAATCACGCAAAAGGGAAAGGCTATAGTCCATGGTGTCGGAGGGCATACTATAGTATGTCGTTTTTCACGATTTCGGAGGATTTGAAAAAAAAGGTGAAAATCACGCAAAAGCGAAAGGCTATAGTCCATGGTGTCGGAGTGCATACTATAGTATGTCGTTTTTCACGATTTCGGAGGATTTGAAAAAGAAGGTGAAAATCACGCAAAAGCGAAAGGCTATAGTCCATGGTATCGGAGGGCATACTATAGTATGTCGTTTTTCACGATTTCGGAGGATTTGAAAAAAAGGTGAAAATCACGCAAAAGCGAAAGGCTATAGTCCATGGTGTCGGAGTGCATACTATAGTATGTCGTTTTTCACGATTTCGGAGGATTTGAAAAAGAAGGTGAAAATCACGCAAAAGCGAAAGGCTATAGTCCATGGTGTCGGAGGGCATACTATAGTATGTCGTTTTTCACGATTTCGGAGGATTTGAAAAAAAGGTGAAAATCACGCAAAAGCGAAAGGCTATAGTCCATGGTGTCGGAGTGCATACTATAGTATGTCGTTTTTCACGATTTCGGAGGATTTGAAAAAGAAGGTGAAAATCACGCAAAAGCGAAAGGCTATAGTCCATGGTATCGGAGGGCATACTATAGTATGTCGTTTTTCACGATTTCGGAGGATTTGAAAAAAAGGTGAAAATCACGCAAAAGCGAAAGGCTATAGTCCATGGTGTCGGAGGGCATACTATAGTATGTCTTTTTCACGATTTCGGAGGATTTGAAAAAAAGGTGAAAATCACGCAAAAGCGAAAGGCTATAGTCCATGGTGTCGGAGGGCATACTATAGTATGTCGTTTTTCACAATTTCGGAGGATTTAAAATAAAGGTGAAAATCACGCAAAAGCGAAAGGCTATAGTCCATGGTGTCGGAGGGCATACTATAGTATGTCGATTTTCACGATTTCGGAGGATTTGAAAAAAAGGTGAAAATCACGCAAAAGCGAAAGGCTATAGTCCATGGTGTCGGAGGGCATACTATAGTATGTCGTTTTTCACGATTTCGGAGGATTTGAAAAAAAGGGTGAAAATCACGCAAAAGCGAAAGGCTATAGTCCATGGTGTCGGAGGGCATACTATAGTATGTCGTTTTTCACGATTTCGGAGGATTTGAAAAAAAGGTGAAAATCACGCAAAAGCGAAAGGCTATAGTCCATGGTGTCGGAGGGCATACTATAGTATGTCGTTTTTCACGATTTCAGAGGATTTGAAAAAAAGGTGAAAATCACGCAAAAGCGAAAGGCTATAGTCCATGGTGTCGGAGGGCATACTATAGTATGTCGTTTTTCACGATTTCGGAGGATTTGAAAAAAAGGTGAAAATCACGCAAAAGCGAAAGGCTATAGTCCATGGTGTCGGAGGGCATACTATAGTATGTCGTTTTTCACGATTTCGAAAGATTTAAAATAAAGGTGAAAATCACGCAAAAGCGAAAGGATATAGTCCATGGTGTCGGAGGGCATACTATAGTATGTCGTTTTTCACGATTTCGGAGGATTTGAAAAAGAAGGTGAAAATCACGCAAAAGCGAAAGGCTATAGTCCATGGTGTCGGAGGGCATACTATAGTATGTCGTTTTTCACGATTTCGGAGGATTTGAAAAAAATGTGAAAATCACGCAAAAGCGAAAGGCTATAGTCCATGCCTCCATGGTGTCGGAGGGCATACTATAGTATGTCGTTTTTCACGATTTCGGAGGATTTGAAAAAAAGGTGAAAATCACGCAAAAGCGAAAGGCTATAGTCCATGGTGTCGGAGGGCATACTATAGTATGTCTTTTTCACGATTTCGGAGGATTTGAAAAAAAGGTGAAAATCACGCAAAAGCGAAAGGCTATAGTCCATGGTGTCGGAGTGCATACTATAGTATGTCGTTTTTCACGATTTCGGAGGATTTGAAAAAGAAGGTGAAAATCACGCAAAAGCGAAAGGCTATAGTCCATGGTATCGGAGGGCATACTATAGTATGTCGTTTTTCACGATTTCGGAGGATTTGAAAAAAAGGTGAAAATCACGCAAAGAGCGAAACGCTATAGTCCATGGTGTCGGAGGGCATACTATAGTATGTATTTTTCACGATTTCGGAGGATTAGAAAAAAGGGTGAAAATCACGCAAAAGCGAAAGGCTATAGTCCATGGTGTCGGAGGGCATACTATAGTATGTCGTTTTTCACAATTTCGGAGGATTTAAAATAAAGGTGAAAATCACGCAAAAGGGAAAGGCTATAGTCCATGGTGTCGGAGGGCATACTATAGTATGTCGATTTTCACGATTTCGGAGGATTTGAAAAAAAGGTGAAAATCACGCAAAAGCGAAAGGCTATAGTCCATGGTGTCGGAGGGCATACTATAGTATGTCGTTTTTCACGATTTCGGAGGATTTGAAAAAAAGGGTGAAAATCACGCAAAAGCGAAAGGCTATAGTCCATGGTGTCGGAGGGCATACTATAGTATGTCGTTTTTCACGATTTCGGAGGATTTTTTAAAAAAAAAGTGAAAATCACGCAAAAGCGAAAGGCTATAGTCCATGGTGTCGGAGGGCATACTATAGTATGTCGTTTTTCACGATTTCGGAGGATTTGAAAAAAAGGTGAAAATCACGCAAAAGCGAAAGGCTATAGTCCATGGTGTCGGAGGGCATACTATAGTATGTCGTTTTTCACGATTTCGGAGGATTTGAAAAAAAGGTGAAAATCACGCAAAAGCGAAAGGCTATAGTCCATGGTGTCGGAGGGCATACTATAGTATGTCGTTTTTCACGATTTCGGAGGATTTGAAAAAAAGGTGAAAATCACGCAAAAGCGAAAGGCTATAGTCCATGGTGTCGGAGGGCATACTATAGTATGTCGTTTTTCACGATTTCGGAGGATTTGAAAAAAAGGTGAAAATCACGCAAAAGCGAAAGGCTATAGTCCATGGTGTCGGAGTGCATACTATAGTATGTCGTTTTTCACGATTTCGGAGGATTTGAAAAAGAAGGTGAAAATCACGCAAAAGCGAAAGGCTATAGTCCATGGTGTCGGAGGGCATACTATAGTATGTGGTTTTTCACGATTTCGGAGGATTTGAAAAAAAGGTGAAAATCACGCAAAAGCGAAAGGCTATAGTCCATGGTGTCGGAGTGCATACTATAGTATGTCGTTTTTCACGATTTCGGAGGATTTGAAAAAGAAGGTGAAAATCACGCAAAAGCGAAAGGCTATAGTCCATGGTATCGGAGGGCATACTATAGTATGTCGTTTTTCACGATTTCGGAGGATTTGAAAAAAAGGTGAAAATCACGCAAAAGCGAAAGGCTATAGTCCATGGTGTCGGAGGGCATACTATAGTATGTCTTTTTCACGATTTCGGAGGATTTGAAAAAAAGGTGAAAATCACGCAAAAGCGAAAGGCTATAGTCCATGGTGTCGGAGGGCATACTATAGTATGTCGTTTTTCACAATTTCGGAGGATTTAAAATAAAGGTGAAAATCACGCAAAAGCGAAAGGCTATAGTCCATGGTGTCGGAGGGCATACTATAGTATGTCGATTTTCACGATTTCGGAGGATTTGAAAAAAAGGTGAAAATCACGCAAAAGCGAAAGGCTATAGTCCATGGTGTCGGAGGGCATACTATAGTATGTCGTTTTTCACGATTTCGGAGGATTTGAAAAAAAGGGTGAAAATCACGCAAAAGCGAAAGGCTATAGTCCATGGTGTCGGAGGGCATACTATAGTATGTCGTTTTTCACGATTTCGGAGGATTTGAAAAAAAGGTGAAAATCACGCAAAAGCGAAAGGCTATAGTCCATGGTGTCGGAGGGCATACTATAGTATGTCGTTTTTCACGATTTCAGAGGATTTGAAAAAAAGGTGAAAATCACGCAAAAGCGAAAGGCTATAGTCCATGGTGTCGGAGGGCATACTATAGTATGTCGTTTTTCACGATTTCGGAGGATTTGAAAAAAAGGTGAAAATCACGCAAAAGCGAAAGGCTATAGTCCATGGTGTCGGAGGGCATACTATAGTATGTCGTTTTTCACGATTTCGAAAGATTTAAAATAAAGGTGAAAATCACGCAAAAGCGAAAGGATATAGTCCATGGTGTCGGAGGGCATACTATAGTATGTCGTTTTTCACGATTTCGGAGGATTTGAAAAAGAAGGTGAAAATCACGCAAAAGCGAAAGGCTATAGTCCATGGTGTCGGAGGGCATACTATAGTATGTCGTTTTTCACGATTTCGGAGGATTTGAAAAAAAGGTGAAAATCACGCAAAAGCGAAAGGCTATAGTCCATGCCTCCATGGTGTCGGAGGGCATACTATAGTATGTCGTTTTTCACGATTTCGGAGGATTTGAAAAAAAGGTGAAAATCACGCAAAAGCGAAAGGCTATAGTCCATGCCTCCATGGTGTCGGAGGGCATACTATAGTATGTCGTTTTTCACGATTTCGGAGGATTTGAAAAAAAGGTGAAAATCACGCAAAAGCGAAAGGCTATAGTCCATGGTGTCGGAGGGCATACTATAGTATGTCTTTTTCACGATTTCGGAGGATTTGAAAAAAAGGTGAAAATCACGCAAAAGCGAAAGGCTATAGTCCATGGTGTCGGAGGGCATACTATAGTATGTCTTTTTCACGATTTCGGAGGATTTGAAAAAAAGGTGAAAATCACGCAAAAGCGAAAGGCTATAGTCCATGGTGTCGGAGGGCATACTATAGTATGTCTTTTTCACGATTTCGGAGGATTTGAAAAAAAAAGGTGAAAATCACGCAAAAGCGAAAGGCTATAGTCCATGGTGTCGGAGTGCATACTATAGTATGTCGTTTTTCACAATTTCGGAGGATTTAAAATAAAGGTGAAAATCACGCAAAAGCGAAAGGCTATAGTCCATGGTGTCGGAGGGCATACTATAGTATGTCGATTTTCACGATTTCGGAGGATTTGAAAAAAAGGTGAAAATCACGCAAAAGCTAAAGGCTATAGTCCATGGTGTCGGAGGGCATACTATAGTATGTCGTTTTTCACGATTTCGGAGGATTTGAAAAAAAGGTGAAAATCACGCAAAAGCGAAAGGCTATAGTCCATGGTGTCGGAGGGCATACTATAGTATGTCGTTTTTCACGATTTCGGAGGATTTGAAAAAAAGGTGAAAATCACGCAAAAGCGAAAGGCTATAGTCCATGGTGTCGGAGTGCATACTATAGTATGTCGTTTTTCACGATTTCGGAGGATTTGAAAAAGAAGGTGAAAATCACGCAAAAGCGAAAGGCTATAGTCCATGGTATCGGAGGGCATACTATAGTATGTCGTTTTTCACGATTTCGGAGGATTTGAAAAAAAGGTGAAAATCACGCAAAGAGCGAAAGGCTATAGTCCATGGTGTCGGAGTGCATACTATAGTATGTCGTTTTTCACGATTTCGGAGGATTTGAAAAAGAAGGTGAAAATCACGCAAAAGCGAAAGGCTATAGTCCATGGTATCGGAGGGCATACTATAGTATGTCGTTTTTCACGATTTCGGAGGATTTGAAAAAAAGGTGAAAATCACGCAAAGAGCGAAAGGCTATAGTCCATGGTGTCGGAGGGCATACTATAGTATGTATTTTTCACGATTTCGGAGGATTAGAAAAAAGGGTGAAAATCACGCAAAAGCGAAAGGCTATAGTCCATGGTGTCGGAGGGCATACTATAGTATGTCGTTTTTCACGATTTCGGAGGATTTGAAAAAAAGGGTGAAAATCACGCAAAAGCGAAAGGCTATAGTCCATGGTGTCGGAGGGCATACTATAGTATGTCGTTTTTCACGATTTCGGAGGATTTGAAAAAAAGGGTGAAAATCACGCAAAAGCGAAAGGCTATAGTCCATGGTGTCGGAGGGCATACTATAGTATGTCGTTTTTCACGATTTCGGAGGATTTGAAAAAAAGGTGAAAATCACGCAAAAGCGAAAGGCTATAGTCCATGGTGTCGGAGTGCATACTATAGTATGTCGTTTTTCACGATTTCGGAGGATTTGAAAAAGAAGGTGAAAATCACGCAAAAGCGAAAGGCTATAGTCCATGGTATCGGAGGGCATACTATAGTATGTCGTTTTTCACGATTTCGGAGGATTTGAAAAAAAGGTGAAAATCACGCAAAAGCGAAAGGCTATAGTCCATGGTGTCGGAGGGCATACTATAGTATGTCTTTTTCACGATTTCGGAGGATTTGAAAAAAAGGTGAAAATCACGCAAAAGCGAAAGGCTATAGTCCATGGTGTCGGAGGGCATACTATAGTATGTCGTTTTTCACAATTTCGGAGGATTTAAAATAAAGGTGAAAATCACGCAAAAGCGAAAGGCTATAGTCCATGGTGTCGGAGGGCATACTATAGTATGTCGATTTTCACGATTTCGGAGGATTTGAAAAAAAGGTGAAAATCACGCAAAAGCGAAAGGCTATAGTCCATGGTGTCGGAGGGCATACTATAGTATGTCGTTTTTCACGATTTCGGAGGATTTGAAAAAAAGGGTGAAAATCACGCAAAAGCGAAAGGCTATAGTCCATGGTATCGGAGGGCATACTATAGTATGTCGTTTTTCACGATTTCGGAGGATTTGAAAAAAAGGTGAAAATCACGCAAAGAGCGAAAGGCTATAGTCCATGGTGTCGGAGGGCATACTATAGTATGTATTTTTCACGATTTCGGAGGATTAGAAAAAAGGGTGAAAATCACGCAAAAGCGAAAGGCTATAGTCCATGGTGTCGGAGGGCATACTATAGTATGTCGTTTTTCACGATTTCGGAGGATTTGAAAAAAAGGGTGAAAATCACGCAAAAGCGAAAGGCTATAGTCCATGGTGTCGGAGGGCATACTATAGTATGTCGTTTTTCACGATTTCGGAGGATTTGAAAAAAAGGGTGAAAATCACGCAAAAGCGAAAGGCTATAGTCCATGGTGTCGGAGGGCATACTATAGTATGTCGTTTTTCACGATTTCGGAGGATTTGAAAAAAAGGTGAAAATCACGCAAAAGCGAAAGGCTATAGTCCATGGTGTCGGAGTGCATACTATAGTATGTCGTTTTTCACGATTTCGGAGGATTTGAAAAAGAAGGTGAAAATCACGCAAAAGCGAAAGGCTATAGTCCATGGTATCGGAGGGCATACTATAGTATGTCGTTTTTCACGATTTCGGAGGATTTGAAAAAAAGGTGAAAATCACGCAAAAGCGAAAGGCTATAGTCCATGGTGTCGGAGGGCATACTATAGTATGTCTTTTTCACGATTTCGGAGGATTTGAAAAAAAGGTGAAAATCACGCAAAAGCGAAAGGCTATAGTCCATGGTGTCGGAGGGCATACTATAGTATGTCGTTTTTCACAATTTCGGAGGATTTAAAATAAAGGTGAAAATCACGCAAAAGCGAAAGGCTATAGTCCATGGTGTCGGAGGGCATACTATAGTATGTCGATTTTCACGATTTCGGAGGATTTGAAAAAAAGGTGAAAATCACGCAAAAGCGAAAGGCTATAGTCCATGGTGTCGGAGGGCATACTATAGTATGTCGTTTTTCACGATTTCGGAGGATTTGAAAAAAAGGGTGAAAATCACGCAAAAGCGAAAGGCTATAGTCCATGGTGTCGGAGGGCATACTATAGTATGTCGTTTTTCACGATTTCGGAGGATTTGAAAAAAAGGTGAAAATCACGCAAAAGCGAAAGGCTATAGTCCATGGTGTCGGAGGGCATACTATAGTATGTCGTTTTTCACGATTTCAGAGGATTTGAAAAAAAGGTGAAAATCACGCAAAAGCGAAAGGCTATAGTCCATGGTGTCGGAGGGCATACTATAGTATGTCGTTTTTCACGATTTCGGAGGATTTGAAAAAAAGGTGAAAATCACGCAAAAGCGAAAGGCTATAGTCCATGGTGTCGGAGGGCATACTATAGTATGTCGTTTTTCACGATTTCGAAAGATTTAAAATAAAGGTGAAAATCACGCAAAAGCGAAAGGATATAGTCCATGGTGTCGGAGGGCATACTATAGTATGTCGTTTTTCACGATTTCGGAGGATTTGAAAAAGAAGGTGAAAATCACGCAAAAGCGAAAGGCTATAGTCCATGGTGTCGGAGGGCATACTATAGTATGTCGTTTTTCACGATTTCGGAGGATTTGAAAAAAAGGTGAAAATCACGCAAAAGCGAAAGGCTATAGTCCATGCCTCCATGGTGTCGGAGGGCATACTATAGTATGTCGTTTTTCACGATTTCGGAGGATTTGAAAAAAAGGTGAAAATCACGCAAAAGCGAAAGGCTATAGTCCATGGTGTCGGAGGGCATACTATAGTATGTCTTTTTCACGATTTCGGAGGATTTGAAAAAAAGGTGAAAATCACGCAAAAGCGAAAGGCTATAGTCCATGGTGTCGGAGTGCATACTATAGTATGTCGTTTTTCACGATTTCGGAGGATTTGAAAAAGAAGGTGAAAATCACGCAAAAGCGAAAGGCTATAGTCCATGGTATCGGAGGGCATACTATAGTATGTCGTTTTTCACGATTTCGGAGGATTTGAAAAAAAGGTGAAAATCACGCAAAGAGCGAAAGGCTATAGTCCATGGTGTCGGAGGGCATACTATAGTATGTATTTTTCACGATTTCGGAGGATTAGAAAAAAGGGTGAAAATCACGCAAAAGCGAAAGGCTATAGTCCATGGTGTCGGAGGGCATACTATAGTATGTCGTTTTTCACAATTTCGGAGGATTTAAAATAAAGGTGAAAATCACGCAAAAGGGAAAGGCTATAGTCCATGGTGTCGGAGGGCATACTATAGTATGTCGATTTTCACGATTTCGGAGGATTTGAAAAAAAGGTGAAAATCACGCAAAAGCGAAAGGCTATAGTCCATGGTGTCGGAGGGCATACTATAGTATGTCGTTTTTCACGATTTCGGAGGATTTGAAAAAAAGGGTGAAAATCACGCAAAAGCGAAAGGCTATAGTCCATGGTGTCGGAGGGCATACTATAGTATGTCGTTTTTCACGATTTCGGAGGATTTGAAAAAAAGGTGAAAATCACGCAAAGAGCGAAAGGCTATAGTCCATGGTGTCGGAGGGCATACTATAGTATGTATTTTTCACGATTTCGGAGGATTAGAAAAAAGGGTGAAAATCACGCAAAAGCGAAAGGCTATAGTCCATGGTGTCGGAGGGCATACTATAGTATGTCGTTTTTCACGATTTCGGAGGATTTGAAAAAAAGGGTGAAAATCACGCAAAAGCGAAAGGCTATAGTCCATGGTGTCGGAGGGCATACTATAGTATGTCGTTTTTCACGATTTCGGAGGATTTGAAAAAAAGGGTGAAAATCACGCAAAAGCGAAAGGCTATAGTCCATGGTGTCGGAGGGCATACTATAGTATGTCGTTTTTCACGATTTCGGAGGATTTGAAAAAAAGGTGAAAATCACGCAAAAGCGAAAGGCTATAGTCCATGGTGTCGGAGTGCATACTATAGTATGTCGTTTTTCACGATTTCGGAGGATTTGAAAAAGAAGGTGAAAATCACGCAAAAGCGAAAGGCTATAGTCCATGGTATCGGAGGGCATACTATAGTATGTCGTTTTTCACGATTTCGGAGGATTTGAAAAAAAGGTGAAAATCACGCAAAAGCGAAAGGCTATAGTCCATGGTGTCGGAGGGCATACTATAGTATGTCTTTTTCACGATTTCGGAGGATTTGAAAAAAAGGTGAAAATCACGCAAAAGCGAAAGGCTATAGTCCATGGTGTCGGAGGGCATACTATAGTATGTCGTTTTTCACAATTTCGGAGGATTTAAAATAAAGGTGAAAATCACGCAAAAGCGAAAGGCTATAGTCCATGGTGTCGGAGGGCATACTATAGTATGTCGATTTTCACGATTTCGGAGGATTTGAAAAAAAGGTGAAAATCACGCAAAAGCGAAAGGCTATAGTCCATGGTGTCGGAGGGCATACTATAGTATGTCGTTTTTCACGATTTCGGAGGATTTGAAAAAAAGGGTGAAAATCACGCAAAAGCGAAAGGCTATAGTCCATGGTATCGGAGGGCATACTATAGTATGTCGTTTTTCACGATTTCGGAGGATTTGAAAAAAAGGTGAAAATCACGCAAAGAGCGAAAGGCTATAGTCCATGGTGTCGGAGGGCATACTATAGTATGTATTTTTCACGATTTCGGAGGATTAGAAAAAAGGGTGAAAATCACGCAAAAGCGAAAGGCTATAGTCCATGGTGTCGGAGGGCATACTATAGTATGTCGTTTTTCACGATTTCGGAGGATTTGAAAAAAAGGGTGAAAATCACGCAAAAGCGAAAGGCTATAGTCCATGGTGTCGGAGGGCATACTATAGTATGTCGTTTTTCACGATTTCGGAGGATTTGAAAAAAAGGGTGAAAATCACGCAAAAGCGAAAGGCTATAGTCCATGGTGTCGGAGGGCATACTATAGTATGTCGTTTTTCACGATTTCGGAGGATTTGAAAAAAAGGTGAAAATCACGCAAAAGCGAAAGGCTATAGTCCATGGTGTCGGAGTGCATACTATAGTATGTCGTTTTTCACGATTTCGGAGGATTTGAAAAAGAAGGTGAAAATCACGCAAAAGCGAAAGGCTATAGTCCATGGTATCGGAGGGCATACTATAGTATGTCGTTTTTCACGATTTCGGAGGATTTGAAAAAAAGGTGAAAATCACGCAAAAGCGAAAGGCTATAGTCCATGGTGTCGGAGGGCATACTATAGTATGTCTTTTTCACGATTTCGGAGGATTTGAAAAAAAGGTGAAAATCACGCAAAAGCGAAAGGCTATAGTCCATGGTGTCGGAGGGCATACTATAGTATGTCGTTTTTCACAATTTCGGAGGATTTAAAATAAAGGTGAAAATCACGCAAAAGCGAAAGGCTATAGTCCATGGTGTCGGAGGGCATACTATAGTATGTCGATTTTCACGATTTCGGAGGATTTGAAAAAAAGGTGAAAATCACGCAAAAGCGAAAGGCTATAGTCCATGGTGTCGGAGGGCATACTATAGTATGTCGTTTTTCACGATTTCGGAGGATTTGAAAAAAAGGGTGAAAATCACGCAAAAGCGAAAGGCTATAGTCCATGGTGTCGGAGGGCATACTATAGTATGTCGTTTTTCACGATTTCGGAGGATTTGAAAAAGAAGGTGAAAATCACGCAAAAGCGAAAGGCTATAGTCCATGGTGTCGGAGGGCATACTATAGTATGTCGTTTTTCACGATTTCGGAGGATTTGAAAAAAAGGTGAAAATCACGCAAAAGCGAAAGGCTATAGTCCATGCCTCCATGGTGTCGGAGGGCATACTATAGTATGTCGTTTTTCACGATTTCGGAGGATTTGAAAAAAAGGTGAAAATCACGCAAAAGCGAAAGGCTATAGTCCATGGTGTCGGAGGGCATACTATAGTATGTCTTTTTCACGATTTCGGAGGATTTGAAAAAAAGGTGAAAATCACGCAAAAGCGAAAGGCTATAGTCCATGGTGTCGGAGTGCATACTATAGTATGTCGTTTTTCACGATTTCGGAGGATTTGAAAAAGAAGGTGAAAATCACGCAAAAGCGAAAGGCTATAGTCCATGGTATCGGAGGGCATACTATAGTATGTCGTTTTTCACGATTTCGGAGGATTTGAAAAAAAGGTGAAAATCACGCAAAGAGCGAAAGGCTATAGTCCATGGTGTCGGAGGGCATACTATAGTATGTATTTTTCACGATTTCGGAGGATTAGAAAAAAGGGTGAAAATCACGCAAAAGCGAAAGGCTATAGTCCATGGTGTCGGAGGGCATACTATAGTATGTCGTTTTTCACAATTTCGGAGGATTTAAAATAAAGGTGAAAATCACGCAAAAGGGAAAGGCTATAGTCCATGGTGTCGGAGGGCATACTATAGTATGTCGATTTTCACGATTTCGGAGGATTTGAAAAAAAGGTGAAAATCACGCAAAAGCGAAAGGCTATAGTCCATGGTGTCGGAGGGCATACTATAGAATGTCGTTTTTCACGATTTCGGAGGATTTGAAAAAAAGGGTGAAAATCACGCAAAAGCGAAAGGCTATAGTCCATGGTGTCGGAGGGCATACTATAGTATGTCGTTTTTCACGATTTCGGAGGATTTGAAAAAAAGGTGAAAATCACGCAAAAGCGAAAGGCTATAGTCCATGGTGTCGGAGGGCATACTATAGTATGTCGTTTTTCACGATTTCAGAGGATTTGAAAAAAAGGTGAAAATCACGCAAAAGCGAAAGGCTATAGTCCATGGTGTCGGAGGGCATACTATAGTATGTCGTTTTTCACGATTTCGGAGGATTTGAAAAAAAGGTGAAAATCACGCAAAAGCGAAAGGCTATAGTCCATGGTGTCGGAGGGCATACTATAGTATGTCGTTTTTCACGATTTCGAAAGATTTAAAATAAAGGTGAAAATCACGCAAAAGCGAAAGGATATAGTCCATGGTGTCGGAGGGCATACTATAGTATGTCGTTTTTCACGATTTCGGAGGATTTGAAAAAGAAGGTGAAAATCACGCAAAAGCGAAAGGCTATAGTCCATGGTGTCGGAGGGCATACTATAGTATGTCGTTTTTCACGATTTCGGAGGATTTGAAAAAAAGGTGAAAATCACGCAAAAGCGAAAGGCTATAGTCCATGCCTCCATGGTGTCGGAGGGCATACTATAGTATGTCGTTTTTCACGATTTCGGAGGATTTGAAAAAAAGGTGAAAATCACGCAAAAGCGAAAGGCTATAGTCCATGGTGTCGGAGGGCATACTATAGTATGTCTTTTTCACGATTTCGGAGGATTTGAAAAAAAGGTGAAAATCACGCAAAAGCGAAAGGCTATAGTCCATGGTGTCGGAGTGCATACTATAGTATGTCGTTTTTCACGATTTCGGAGGATTTGAAAAAGAAGGTGAAAATCACGCAAAAGCGAAAGGCTATAGTCCATGGTATCGGAGGGCATACTATAGTATGTCGTTTTTCACGATTTCGGAGGATTTGAAAAAAAGGTGAAAATCACGCAAAGAGCGAAAGGCTATAGTCCATGGTGTCGGAGGGCATACTATAGTATGTATTTTTCACGATTTCGGAGGATTAGAAAAAAGGGTGAAAATCACGCAAAAGCGAAAGGCTATAGTCCATGGTGTCGGAGGGCATACTATAGTATGTCGTTTTTCACAATTTCGGAGGATTTAAAATAAAGGTGAAAATCACGCAAAAGGGAAAGGCTATAGTCCATGGTGTCGGAGGGCATACTATAGTATGTCGATTTTCACGATTTCGGAGGATTTGAAAAAAAGGTGAAAATCACGCAAAAGCGAAAGGCTATAGTCCATGGTGTCGGAGGGCATACTATAGTATGTCGTTTTTCACGATTTCGGAGGATTTGAAAAAAAGGGTGAAAATCACGCAAAAGCGAAAGGCTATAGTCCATGGTGTCGGAGGGCATACTATAGTATGTCGTTTTTCACGATTTCGGAGGATTTAAAAAAAAAAAAGTGAAAATCACGCAAAAGCGAAAGGCTATAGTCCATGGTGTCGGAGGGCATACTATAGTATGTCGTTTTTCACGATTTCGGAGGATTTGAAAAAAAGGTGAAAATCACGCAAAAGCGAAAGGCTATAGTCCATGGTGTCGGAGGGCATACTATAGTATGTCGTTTTTCACGATTTCGGAGGATTTGAAAAAAAGGTGAAAATCACGCAAAAGCGAAAGGCTATAGTCCATGGTGTCGGAGGGCATACTATAGTATGTCGTTTTTCACGATTTCGGAGGATTTGAAAAAAAGGTGAAAATCACGCAAAAGCGAAAGGCTATAGTCCATGGTGTCGGAGGGCATACTATAGTATGTCGTTTTTCACGATTTCGGAGGATTTGAAAAAAAGGTGAAAATCACGCAAAAGCGAAAGGCTATAGTCCATGGTGTCGGAGTGCATACTATAGTATGTCGTTTTTCACGATTTCGGAGGATTTGAAAAAGAAGGTGAAAATCACGCAAAAGCGAAAGGCTATAGTCCATGGTGTCGGAGGGCATACTATAGTATGTCGTTTTTCACGATTTCGGAGGATTTGAAAAAAAGGTGAAAATCACGCAAAAGCGAAAGGCTATAGTCCATGGTGTCGGAGGGCATACTATAGTATGTCGTTTTTCACGATTTCGGAGGATTTGAAAAAAAGGTGAAAATCACGCAAAAGCGAAAGGCTATAGTCCATGGTGTCGGAGGGCATACTATAGTATGTCGTTTTTCACGATTTCGGAGGATTTGAAAAAAAGGTGAAAATCACGCAAAAGCGAAAGGCTATAGTCCATGGTGTCGGAGTGCATACTATAGTATGTCGTTTTTCACGATTTCGGAGGATTTGAAAAAGAAGGTGAAAATCACGCAAAAGCGAAAGGCTATAGTCCATGGTGTCGGAGGGCATACTATAGTATGTCGTTTTTCACGATTTCGGAGGATTTGAAAAAAAGGTGAAAATCACGCAAAAGCGAAAGGCTATAGTCCATGGTGTCGGAGGGCATACTATAGTATGTCGTTTTTCACGATTTCGGAGGATTTGAAAAAAAGGTGAAAATCACGCAAAAGCGAAAGGCTATAGTCCATGGTGTCGGAGGGCATACTATAGTATGTCGTTTTTCACGATTTCGGAGGATTTGAAAAAAAGGTGAAAATCACGCAAAAGCGAAAGGCTATAGTCCATGGTGTCGGAGGGCATACTATAGTATGTCGTTTTTCACGATTTCGGAGGATTTGAAAAAAAGGTGAAAATCACGCAAAAGCGAAAGGCTATAGTCCATGGTGTCGGAGTGCATACTATAGTATGTCGTTTTTCACGATTTCGGAGGATTTGAAAAAGAAGGTGAAAATCACGCAAAAGCGAAAGGCTATAGTCCATGGTGTCGGAGGGCATACTATAGTATGTCGTTTTTCACGATTTCGGAGGATTTGAAAAAAAGGTGAAAATCACGCAAAAGCGAAAGGCTATAGTCCATGGTGTCGGAGTGCATACTATAGTATGTCGTTTTTCACGATTTCGGAGGATTTGAAAAAGAAGGTGAAAATCACGCAAAAGCGAAAGGCTATAGTCCATGGTATCGGAGGGCATACTATAGTATGTCGTTTTTCACGATTTCGGAGGATTTGAAAAAAAGGTGAAAATCACGCAAAAGCGAAAGGCTATAGTCCATGGTGTCGGAGGGCATACTATAGTATGTCTTTTTCACGATTTCGGAGGATTTGAAAAAAAGGTGAAAATCACGCAAAAGCGAAAGGCTATAGTCCATGGTGTCGGAGGGCATACTATAGTATGTCGTTTTTCACAATTTCGGAGGATTTAAAATAAAGGTGAAAATCACGCAAAAGCGAAAGGCTATAGTCCATGGTGTCGGAGGGCATACTATAGTATGTCGATTTTCACGATTTCGGAGGATTTGAAAAAAAGGTGAAAATCACGCAAAAGCGAAAGGCTATAGTCCATGGTGTCGGAGGGCATACTATAGTATGTCGTTTTTCACGATTTCGGAGGATTTGAAAAAAAGGGTGAAAATCACGCAAAAGCGAAAGGCTATAGTCCATGGTGTCGGAGGGCATACTATAGTATGTCGTTTTTCACGATTTCGGAGGATTTGAAAAAAAGGTGAAAATCACGCAAAAGCGAAAGGCTATAGTCCATGGTGTCGGAGGGCATACTATAGTATGTCGTTTTTCACGATTTCGGAGGATTTGAAAAAAAGGTGAAAATCACGCAAAAGCGAAAGGCTATAGTCCATGGTGTCGGAGGGCATACTATAGTATGTCGTTTTTCACGATTTCGGAGGATTTGAAAAAAAGGTGAAAATCACGCAAAAGCGAAAGGCTATAGTCCATGGTGTCGGAGGGCATACTATAGTATGTCGTTTTTCACGATTTCGGAGGATTTGAAAAAAAGGTGAAAATCACGCAAAAGCGAAAGGCTATAGTCCATGGTGTCGGAGGGCATACTATAGTATGTCGTTTTTCACGATTTCGGAGGATTTGAAAAAAAGGTGAAAATCACGCAAAAGCGAAAGGCTATAGTCCATGGTGTCGGAGTGCATACTATAGTATGTCGTTTTTCACGATTTCGGAGGATTTGAAAAAGAAGGTGAAAATCACGCAAAAGCGAAAGGCTATAGTCCATGGTGTCGGAGGGCATACTATAGTATGTCGTTTTTCACGATTTCGGAGGATTTGAAAAAAAGGTGAAAATCACGCAAAAGCGAAAGGCTATAGTCCATGGTGTCGGAGTGCATACTATAGTATGTCGTTTTTCACGATTTCGGAGGATTTGAAAAAGAAGGTGAAAATCACGCAAAAGCGAAAGGCTATAGTCCATGGTATCGGAGGGCATACTATAGTATGTCGTTTTTCACGATTTCGGAGGATTTGAAAAAAAGGTGAAAATCACGCAAAAGCGAAAGGCTATAGTCCATGGTGTCGGAGGGCATACTATAGTATGTCTTTTTCACGATTTCGGAGGATTTGAAAAAAAGGTGAAAATCACGCAAAAGCGAAAGGCTATAGTCCATGGTGTCGGAGGGCATACTATAGTATGTCGTTTTTCACAATTTCGGAGGATTTAAAATAAAGGTGAAAATCACGCAAAAGCGAAAGGCTATAGTCCATGGTGTCGGAGGGCATACTATAGTATGTCGATTTTCACGATTTCGGAGGATTTGAAAAAAAGGTGAAAATCACGCAAAAGCGAAAGGCTATAGTCCATGGTGTCGGAGGGCATACTATAGTATGTCGTTTTTCACGATTTCGGAGGATTTGAAAAAAAGGGTGAAAATCACGCAAAAGCGAAAGGCTATAGTCCATGGTGTCGGAGGGCATACTATAGTATGTCGTTTTTCACGATTTCGGAGGATTTGAAAAAAAGGTGAAAATCACGCAAAAGCGAAAGGCTATAGTCCATGGTGTCGGAGGGCATACTATAGTATGTCGTTTTTCACGATTTCAGAGGATTTGAAAAAAAGGTGAAAATCACGCAAAAGCGAAAGGCTATAGTCCATGGTGTCGGAGGGCATACTATAGTATGTCGTTTTTCACGATTTCGGAGGATTTGAAAAAAAGGTGAAAATCACGCAAAAGCGAAAGGCTATAGTCCATGGTGTCGGAGGGCATACTATAGTATGTCGTTTTTCACGATTTCGAAAGATTTAAAATAAAGGTGAAAATCACGCAAAAGCGAAAGGATATAGTCCATGGTGTCGGAGGGCATACTATAGTATGTCGTTTTTCACGATTTCGGAGGATTTGAAAAAGAAGGTGAAAATCACGCAAAAGCGAAAGGCTATAGTCCATGGTGTCGGAGGGCATACTATAGTATGTCGTTTTTCACGATTTCGGAGGATTTGAAAAAAAGGTGAAAATCACGCAAAAGCGAAAGGCTATAGTCCATGGTGTCGGAGGGCATACTATAGTATGTCTTTTTCACGATTTCGGAGGATTTGAAAAAAAGGTGAAAATCACGCAAAAGCGAAAGGCTATAGTCCATGGTGTCGGAGGGCATACTATAGTATGTCTTTTTCACGATTTCGGAGGATTTGAAAAAAAGGTGAAAATCACGCAAAAGCGAAAGGCTATAGTCCATGGTGTCGGAGTGCATACTATAGTATGTCGTTTTTCACAATTTCGGAGGATTTAAAATAAAGGTGAAAATCACGCAAAAGCGAAAGGCTATAGTCCATGGTGTCGGAGGGCATACTATAGTATGTCGATTTTCACGATTTCGGAGGATTTGAAAAAAAGGTGAAAATCACGCAAAAGCGAAAGGCTATAGTCCATGGTGTCGGAGGGCATACTATAGTATGTCGTTTTTCACGATTTCGGAGGATTTGAAAAAAAGGTGAAAATCACGCAAAAGCGAAAGGCTATAGTCCATGGTGTCGGAGGGCATACTATAGTATGTCGTTTTTCACGATTTCGGAGGATTTGAAAAAAAGGTGAAAATCACGCAAAAGCGAAAGGCTATAGTCCATGGTGTCGGAGTGCATACTATAGTATGTCGTTTTTCACGATTTCGGAGGATTTGAAAAAGAAGGTGAAAATCACGCAAAAGCGAAAGGCTATAGTCCATGGTATCGGAGGGCATACTATAGTATGTCGTTTTTCACGATTTCGGAGGATTTGAAAAAAAGGTGAAAATCACGCAAAGAGCGAAAGGCTATAGTCCATGGTGTCGGAGGGCATACTATAGTATGTATTTTTCACGATTTCGGAGGATTAGAAAAAAGGGTGAAAATCACGCAAAAGCGAAAGGCTATAGTCCATGGTGTCGGAGGGCATACTATAGTATGTCGTTTTTCACAATTTCGGAGGATTTAAAATAAAGGTGAAAATCACGCAAAAGGGAAAGGCTATAGTCCATGGTGTCGGAGGGCATACTATAGTATGTCGATTTTCACGATTTCGGAGGATTTGAAAAAAAGGTGAAAATCACGCAAAAGCGAAAGGCTATAGTCCATGGTGTCGGAGGGCATACTATAGTATGTCGTTTTTCACGATTTCGGAGGATTTGAAAAAAAGGGTGAAAATCACGCAAAAGCGAAAGGCTATAGTCCATGGTGTCGGAGGGCATACTATAGTATGTCGTTTTTCAAGATTTCGGAGGATTTTTTAAAAAAAAAGGTGAAAATCACGCAAAAGCGAAAGGCTATAGTCCATGGTGTCGGAGGGCATACTATAGTATGTCGTTTTTCACGATTTCGGAGGATTTGAAAAAAAGGTGAAAATCACGCAAAAGCGAAAGGCTATAGTCCATGGTGTCGGAGGGCATACTATAGTATGTCGTTTTTCACGATTTCGGAGGATTTGAAAAAAAGGTGAAAATCACGCAAAAGCGAAAGGCTATAGTCCATGGTGTCGGAGGGCATACTATAGTATGTCGTTTTTCACGATTTCGGAGGATTTGAAAAAAAGGTGAAAATCACGCAAAAGCGAAAGGCTATAGTCCATGGTGTCGGAGGGCATACTATAGTATGTCGTTTTTCACGATTTCGGAGGATTTGAAAAAAAGGTGAAAATCACGCAAAAGCGAAAGGCTATAGTCCATGGTGTCGGAGTGCATACTATAGTATGTCGTTTTTCACGATTTCGGAGGATTTGAAAAAGAAGGTGAAAATCACGCAAAAGCGAAAGGCTATAGTCCATGGTGTCGGAGGGCATACTATAGTATGTCGTTTTTCACGATTTCGGAGGATTTGAAAAAAAGGTGAAAATCACGCAAAAGCGAAAGGCTATAGTCCATGGTGTCGGAGTGCATACTATAGTATGTCGTTTTTCACGATTTCGGAGGATTTGAAAAAGAAGGTGAAAATCACGCAAAAGCGAAAGGCTATAGTCCATGGTATCGGAGGGCATACTATAGTATGTCGTTTTTCACGATTTCGGAGGATTTGAAAAAAAGGTGAAAATCACGCAAAGAGCGAAAGGCTATAGTCCATGGTGTCGGAGGGCATACTATAGTATGTATTTTTCACGATTTCGGAGGATTAGAAAAAAGGGTGAAAATCACGCAAAAGCGAAAGGCTATAGTCCATGGTGTCGGAGGGCATACTATAGTATGTCGTTTTTCACAATTTCGGAGGATTTAAAATAAAGGTGAAAATCACGCAAAAGGGAAAGGCTATAGTCCATGGTGTCGGAGGGCATACTATAGTATGTCGATTTTCACGATTTCGGAGGATTTGAAAAAAAGGTGAAAATCACGCAAAAGCGAAAGGCTATAGTCCATGGTGTCGGAGGGCATACTATAGTATGTCGTTTTTCACGATTTCGGAGGATTTGAAAAAAAGGGTGAAAATCACGCAAAAGCGAAAGGCTATAGTCCATGGTGTCGGAGGGCATACTATAGTATGTCGTTTTTCACGATTTCGGAGGATTTTTTAAAAAAAAAGGTGAAAATCACGCAAAAGCGAAAGGCTATAGTCCATGGTGTCGGAGGGCATACTATAGTATGTCGTTTTTCACGATTTCGGAGGATTTGAAAAAAAGGTGAAAATCACGCAAAAGCGAAAGGCTATAGTCCATGGTGTCGGAGGGCATACTATAGTATGTCGTTTTTCACGATTTCGGAGGATTTGAAAAAAAGGTGAAAATCACGCAAAAGCGAAAGGCTATAGTCCATGGTGTCGGAGGGCATACTATAGTATGTCGTTTTTCACGATTTCGGAGGATTTGAAAAAAAGGTGAAAATCACGCAAAAGCGAAAGGCTATAGTCCATGGTGTCGGAGGGCATACTATAGTATGTCGTTTTTCACGATTTCGGAGGATTTGAAAAAAAGGTGAAAATCACGCAAAAGCGAAAGGCTATAGTCCATGGTGTCGGAGGGCATACTATAGTATGTCGTTTTTCACGATTTCGGAGGATTTGAAAAAGAAGGTGAAAATCACGCAAAAGCGAAAGGCTATAGTCCATGGTGTCGGAGGGCATACTATAGTATGTCGTTTTTCACGATTTCGGAGGATTTGAAAAAAAGGTGAAAATCACGCAAAAGCGAAAGGCTATAGTCCATGGTGTCGGAGGGCATACTATAGTATGTCGTTTTTCACGATTTCGAAAGATTTAAAATAAAGGTGAAAATCACGCAAAAGCGAAAGGATATAGTCCATGGTGTCGGAGGGCATACTATAGTATGTCGTTTTTCACGATTTCGGAGGATTTGAAAAAAAGGTGAAAATCACGCAAAAGCGAAAGGCTATAGTCCATGGTGTCGGAGTGCATACTATAGTATGTCGTTTTTCACGATTTCGGAGGATTTGAAAAAAAGGTGAAAATCACGCAAAAGCGAAAGGCTATAGTCCATGCCTCCATGGTGTCGGAGGGCATACTATAGTATGTCGTTTTTCACGATTTCGGAGGATTTGAAAAAAAGGTGAAAATCACGCAAAAGCGAAAGGCTATAGTCCATGGTGTCGGAGGGCATACTATAGTATGTCTTTTTCACGATTTCGGAGGATTTGAAAAAAAGGTGAAAATCACGCAAAAGCGAAAGGCTATAGTCCATGGTGTCGGAGGGCATACTATAGTATGTCTTTTTCACGATTTCGGAGGATTTGAAAAAAAGGTGTAAATCACGCAAAAGCGAAAGGCTATAGTCCATGGTGTCGGAGGGCATACTATAGTATGTCTTTTTCACGATTTCGGAGGATTTGAAAAAAAGGTGAAAATCACGCAAAAGCGAAAGGCTATAGTCCATGGTGTCGGAGTGCATACTATAGTATGTCGTTTTTCACAATTTCGGAGGATTTAAAATAAAGGTGAAAATCACGCAAAAGCGAAAGGCTATAGTCCATGGTGTCGGAGGGCATACTATAGTATGTCGATTTTCACGATTTCGGAGGATTTGAAAAAAAGGTGAAAATCACGCAAAAGCGAAAGGCTATAGTCCATGGTGTCGGAGAGCATACTATAGTATGTCGTTTTTCACGATTTCGGAGGATTTAAAAAAAAGGTGAAAATCACGCAAAAGCGAAAGGCTATAGTCCATGGTGTCGGAGGGCATACTATAGTATGTCGTTTTTCACGATTTCGGAGGATTTGAAAAAGAAGGTGAAAATCACGCAAAAGCGAAAGGCTATAGTCCATGGTGTCGGAGGGCATACTATAGTATGTCGTTTTTCACGATTTCGGAGGATTTGAAAAAAAGGTGAAAATCACGCAAAAGCGAAAGGCTATAGTCCATGGTGTCGGAGGGCATACTATAGTATGTCTTTTTCACGATTTCGGAGGATTTGAAAAAAAGGTGAAAATCACGCAAAAGCGAAAGGCTATAGTCCATGGTGTCGGAGTGCATACTATAGTATGTCGTTTTTCACAATTTCGGAGGATTTAAAATAAAGGTGAAAATCACGCAAAAGCGAAAGGCTATAGTCCATGGTGTCGGAGGGCATACTATAGTATGTCGATTTTCACGATTTCGGAGGATTTGAAAAAAAGGTGAAAATCACGCAAAAGCGAAAGGCTATAGTCCATGGTGTCGGAGGGCATACTATAGTATGTCGTTTTTCACGATTTCGGAGGATTTGAAAAAAAGGGTGAAAATCACGCAAAAGCGAAAGGCTATAGTCCATGGTGTCGGAGGGCATACTATAGTATGTCGTTTTTCACGATTTCGGAGGATTTGAAAAAAAGGTGAAAATCACGCAAAAGCGAAAGGCTATAGTCCATGGTGTCGGAGGGCATACTATAGTATGTCGTTTTTCACGATTTCAGAGGATTTGAAAAAAAGGTGAAAATCACGCAAAAGCGAAAGGCTATAGTCCATGGTGTCGGAGGGCATACTATAGTATGTCGTTTTTCACGATTTCGGAGGATTTGAAAAAAAGGTGAAAATCACGCAAAAGCGAAAGGCTATAGTCCATGGTGTCGGAGGGCATACTATAGTATGTCGTTTTTCACGATTTCGGAGGATTTGAAAAAAAGGTGAAAATCACGCAAAAGCGAAAGGCTATAGTCCATGGTGTCGGAGTGCATACTATAGTATGTCGTTTTTCACGATTTCGGAGGATTTGAAAAAGAAGGTGAAAATCACGCAAAAGCGAAAGGCTATAGTCCATGGTGTCGGAGGGCATACTATAGTATGTCGTTTTTCACGATTTCGGAGGATTTGAAAAAAAGGTGAAAATCACGCAAAAGCGAAAGGCTATAGTCCATGGTGTCGGAGTGCATACTATAGTATGTCGTTTTTCACGATTTCGGAGGATTTGAAAAAGAAGGTGAAAATCACGCAAAAGCGAAAGGCTATAGTCCATGGTATCGGAGGGCATACTATAGTATGTCGTTTTTCACGATTTCGGAGGATTTGAAAAAAAGGTGAAAATCACGCAAAAGCGAAAGGCTATAGTCCATGGTGTCGGAGGGCATACTATAGTATGTCTTTTTCACGATTTCGGAGGATTTGAAAAAAGGTGAAAATCACGCAAAAGCGAAAGGCTATAGTCCATGGTGTCGGAGGGCATACTATAGTATGTCGTTTTTCACAATTTCGGAGGATTTAAAATAAAGGTGAAAATCACGCAAAAGCGAAAGGCTATAGTCCATGGTGTCGGAGGGCATACTATAGTATGTCGATTTTCACGATTTCGGAGGATTTGAAAAAAAGGTGAAAATCACGCAAAAGCGAAAGGCTATAGTCCATGGTGTCGGAGGGCATACTATAGTATGTCGTTTTTCACGATTTCGGAGGATTTGAAAAAAAGGGTGAAAATCACGCAAAAGCGAAAGGCTATAGTCCATGGTGTCGGAGGGCATACTATAGTATGTCGTTTTTCACGATTTCGGAGGATTTGAAAAAAAGGTGAAAATCACGCAAAAGCGAAAGGCTATAGTCCATGGTGTCGGAGGGCATACTATAGTATGTCGTTTTTCACGATTTCAGAGGATTTGAAAAAAAGGTGAAAATCACGCAAAAGCGAAAGGCTATAGTCCATGGTGTCGGAGGGCATACTATAGTATGTCGTTTTTCACGATTTCGGAGGATTTGAAAAAAAGGTGAAAATCACGCAAAAGCGAAAGGCTATAGTCCATGGTGTCGGAGGGCATACTATAGTATGTCGTTTTTCACGATTTCGAAAGATTTAAAATAAAGGTGAAAATCACGCAAAAGCGAAAGGATATAGTCCATGGTGTCGGAGGGCATACTATAGTATGTCGTTTTTCACGATTTCGGAGGATTTGAAAAAGAAGGTGAAAATCACGCAAAAGCGAAAGGCTATAGTCCATGGTGTCGGAGGGCATACTATAGTATGTCGTTTTTCACGATTTCGGAGGATTTGAAAAAAAGGTGAAAATCACGCAAAAGCGAAAGGCTATAGTCCATGCCTCCATGGTGTCGGAGGGCATACTATAGTATGTCGTTTTTCACGATTTCGGAGGATTTGAAAAAAAGGTGAAAATCACGCAAAAGCGAAAGGCTATAGTCCATGGTGTCGGAGGGCATACTATAGTATGTCTTTTTCACGATTTCGGAGGATTTGAAAAAAAGGTGAAAATCACGCAAAAGCGAAAGGCTATAGTCCATGGTGTCGGAGGGCATACTATAGTATGTCTTTTTCACGATTTCGGAGGATTTGAAAAAAAGGTGAAAATCACGCAAAAGCGAAAGGCTATAGTCCATGGTGTCGGAGGGCATACTATAGTATGTCTTTTTCACGATTTCGGAGGATTTGAAAAAAAGGTGAAAATCACGCAAAAGCGAAAGGCTATAGTCCATGGTGTCGGAGTGCATACTATAGTATGTCGTTTTTCACAATTTCGGAGGATTTAAAATAAAGGTGAAAATCACGCAAAAGCGAAAGGCTATAGTCCATGGTGTCGGAGGGCATACTATAGTATGTCGATTTTCACGATTTCGGAGGATTTGAAAAAAAGGTGAAAATCACGCAAAAGCGAAAGGCTATAGTCCATGGTGTCGGAGGGCATACTATAGTATGTCGTTTTTCACGATTTCGGAGGATTTGAAAAAAAGGTGAAAATCACGCAAAAGCGAAAGGCTATAGTCCATGGTGTCGGAGGGCATACTATAGTATGTCGTTTTTCACGATTTCGGAGGATTTGAAAAAAAGGTGAAAATCACGCAAAAGCGAAAGGCTATAGTCCATGGTGTCGGAGTGCATACTATAGTATGTCGTTTTTCACGATTTCGGAGGATTTGAAAAAGAAGGTGAAAATCACGCAAAAGCGAAAGGCTATAGTCCATGGTATCGGAGGGCATACTATAGTATGTCGTTTTTCACGATTTCGGAGGATTTGAAAAAAAGGTGAAAATCACGCAAAAGCGAAAGGCTATAGTCCATGGTGTCGGAGGGCATACTATAGTATGTCTTTTTCACGATTTCGGAGGATTTGAAAAAAAGGTGAAAATCACGCAAAAGCGAAAGGCTATAGTCCATGGTGTCGGAGGGCATACTATAGTATGTCGTTTTTCACAATTTCGGAGGATTTAAAATAAAGGTGAAAATCACGCAAAAGCGAAAGGCTATAGTCCATGGTGTCGGAGGGCATACTATAGTATGTCGATTTTCACGATTTCGGAGGATTTGAAAAAAAGGTGAAAATCACGCAAAAGCGAAAGGCTATAGTCCATGGTGTCGGAGGGCATACTATAGTATGTCGTTTTTCACGATTTCGGAGGATTTGAAAAAAAGGGTGAAAATCACGCAAAAGCGAAAGGCTATAGTCCATGGTATCGGAGGGCATACTATAGTATGTCGTTTTTCACGATTTCGGAGGATTTGAAAAAAAGGTGAAAATCACGCAAAGAGCGAAAGGCTATAGTCCATGGTGTCGGAGGGCATACTATAGTATGTATTTTTCACGATTTCGGAGGATTAGAAAAAAGGGTGAAAATCACGCAAAAGCGAAAGGCTATAGTCCATGGTGTCGGAGGGCATACTATAGTATGTCGTTTTTCACGATTTCGGAGGATTTGAAAAAAAGGGTGAAAATCACGCAAAAGCGAAAGGCTATAGTCCATGGTGTCGGAGGGCATACTATAGTATGTCGTTTTTCACGATTTCGGAGGATTTGAAAAAAAGGGTGAAAATCACGCAAAAGCGAAAGGCTATAGTCCATGGTGTCGGAGGGCATACTATAGTATGTCGTTTTTCACGATTTCGGAGGATTTGAAAAAAAGGTGAAAATCACGCAAAAGCGAAAGGCTATAGTCCATGGTGTCGGAGTGCATACTATAGTATGTCGTTTTTCACGATTTCGGAGGATTTGAAAAAGAAGGTGAAAATCACGCAAAAGCGAAAGGCTATAGTCCATGGTATCGGAGGGCATACTATAGTATGTCGTTTTTCACGATTTCGGAGGATTTGAAAAAAAGGTGAAAATCACGCAAAAGCGAAAGGCTATAGTCCATGGTGTCGGAGGGCATACTATAGTATGTCTTTTTCACGATTTCGGAGGATTTGAAAAAAAGGTGAAAATCACGCAAAAGCGAAAGGCTATAGTCCATGGTGTCGGAGGGCATACTATAGTATGTCGTTTTTCACAATTTCGGAGGATTTAAAATAAAGGTGAAAATCACGCAAAAGCGAAAGGCTATAGTCCATGGTGTCGGAGGGCATACTATAGTATGTCGATTTTCACGATTTCGGAGGATTTGAAAAAAAGGTGAAAATCACGCAAAAGTGAAAGGCTATAGTCCATGGTGTCGGAGGGCATACTATAGTATGTCGTTTTTCACGATTTCGGAGGATTTGAAAAAAAGGGTGAAAATCACGCAAAAGCGAAAGGCTATAGTCCATGGTGTCGGAGGGCATACTATAGTATGTCGTTTTTCACGATTTCGGAGGATTTGAAAAAAAGGTGAAAATCACGCAAAAGCGAAAGGCTATAGTCCATGGTGTCGGAGGGCATACTATAGTATGTCGTTTTTCACGATTTCAGAGGATTTGAAAAAAAGGTGAAAATCACGCAAAAGCGAAAGGCTATAGTCCATGGTGTCGGAGGGCATACTATAGTATGTCGTTTTTCACGATTTCGGAGGATTTGAAAAAAAGGTGAAAATCACGCAAAAGCGAAAGGCTATAGTCCATGGTGTCGGAGGGCATACTATAGTATGTCGTTTTTCACGATTTCGAAAGATTTAAAATAAAGGTGAAAATCACGCAAAAGCGAAAGGATATAGTCCATGGTGTCGGAGGGCATACTATAGTATGTCGTTTTTCACGATTTCGGAGGATTTGAAAAAGAAGGTGAAAATCACGCAAAAGCGAAAGGCTATAGTCCATGGTGTCGGAGGGCATACTATAGTATGTCGTTTTTCACGATTTCGGAGGATTTGAAAAAAAGGTGAAAATCACGCAAAAGCGAAAGGCTATAGTCCATGCCTCCATGGTGTCGGAGGGCATACTATAGTATGTCGTTTTTCACGATTTCGGAGGATTTGAAAAAAAGGTGAAAATCACGCAAAAGCGAAAGGCTATAGTCCATGGTGTCGGAGGGCATACTATAGTATGTCTTTTTCACGATTTCGGAGGATTTGAAAAAAAGGTGAAAATCACGCAAAAGCGAAAGGCTATAGTCCATGGTGTCGGAGTGCATACTATAGTATGTCGTTTTTCACGATTTCGGAGGATTTGAAAAAGAAGGTGAAAATCACGCAAAAGCGAAAGGCTATAGTCCATGGTATCGGAGGGCATACTATAGTATGTCGTTTTTCACGATTTCGGAGGATTTGAAAAAAAGGTGAAAATCACGCAAAGAGCGAAAGGCTATAGTCCATGGTGTCGGAGGGCATACTATAGTATGTATTTTTCACGATTTCGGAGGATTAGAAAAAAGGGTGAAAATCACGCAAAAGCGAAAGGCTATAGTCCATGGTGTCGGAGGGCATACTATAGTATGTCGTTTTTCACAATTTCGGAGGATTTAAAATAAAGGTGAAAATCACGCAAAAGGGAAAGGCTATAGTCCATGGTGTCGGAGGGCATACTATAGTATGTCGATTTTCACGATTTCGGAGGATTTGAAAAAAAGGTGAAAATCACGCAAAAGCGAAAGGCTATAGTCCATGGTGTCGGAGGGCATACTATAGTATGTCGTTTTTCACGATTTCGGAGGATTTGAAAAAAAGGGTGAAAATCACGCAAAAGCGAAAGGCTATAGTCCATGGTGTCGGAGGGCATACTATAGTATGTCGTTTTTCACGATTTCGGAGGATTTGAAAAAAAGGTGAAAATCACGCAAAAGCGAAAGGCTATAGTCCATGGTGTCGGAGGGCATACTATAGTATGTCGTTTTTCACGATTTCGGAGGATTTGAAAAAAAGGTGAAAATCACGCAAAAGCGAAAGGCTATAGTCCATGGTGTCGGAGGGCATACTATAGTATGTCGTTTTTCACGATTTCGGAGGATTTGAAAAAAAGGTGAAAATCACGCAAAAGCGAAAGGCTATAGTCCATGGTGTCGGAGGGCATACTATAGTATGTCGTTTTTCACGATTTCGGAGGATTTGAAAAAAAGGTGAAAATCACGCAAAAGCGAAAGGCTATAGTCCATGGTGTCGGAGTGCATACTATAGTATGTCGTTTTTCACGATTTCGGAGGATTTGAAAAAGAAGGTGAAAATCACGCAAAAGCGAAAGGCTATAGTCCATGGTGTCGGAGGGCATACTATAGTATGTCGTTTTTCACGATTTCGGAGGATTTGAAAAAAAGGTGAAAATCACGCAAAAGCGAAAGGCTATAGTCCATGGTGTCGGAGGGCATACTATAGTATGTCGTTTTTCACGATTTCGGAGGATTTGAAAAAAAGGTGAAAATCACGCAAAAGCGAAAGGCTATAGTCCATGGTGTCGGAGTGCATACTATAGTATGTCGTTTTTCACGATTTCGGAGGATTTGAAAAAGAAGGTGAAAATCACGCAAAAGCGAAAGGCTATAGTCCATGGTGTCGGAGGGCATACTATAGTATGTCGTTTTTCACGATTTCGGAGGATTTGAAAAAAAGGTGAAAATCACGCAAAAGCGAAAGGCTATAGTCCATGGTGTCGGAGTGCATACTATAGTATGTCGTTTTTCACGATTTCGGAGGATTTGAAAAAGAAGGTGAAAATCACGCAAAAGCGAAAGGCTATAGTCCATGGTATCGGAGGGCATACTATAGTATGTCGTTTTTCACGATTTCGGAGGATTTGAAAAAAAGGTGAAAATCACGCAAAAGCGAAAGGCTATAGTCCATGGTGTCGGAGGGCATACTATAGTATGTCTTTTTCACGATTTCGGAGGATTTGAAAAAAAGGTGAAAATCACGCAAAAGCGAAAGGCTATAGTCCATGGTGTCGGAGGGCATACTATAGTATGTCGTTTTTCACAATTTCGGAGGATTTAAAATAAAGGTGAAAATCACGCAAAAGCGAAAGGCTATAGTCCATGGTGTCGGAGGGCATACTATAGTATGTCGATTTTCACGATTTCGGAGGATTTGAAAAAAAGGTGAAAATCACGCAAAAGCGAAAGGCTATAGTCCATGGTGTCGGAGGGCATACTATAGTATGTCGTTTTTCACGATTTCGGAGGATTTGAAAAAAAGGGTGAAAATCACGCAAAAGCGAAAGGCTATAGTCCATGGTGTCGGAGGGCATACTATAGTATGTCGTTTTTCACGATTTCGGAGGATTTGAAAAAAAGGTGAAAATCACGCAAAAGCGAAAGGCTATAGTCCATGGTGTCGGAGGGCATACTATAGTATGTCGTTTTTCACGATTTCGGAGGATTTGAAAAAAAGGTGAAAATCACGCAAAAGCGAAAGGCTATAGTCCATGGTGTCGGAGGGCATACTATAGTATGTCGTTTTTCACGATTTCGGAGGATTTGAAAAAAAGGTGAAAATCACGCAAAAGCGAAAGGCTATAGTCCATGGTGTCGGAGGGCATACTATAGTATGTCGTTTTTCACGATTTCGGAGGATTTGAAAAAAAGGTGAAAATCACGCAAAAGCGAAAGGCTATAGTCCATGGTGTCGGAGGGCATACTATAGTATGTCGTTTTTCACGATTTCGGAGGATTTGAAAAAAAGGTGAAAATCACGCAAAAGCGAAAGGCTATAGTCCATGGTGTCGGAGTGCATACTATAGTATGTCGTTTTTCACGATTTCGGAGGATTTGAAAAAGAAGGTGAAAATCACGCAAAAGCGAAAGGCTATAGTCCATGGTGTCGGAGGGCATACTATAGTATGTCGTTTTTCACGATTTCGGAGGATTTGAAAAAAAGGTGAAAATCACGCAAAAGCGAAAGGCTATAGTCCATGGTGTCGGAGTGCATACTATAGTATGTCGTTTTTCACGATTTCGGAGGATTTGAAAAAGAAGGTGAAAATCACGCAAAAGCGAAAGGCTATAGTCCATGGTATCGGAGGGCATACTATAGTATGTCGTTTTTCACGATTTCGGAGGATTTGAAAAAAAGGTGAAAATCACGCAAAAGCGAAAGGCTATAGTCCATGGTGTCGGAGGGCATACTATAGTATGTCTTTTTCACGATTTCGGAGGATTTGAAAAAAAGGTGAAAATCACGCAAAAGCGAAAGGCTATAGTCCATGGTGTCGGAGGGCATACTATAGTATGTCGTTTTTCACAATTTCGGAGGATTTAAAATAAAGGTGAAAATCACGCAAAAGCGAAAGGCTATAGTCCATGGTGTCGGAGGGCATACTATAGTATGTCGATTTTCACGATTTCGGAGGATTTGAAAAAAAGGTGAAAATCACGCAAAAGCGAAAGGCTATAGTCCATGGTGTCGGAGGGCATACTATAGTATGTCGTTTTTCACGATTTCGGAGGATTTGAAAAAAAGGGTGAAAATCACGCAAAAGCGAAAGGCTATAGTCCATGGTGTCGGAGGGCATACTATAGTATGTCGTTTTTCACGATTTCGGAGGATTTGAAAAAAAGGTGAAAATCACGCAAAAGCGAAAGGCTATAGTCCATGGTGTCGGAGGGCATACTATAGTATGTCGTTTTTCACGATTTCAGAGGATTTGAAAAAAAGGTGAAAATCACGCAAAAGCGAAAGGCTATAGTCCATGGTGTCGGAGGGCATACTATAGTATGTCGTTTTTCACGATTTCGGAGGATTTGAAAAAAAGGTGAAAATCACGCAAAAGCGAAAGGCTATAGTCCATGGTGTCGGAGGGCATACTATAGTATGTCGTTTTTCACGATTTCTAAAGATTTAAAATAAAGGTGAAAATCACGCAAAAGCGAAAGGATATAGTCCATGGTGTCGGAGGGCATACTATAGTATGTCGTTTTTCACGATTTCGGAGGATTTGAAAAAGAAGGTGAAAATCACGCAAAAGCGAAAGGCTATAGTCCATGGTGTCGGAGGGCATACTATAGTATGTCGTTTTTCACGATTTCGGAGGATTTGAAAAAAAGGTGAAAATCACGCAAAAGCGAAAGGCTATAGTCCATGCCTCCATGGTGTCGGAGGGCATACTATAGTATGTCGTTTTTCACGATTTCGGAGGATTTGAAAAAAAGGTGAAAATCACGCAAAAGCGAAAGGCTATAGTCCATGGTGTCGGAGGGCATACTATAGTATGTCTTTTTCACGATTTCGGAGGATTTGAAAAAAAGGTGAAAATCACGCAAAAGCGAAAGGCTATAGTCCATGGTGTCGGAGGGCATACTATAGTATGTCTTTTTCACGATTTCGGAGGATTTGAAAAAAAGGTGAAAATCACGCAAAAGCGAAAGGCTATAGTCCATGGTGTCGGAGTGCATACTATAGTATGTCGTTTTTCACAATTTCGGAGGATTTAAAATAAAGGTGAAAATCACGCAAAAGCGAAAGGCTATAGTCCATGGTGTCGGAGGGCATACTATAGTATGTCGATTTTCACGATTTCGGAGGATTTGAAAAAAAGGTGAAAATCACGCAAAAGCGAAAGGCTATAGTCCATGGTGTCGGAGGGCATACTATAGTATGTCGTTTTTCACGATTTCGGAGGATTTGAAAAAAAGGTGAAAATCACGCAAAAGCGAAAGGCTATAGTCCATGGTGTCGGAGGGCATACTATAGTATGTCGTTTTTCACGATTTCGGAGGATTTGAAAAAAAGGTGAAAATCACGCAAAAGCGAAAGGCTATAGTCCATGGTGTCGGAGTGCATACTATAGTATGTCGTTTTTCACGATTTCGGAGGATTTGAAAAAGAAGGTGAAAATCACGCAAAAGCGAAAGGCTATAGTCCATGGTATCGGAGGGCATACTATAGTATGTCGTTTTTCACGATTTCGGAGGATTTGAAAAAAAGGTGAAAATCACGCAAAGAGCGAAAGGCTATAGTCCATGGTGTCGGAGGGCATACTATAGTATGTATTTTTCACGATTTCGGAGGATTAGAAAAAAGGGTGAAAATCACGCAAAAGCGAAAGGCTATAGTCCATGGTGTCGGAGGGCATACTATAGTATGTCGTTTTTCACAATTTCGGAGGATTTAAAATAAAGGTGAAAATCACGCAAAAGGGAAAGGCTATAGTCCATGGTGTCGGAGGGCATACTATAGTATGTCGATTTTCACGATTTCGGAGGATTTGAAAAAAAGGTGAAAATCACGCAAAAGCGAAAGGCTATAGTCCATGGTGTCGGAGGGCATACTATAGTATGTCGTTTTTCACGATTTCGGAGGATTTGAAAAAAAGGGTGAAAATCACGCAAAAGCGAAAGGCTATAGTCCATGGTGTCGGAGGGCATACTATAGTATGTCGTTTTTCAAGATTTCGGAGGATTTTTTAAAAAAAAAGGTGAAAATCACGCAAAAGCGAAAGGCTATAGTCCATGGTGTCGGAGGGCATACTATAGTATGTCGTTTTTCACGATTTCGGAGGATTTGAAAAAAAGGTGAAAATCACGCAAAAGCGAAAGGCTATAGTCCATGGTGTCGGAGGGCATACTATAGTATGTCGTTTTTCACGATTTCGGAGGATTTGAAAAAAAGGTGAAAATCACGCAAAAGCGAAAGGCTATAGTCCATGGTGTCGGAGGGCATACTATAGTATGTCGTTTTTCACGATTTCGGAGGATTTGAAAAAAAGGTGAAAATCACGCAAAAGCGAAAGGCTATAGTCCATGGTGTCGGAGGGCATACTATAGTATGTCGTTTTTCACGATTTCGGAGGATTTGAAAAAAAGGTGAAAATCACGCAAAAGCGAAAGGCTATAGTCCATGGTGTCGGAGTGCATACTATAGTATGTCGTTTTTCACGATTTCGGAGGATTTGAAAAAGAAGGTGAAAATCACGCAAAAGCGAAAGGCTATAGTCCATGGTGTCGGAGGGCATACTATAGTATGTCGTTTTTCACGATTTCGGAGGATTTGAAAAAAAGGTGAAAATCACGCAAAAGCGAAAGGCTATAGTCCATGGTGTCGGAGTGCATACTATAGTATGTCGTTTTTCACGATTTCGGAGGATTTGAAAAAGAAGGTGAAAATCACGCAAAAGCGAAAGGCTATAGTCCATGGTATCGGAGGGCATACTATAGTATGTCGTTTTTCACGATTTCGGAGGATTTGAAAAAAAGGTGAAAATCACGCAAAGAGCGAAAGGCTATAGTCCATGGTGTCGGAGGGCATACTATAGTATGTATTTTTCACGATTTCGGAGGATTAGAAAAAAGGGTGAAAATCACGCAAAAGCGAAAGGCTATAGTCCATGGTGTCGGAGGGCATACTATAGTATGTCGTTTTTCACAATTTCGGAGGATTTAAAATAAAGGTGAAAATCACGCAAAAGGGAAAGGCTATAGTCCATGGTGTCGGAGGGCATACTATAGTATGTCGATTTTCACGATTTCGGAGGATTTGAAAAAAAGGTGAAAATCACGCAAAAGCGAAAGGCTATAGTCCATGGTGTCGGAGGGCATACTATAGTATGTCGTTTTTCACGATTTCGGAGGATTTGAAAAAAAGGGTGAAAATCACGCAAAAGCGAAAGGCTATAGTCCATGGTGTCGGAGGGCATACTATAGTATGTCGTTTTTCACGATTTCGGAGGATTTTTTAAAAAAAAAGGTGAAAATCACGCAAAAGCGAAAGGCTATAGTCCATGGTGTCGGAGGGCATACTATAGTATGTCGTTTTTCACGATTTCGGAGGATTTGAAAAAAAGGTGAAAATCACGCAAAAGCGAAAGGCTATAGTCCATGGTGTCGGAGGGCATACTATAGTATGTCGTTTTTCACGATTTCGGAGGATTTGAAAAAAAGGTGAAAATCACGCAAAAGCGAAAGGCTATAGTCCATGGTGTCGGAGGGCATACTATAGTATGTCGTTTTTCACGATTTCGGAGGATTTGAAAAAAAGGTGAAAATCACGCAAAAGCGAAAGGCTATAGTCCATGGTGTCGGAGGGCATACTATAGTATGTCGTTTTTCACGATTTCGGAGGATTTGAAAAAAAGGTGAAAATCACGCAAAAGCGAAAGGCTATAGTCCATGGTGTCGGAGGGCATACTATAGTATGTCGTTTTTCACGATTTCGGAGGATTTGAAAAAGAAGGTGAAAATCACGCAAAAGCGAAAGGCTATAGTCCATGGTGTCGGAGGGCATACTATAGTATGTCGTTTTTCACGATTTCGGAGGATTTGAAAAAAAGGTGAAAATCACGCAAAAGCGAAAGGCTATAGTCCATGGTGTCGGAGGGCATACTATAGTATGTCGTTTTTCACGATTTCGAAAGATTTAAAATAAAGGTGAAAATCACGCAAAAGCGAAAGGATATAGTCCATGGTGTCGGAGGGCATACTATAGTATGTCGTTTTTCACGATTTCGGAGGATTTGAAAAAAAGGTGAAAATCACGCAAAAGCGAAAGGCTATAGTCCATGGTGTCGGAGGGCATACTATAGTATGTCGTTTTTCACGATTTCGGAGGATTTGAAAAAAAGGTGAAAATCACGCAAAAGCGAAAGGCTATAGTCCATGCCTCCATGGTGTCGGAGGGCATACTATAGTATGTCGTTTTTCACGATTTCGGAGGATTTGAAAAAAAGGTGAAAATCACGCAAAAGCGAAAGGCTATAGTCCATGGTGTCGGAGGGCATACTATAGTATGTCTTTTTCACGATTTCGGAGGATTTGAAAAAAAGGTGAAAATCACGCAAAAGCGAAAGGCTATAGTCCATGGTGTCGGAGGGCATACTATAGTATGTCTTTTTCACGATTTCGGAGGATTTGAAAAAAAGGTGTAAATCACGCAAAAGCGAAAGGCTATAGTCCATGGTGTCGGAGGGCATACTATAGTATGTCTTTTTCACGATTTCGGAGGATTTGAAAAAAAGGTGAAAATCACGCAAAAGCGAAAGGCTATAGTCCATGGTGTCGGAGTGCATACTATAGTATGTCGTTTTTCACAATTTCGGAGGATTTAAAATAAAGGTGAAAATCACGCAAAAGCGAAAGGCTATAGTCCATGGTGTCGGAGGGCATACTATAGTATGTCGATTTTCACGATTTCGGAGGATTTGAAAAAAAGGTGAAAATCACGCAAAAGCGAAAGGCTATAGTCCATGGTGTCGGAGAGCATACTATAGTATGTCGTTTTTCACGATTTCGGAGGATTTAAAAAAAAGGTGAAAATCACGCAAAAGCGAAAGGCTATAGTCCATGGTGTCGGAGGGCATACTATAGTATGTCGTTTTTCACGATTTCGGAGGATTTGAAAAAGAAGGTGAAAATCACGCAAAAGCGAAAGGCTATAGTCCATGGTGTCGGAGGGCATACTATAGTATGTCGTTTTTCACGATTTCGGAGGATTTGAAAAAAAGGTGAAAATCACGCAAAAGCGAAAGGCTATAGTCCATGGTGTCGGAGGGCATACTATAGTATGTCTTTTTCACGATTTCGGAGGATTTGAAAAAAAGGTGAAAATCACGCAAAAGCGAAAGGCTATAGTCCATGGTGTCGGAGTGCATACTATAGTATGTCGTTTTTCACAATTTCGGAGGATTTAAAATAAAGGTGAAAATCACGCAAAAGCGAAAGGCTATAGTCCATGGTGTCGGAGGGCATACTATAGTATGTCGATTTTCACGATTTCGGAGGATTTGAAAAAAAGGTGAAAATCACGCAAAAGCGAAAGGCTATAGTCCATGGTGTCGGAGGGCATACTATAGTATGTCGTTTTTCACGATTTCGGAGGATTTGAAAAAAAGGGTGAAAATCACGCAAAAGCGAAAGGCTATAGTCCATGGTGTCGGAGGGCATACTATAGTATGTCGTTTTTCACGATTTCGGAGGATTTGAAAAAAAGGTGAAAATCACGCAAAAGCGAAAGGCTATAGTCCATGGTGTCGGAGGGCATACTATAGTATGTCGTTTTTCACGATTTCAGAGGATTTGAAAAAAAGGTGAAAATCACGCAAAAGCGAAAGGCTATAGTCCATGGTGTCGGAGGGCATACTATAGTATGTCGTTTTTCACGATTTCGGAGGATTTGAAAAAAAGGTGAAAATCACGCAAAAGCGAAAGGCTATAGTCCATGGTGTCGGAGGGCATACTATAGTATGTCGTTTTTCACGATTTCGGAGGATTTGAAAAAAAGGTGAAAATCACGCAAAAGCGAAAGGCTATAGTCCATGGTGTCGGAGTGCATACTATAGTATGTCGTTTTTCACGATTTCGGAGGATTTGAAAAAGAAGGTGAAAATCACGCAAAAGCGAAAGGCTATAGTCCATGGTGTCGGAGGGCATACTATAGTATGTCGTTTTTCACGATTTCGGAGGATTTGAAAAAAAGGTGAAAATCACGCAAAAGCGAAAGGCTATAGTCCATGGTCCAAGGCTATAGTCCATACTATAGTATGTCGTTTTTCACGATTTCGGAGGATTTGAAAAAAAGGTGAAAATCACGCAAAAGCGAAAGGATATAGTCCATGGTGTCGGAGGGCATACTATAGTATGTCGTTTTTCACGATTTCGGAGGATTTGAAAAAGAAGGTGAAAATCACGCAAAAGCGAAAGGCTATAGTCCATGGTGTCGGAGGGCATACTATAGTATGTCGTTTTTCACGATTTCGGAGGATTTGAAAAAAAGGTGAAAATCACGCAAAAGCGAAAGGCTATAGTCCATGCCTCCATGGTGTCGGAGGGCATACTATAGTATGTCGTTTTTCACGATTTCGGAGGATTTGAAAAAAAGGTGAAAATCACGCAAAAGCGAAAGGCTATAGTCCATGGTGTCGGAGGGCATACTATAGTATGTCTTTTTCACGATTTCGGAGGATTTGAAAAAAAGGTGAAAATCACGCAAAAGCGAAAGGCTATAGTCCATGGTGTCGGAGGGCATACTATAGTATGTCTTTTTCACGATTTCGGAGGATTTGAAAAAAAGGTGAAAATCACGCAAAAGCGAAAGGCTATAGTCCATGGTGTCGGAGGGCATACTATAGTATGTCTTTTTCACGATTTCGCAGGATTTGAAAAAAAGGTGAAAATCACGCAAAAGCGAAAGGCTATAGTCCATGGTGTCGGAGTGCATACTATAGTATGTCGTTTTTCACAATTTCGGAGGATTTAAAATAAAGGTGAAAATCACGCAAAAGCGAAAGGCTATAGTCCATGGTGTCGGAGGGCATACTATAGTATGTCGATTTTCACGATTTCGGAGGATTTGAAAAAAAGGTGAAAATCACGCAAAAGCGAAAGGCTATAGTCCATGGTGTCGGAGGGCATACTATAGTATGTCGTTTTTCACGATTTCGGAGGATTTGAAAAAAAGGTGAAAATCACGCAAAAGCGAAAGGCTATAGTCCATGGTGTCGGAGGGCATACTATAGTATGTCGTTTTTCACGATTTCGGAGGATTTGAAAAAAAGGTGAAAATCACGCAAAAGCGAAAGGCTATAGTCCATGGTGTCGGAGTGCATACTATAGTATGTCGTTTTTCACGATTTCGGAGGATTTGAAAAAGAAGGTGAAAATCACGCAAAAGCGAAAGGCTATAGTCCATGGTATCGGAGGGCATACTATAGTATGTCGTTTTTCACGATTTCGGAGGATTTGAAAAAAAGGTGAAAATCACGCAAAGAGCGAAAGGCTATAGTCCATGGTGTCGGAGGGCATACTATAGTATGTATTTTTCACGATTTCGGAGGATTAGAAAAAAGGGTGAAAATCACGCAAAAGCGAAAGGCTATAGTCCATGGTGTCGGAGGGCATACTATAGTATGTCGTTTTTCACAATTTCGGAGGATTTAAAATAAAGGTGAAAATCACGCAAAAGGGAAAGGCTATAGTCCATGGTGTCGGAGGGCATACTATAGTATGTCGATTTTCACGATTTCGGAGGATTTGAAAAAAAGGTGAAAATCACGCAAAAGCGAAAGGCTATAGTCCATGGTGTCGGAGGGCATACTATAGTATGTCGTTTTTCACGATTTCGAAAGATTTAAAATAAAGGTGAAAATCACGCAAAAGCGAAAGGATATAGTCCATGGTGTCGGAGGGCATACTATAGTATGTCGTTTTTCACGATTTCGGAGGATTTGAAAAAGAAGGTGAAAATCACGCAAAAGCGAAAGGCTATAGTCCATGGTGTCGGAGGGCATACTATAGTATGTCGTTTTTCACGATTTCGGAGGATTTGAAAAAAAGGTGAAAATCACGCAAAAGCGAAAGGCTATAGTCCATGCCTCCATGGTGTCGGAGGGCATACTATAGTATGTCGTTTTTCACGATTTCGGAGGATTTGAAAAAAAGGTGAAAATCACGCAAAAGCGAAAGGCTATAGTCCATGGTGTCGGAGGGCATACTATAGTATGTCTTTTTCACGATTTCGGAGGATTTGAAAAAAAGGTGAAAATCACGCAAAAGCGAAAGGCTATAGTCCATGGTGTCGGAGGGCATACTATAGTATGTCTTTTTCACGATTTCGGAGGATTTGAAAAAAAGGTGAAAATCACGCAAAAGCGAAAGGCTATAGTCCATGGTGTCGGAGGGCATACTATAGTATGTCTTTTTCACGATTTCGCAGGATTTGAAAAAAAGGTGAAAATCACGCAAAAGCGAAAGGCTATAGTCCATGGTGTCGGAGTGCATACTATAGTATGTCGTTTTTCACAATTTCGGAGGATTTAAAATAAAGGTGAAAATCACGCAAAAGCGAAAGGCTATAGTCCATGGTGTCGGAGGGCATACTATAGTATGTCGATTTTCACGATTTCGGAGGATTTGAAAAAAAGGTGAAAATCACGCAAAAGCGAAAGGCTATAGTCCATGGTGTCGGAGGGCATACTATAGTATGTCGTTTTTCACGATTTCGGAGGATTTGAAAAAAAGGTGAAAATCACGCAAAAGCGAAAGGCTATAGTCCATGGTGTCGGAGGGCATACTATAGTATGTCGTTTTTCACGATTTCGGAGGATTTGAAAAAAAGGTGAAAATCACGCAAAAGCGAAAGGCTATAGTCCATGGTGTCGGAGTGCATACTATAGTATGTCGTTTTTCACGATTTCGGAGGATTTGAAAAAGAAGGTGAAAATCACGCAAAAGCGAAAGGCTATAGTCCATGGTATCGGAGGGCATACTATAGTATGTCGTTTTTCACGATTTCGGAGGATTTGAAAAAAAGGTGAAAATCACGCAAAGAGCGAAAGGCTATAGTCCATGGTGTCGGAGGGCATACTATAGTATGTATTTTTCACGATTTCGGAGGATTAGAAAAAAGGGTGAAAATCACGCAAAAGCGAAAGGCTATAGTCCATGGTGTCGGAGGGCATACTATAGTATTTCGTTTTTCACAATTTCGGAGGATTTAAAATAAAGGTGAAAATCACGCAAAAGGGAAAGGCTATAGTCCATGGTGTCGGAGGGCATACTATAGTATGTCGATTTTCACGATTTCGGAGGATTTGAAAAAAAGGTGAAAATCACGCAAAAGCGAAAGGCTATAGTCCATGGTGTCGGAGGGCATACTATAGTATGTCGTTTTTCACGATTTCGGAGGATTTGAAAAAAAGGGTGAAAATCACGCAAAAGCGAAAGGCTATAGTCCATGGTGTCGGAGGGCATACTATAGTATGTCGTTTTTCACGATTTCGGAGGATTTTTTTAAAAAAAAGGTGAAAATCACGCAAAAGCGAAAGGCTATAGTCCATGGTGTCGGAGGGCATACTATAGTATGTCGTTTTTCACGATTTCGGAGGATTTGAAAAAAAGGTGAAAATCACGCAAAAGCGAAAGGCTATAGTCCATGGTGTCGGAGGGCATACTATAGTATGTCGTTTTTCACGATTTCGGAGGATTTGAAAAAAAGGTGAAAATCACGCAAAAGCGAAAGGCTATAGTCCATGGTGTCGGAGGGCATACTATAGTATGTCGTTTTTCACGATTTCGGAGGATTTGAAAAAAAGGTGAAAATCACGCAAAAGCGAAAGGCTATAGTCCATGGTGTCGGAGGGCATACTATAGTATGTCGTTTTTCACGATTTCGGAGGATTTGAAAAAAAGGTGAAAATCACGCAAAAGCGAAAGGCTATAGTCCATGGTGTCGGAGTGCATACTATAGTATGTCGTTTTTCACGATTTCGGAGGATTTGAAAAAGAAGGTGAAAATCACGCAAAAGCGAAAGGCTATAGTCCATGGTGTCGGAGGGCATACTATAGTATGTCGTTTTTCACGATTTCGGAGGATTTGAAAAAAAGGTGAAAATCACGCAAAAGCGAAAGGCTATAGTCCATGGTGTCGGAGTGCATACTATAGTATGTCGTTTTTCACGATTTCGGAGGATTTGAAAAAGAAGGTGAAAATCACGCAAAAGCGAAAGGCTATAGTCCATGGTATCGGAGGGCATACTATAGTATGTCGTTTTTCACGATTTCGGAGGATTTGAAAAAAAGGTGAAAATCACGCAAAGAGCGAAAGGCTATAGTCCATGGTGTCGGAGGGCATACTATAGTATGTATTTTTCACGATTTCGGAGGATTAGAAAAAAGGGTGAAAATCACGCAAAAGCGAAAGGCTATAGTCCATGGTGTCGGAGGGCATACTATAGTATGTCGTTTTTCACAATTTCGGAGGATTTAAAATAAAGGTGAAAATCACGCAAAAGGGAAAGGCTATAGTCCATGGTGTCGGAGGGCATACTATAGTATGTCGATTTTCACGATTTCGGAGGATTTGAAAAAAAGGTGAAAATCACGCAAAAGCGAAAGGCTATAGTCCATGGTGTCGGAGGGCATACTATAGTATGTCGTTTTTCACGATTTCGGAGGATTTGAAAAAAAGGGTGAAAATCACGCAAAAGCGAAAGGCTATAGTCCATGGTGTCGGAGGGCATACTATAGTATGTCGTTTTTCACGATTTCGGAGGATTTTTTAAAAAAAAAGGTGAAAATCACGCAAAAGCGAAAGGCTATAGTCCATGGTGTCGGAGGGCATACTATAGTATGTCGTTTTTCACGATTTCGGAGGATTTGAAAAAAAGGTGAAAATCACGCAAAAGCGAAAGGCTATAGTCCATGGTGTCGGAGGGCATACTATAGTATGTCGTTTTTCACGATTTCGGAGGATTTGAAAAAAAGGTGAAAATCACGCAAAAGCGAAAGGCTATAGTCCATGGTGTCGGAGGGCATACTATAGTATGTCGTTTTTCACGATTTCGGAGGATTTGAAAAAAAGGTGAAAATCACGCAAAAGCGAAAGGCTATAGTCCATGGTGTCGGAGGGCATACTATAGTATGTCGTTTTTCACGATTTCGGAGGATTTGAAAAAAAGGTGAAAATCACGCAAAAGCGAAAGGCTATAGTCCATGGTGTCGGAGTGCATACTATAGTATGTCGTTTTTCACGATTTCGGAGGATTTGAAAAAGAAGGTGAAAATCACGCAAAAGCGAAAGGCTATAGTCCATGGTGTCGGAGGGCATACTATAGTATGTCGTTTTTCACGATTTCGGAGGATTTGAAAAAAAGGTGAAAATCACGCAAAAGCGAAAGGCTATAGTCCATGGTGTCGGAGTGCATACTATAGTATGTCGTTTTTCACGATTTCGGAGGATTTGAAAAAGAAGGTGAAAATCACGCAAAAGCGAAAGGCTATAGTCCATGGTGTCGGAGTGCATACTATAGTATGTCGTTTTTCACGATTTCGGAGGATTTGAAAAAGAAGGTGAAAATCACGCAAAAGCGAAAGGCTATAGTCCATGGTATCGGAGGGCATACTATAGTATGTCGTTTTTCACGATTTCGGAGGATTTGAAAAAAAGGTGAAAATCACGCAAAAGCGAAAGGCTATAGTCCATGGTGTCGGAGGGCATACTATAGTATGTCTTTTTCACGATTTCGGAGGATTTGAAAAAAAGGTGAAAATCACGCAAAAGCGAAAGGCTATAGTCCATGGTGTCGGAGGGCATACTATAGTATGTCGTTTTTCACAATTTCGGAGGATTTAAAATAAAGGTGAAAATCACGCAAAAGCGAAAGGCTATAGTCCATGGTGTCGGAGGGCATACTATAGTATGTCGATTTTCACGATTTCGGAGGATTTTAAAAAAAGGTGAAAATCACGCAAAAGCGAAAGGCTATAGTCCATGGTGTCGGAGGGCATACTATAGTATGTCGTTTTTCACGATTTCGGAGGATTTGAAAAAAAGGGTGAAAATCACGCAAAAGGGAAAGGCTATAGTCCATGGTGTCGGAGGGCATACTATAGTATGTCGTTTTTCACGATTTCGGAGGATTTGAAAAAAAGGTGAAAATCACGCAAAAGCGAAAGGCTATAGTCCATGGTGTCGGAGGGCATACTATAGTATGTCGTTTTTCACGATTTCAGAGGATTTGAAAAAAAGGTGAAAATCACGCAAAAGCGAAAGGCTATAGTCCATGGTGTCGGAGGGCATACTATAGTATGTCGTTTTTCACGATTTCGGAGGATTTGAAAAAAAGGTGAAAATCACGCAAAAGCGAAAGGCTATAGTCCATGGTGTCGGAGGGCATACTATAGTATGTCGTTTTTCACGATTTCGAAAGATTTAAAATAAAGGTGAAAATCACGCAAAAGCGAAAGGATATAGTCCATGGTGTCGGAGGGCATACTATAGTATGTCGTTTTTCACAATTTCGGAGGATTTAAAATAAAGGTGAAAATCACGCAAAAGCGAAAGGCTATAGTCCATGGTGTCGGAGGGCATACTATAGTATGTCGATTTTCACGATTTCGGAGGATTTGAAAAAAAGGTGAAAATCACGCAAAAGCGAAAGGCTATAGTCCATGCCTCCATGGTGTCGGAGGGCATACTATAGTATGTCGTTTTTCACGATTTCGGAGGATTTGAAAAAAAGGTGAAAATCACGCAAAAGCGAAAGGCTATAGTCCATGGTGTCGGAGGGCATACTATAGTATGTCGTTTTTCACGATTTCGGAGGATTTGAAAAAAAGGGTGAAAATCACGCAAAAGGGAAAGGCTATAGTCCATGGTGTCGGAGGGCATACTATAGTATGTCGTTTTTCACGATTTCGGAGGATTTGAAAAAAAGGTGAAAATCACGCAAAAGCGAAAGGCTATAGTCCATGGTGTCGGAGGGCATACTATAGTATGTCGTTTTTCACGATTTCAGAGGATTTGAAAAAAAGGTGAAAATCACGCAAAAGCGAAAGGCTATAGTCCATGGTGTCGGAGGGCATACTATAGTATGTCGTTTTTCACGATTTCGGAGGATTTGAAAAAAAGGTGAGAATCACGCAAAAGCGAAAGGCTATAGTCCATGGTGTCGGAGGGCATACTATAGTATGTCGTTTTTCACGATTTCGAAAGATTTAAAATAAAGGTGAAAATCACGCAAAAGCGAAAGGATATAGTCCATGGTGTCGGAGGGCATACTATAGTATGTCGTTTTTCACGATTTCGGAGGATTTGAAAAAGAAGGTGAAAATCACGCAAAAGCGAAAGGCTATAGTCCATGGTGTCGGAGGGCATACTATAGTATGTCGTTTTTCACGATTTCGGAGGATTTGAAAAAAAGGTGAAAATCACGCAAAAGCGAAAGGCTATAGTCCATGCCTCCATGGTGTCGGAGGGCATACTATAGTATGTCGTTTTTCACGATTTCGGAGGATTTGAAAAAAAGGTGAAAATCACGCAAAAGCGAAAGGCTATAGTCCATGGTGTCGGAGGGCATACTATAGTATGTCTTTTTCACGATTTCGGAGGATTTGAAAAAAAGGTGAAAATCACGCAAAAGCGAAAGGCTATAGTCCATGGTGTCGGAGGGCATACTATAGTATGTCTTTTTCACGATTTCGGAGGATTTGAAAAAAAGGTGTAAATCACGCAAAAGCGAAAGGCTATAGTCCATGGTGTCGGAGGGCATACTATAGTATGTCTTTTTCACGATTTCGGAGGATTTGAAAAAAAGGTGAAAATCACGCAAAAGCGAAAGGCTATAGTCCATGGTGTCGGAGTGCATACTATAGTATGTCGTTTTTCACAATTTCGGAGGATTTAAAATAAAGGTGAAAATCACGCAAAAGCGAAAGGCTATAGTCCATGGTGTCGGAGGGCATACTATAGTATGTCGATTTTCACGATTTCGGAGGATTTGAAAAAAAGGTGAAAATCACGCAAAAGCGAAAGGCTATAGTCCATGGTGTCGGAGAGCATACTATAGTATGTCGTTTTTCACGATTTCGGAGGATTTAAAAAAAAGGTGAAAATCACGCAAAAGCGAAAGGCTATAGTCCATGGTGTCGGAGGGCATACTATAGTATGTCGTTTTTCACGATTTCGGAGGATTTGAAAAAGAAGGTGAAAATCACGCAAAAGCGAAAGGCTATAGTCCATGGTGTCGGAGGGCATACTATAGTATGTCGTTTTTCACGATTTCGGAGGATTTGAAAAAAAGGTGAAAATCACGCAAAAGCGAAAGGCTATAGTCCATGGTGTCGGAGGGCATACTATAGTATGTCTTTTTCACGATTTCGGAGGATTTGAAAAAAAGGTGAAAATCACGCAAAAGCGAAAGGCTATAGTCCATGGTGTCGGAGTGCATACTATAGTATGTCGTTTTTCACAATTTCGGAGGATTTAAAATAAAGGTGAAAATCACGCAAAAGCGAAAGGCTATAGTCCATGGTGTCGGAGGGCATACTATAGTATGTCGATTTTCACGATTTCGGAGGATTTGAAAAAAAGGTGAAAATCACGCAAAAGCGAAAGGCTATAGTCCATGGTGTCGGAGGGCATACTATAGTATGTCGTTTTTCACGATTTCGGAGGATTTGAAAAAAAGGGTGAAAATCACGCAAAAGCGAAAGGCTATAGTCCATGGTGTCGGAGGGCATACTATAGTATGTCGTTTTTCACGATTTCGGAGGATTTGAAAAAAAGGTGAAAATCACGCAAAAGCGAAAGGCTATAGTCCATGGTGTCGGAGGGCATACTATAGTATGTCGTTTTTCACGATTTCAGAGGATTTGAAAAAAAGGTGAAAATCACGCAAAAGCGAAAGGCTATAGTCCATGGTGTCGGAGGGCATACTATAGTATGTCGTTTTTCACGATTTCGGAGGATTTGAAAAAAAGGTGAAAATCACGCAAAAGCGAAAGGCTATAGTCCATGGTGTCGGAGGGCATACTATAGTATGTCGTTTTTCACGATTTCGAAAGATTTAAAATAAAGGTGAAAATCACGCAAAAGCGAAAGGATATAGTCCATGGTGTCGGAGGGCATACTATAGTATGTCGTTTTTCACAATTTCGGAGGATTTGAAAAAAAGTGAAAATCACGCAAAAGCGAAAGGCTATAGTCCATGGTGTCGGAGGGCATACTATAGTATGTCGTTTTTCACGATTTCGGAGGATTTGAAAAAAAGGTGAAAATCACGCAAAAGCGAAAGGCTATAGTCCATGCCTCCATGGTGTCGGAGGGCATACTATAGTATGTCGTTTTTCACGATTTCGGAGGATTTAAAATAAAGGTGAAAATCACGCAAAAGCGAAAGGCTATAGTCCATGGTGTCGGAGGGCATACTATAGTATGTCGTATTTCACGATTTCGGAGGATTTGAAAAAAAGGTGAAAATCACGCAAAAGCGAAAGGCTATAGTCCATGGTGTCGGAGGGCTTACTATAGTATGTCGTTTTTCACGATTTCGGAGGATTTGAAAAAAAGGGTGAAAATCACGCAAAAGCGAAAGGCTATAGTCCATGGTGTCGGAGAGCATACTATAGTATGTCGTTTTTCACGATTTCGGAGGATTTAAAAAAAAAGGTGAAAATCACGCAAAAGCGAAAGGCTATAGTCCATGGTGTCGGAGGGCATACTATAGTATGTCGTTTTTCACGATTTCGGAGGATTTGAAAAAGAAGGTGAAAATCACGCAAAAGCGAAAGGCTATAGTCCATGGTGTCGGAGGGCATACTATAGTATGTCGTTTTTCACGATTTCGGAGGATTTGAAAAAAAGGTGAAAATCACGCAAAAGCGAAAGGCTATAGTCCATGGTGTCGGAGGGCATACTATAGTATGTCGTTTTTCACGATTTCGGAGGATTTGAAAAAAAGGTGAAAATCACGCAAAAGCGAAAGGCTATAGTCCATGGTGTCGGAGGGCATACTATAGTATGTCGTTTTTCACGATTTCAGAGGATTTGAAAAAAAGGTGAAAATCACGCAAAAGCGAAAGGCTATAGTCCATGGTGTCGGAGGGCATACTATAGTATGTCGTTTTTCACGATTTCGGAGGATTTGAAAAAAAGGTGAAAATCACGCAAAAGCGAAAGGCTATAGTCCATGGTGTCGGAGGGCATACTATAGTATGTCGTTTTTCACGATTTCGAAAGATTTAAAATAAAGGTGAAAATCACGCAAAAGCGAAAGGATATAGTCCATGGTGTCGGAGGGCATACTATAGTATGTCGTTTTTCACAATTTTGGAGGATTTGAAAAAAAGGTGAAAATCACGCAAAAGCGAAAGGCTATAGTCCATGGTGTCGGAGGGCATACTATAGTATGTCGTTTTTCACGATTTCGGAGGATTTGAAAAAAAGGTGAAAATCACGCAAAAGCGAAAGGCTATAGTCCATGCCTCCATGGTGTCGGAGGGCATACTATAGTATGTCGTTTTTCACGATTTCGGAGGATTTAAAATAAAGGTGAAAATCACGCAAAAGCGAAAGGCTATAGTCCATGGTGTCGGAGGGCATACTATAGTATGTCGTATTTCACGATTTCGGAGGATTTGAAAAAAAGGTGAAAATCACGCAAAAGCGAAAGGCTATAGTCCATGGTGTCGGAGGGCTTACTATAGTATGTCGTTTTTCACGATTTCGGAGGATTTGAAAAAAAGGGTGAAAATCACGCAAAAGCGAAAGGCTATAGTCCATGGTGTCGGAGAGCATACTATAGTATGTCGTTTTTCACGATTTCGGAGGATTTAAAAAAAAGGTGAAAATCACGCAAAAGCGAAAGGCTATAGTCCATGGTGTCGGAGGGCATACTATAGTATGTCGTTTTTCACGATTTCGGAGGATTTGAAAAAGAAGGTGAAAATCACGCAAAAGCGAAAGGCTATAGTCCATGGTGTCGGAGGGCATACTATAGTATGTCGTTTTTCACGATTTCGGAGGATTTGAAAAAAAGGTGAAAATCACGCAAAAGCGAAAGGCTATAGTCCATGGTGTCGGAGGGCATACTATAGTATGTCTTTTTCACGATTTCGGAGGATTTGAAAAAAAGGTGAAAATCACGCAAAAGCGAAAGGCTATAGTCCATGGTGTCGGAGGGCATACTATAGTATGTCGTTTTTCACGATTTCGGAGGATTTGAAAAAAAGGTGAAAATCACGCAAAAGCGAAAGGCTATAGTCCATGGTGTCGGAGGGCATACTATAGTATGTCGTTTTTCACGATTTCGGAGGATTTGAAAAAAAGGTGAAAATCACGCAAAAGCGAAAGGCTATAGTCCATGGTGTCGGAGGGCATACTATAGTATGTCGTTTTTCACGATTTCGGAGAATTTGAAAAAAAGGTGAAAATCACGCAAAAGCGAAAGGCTATAGTCCATGGTGTCGGAGGGCATACTATAGTATGTCGTTTTTCACGATTTCGGAGGATTTAAAATAAAGGTGAAAATCACGCAAAAGCGAAAGGCTATAGTCCATGGTGTCGGAGGGCATACTATAGTATGTCGTTTTTCACGATTTCGGAGGATTTGAAAAAAAGGTGAAAATCACGCAAAGAGCGAAAGGCTATAGTCCATGGTGTCGGAGGGCATACTATAGTATGTCGTTTTTCACGATTTCGGAGGATTTAAAAAAAAGGTGAAAATCACGCAAAAGCGAAAGGCTATAGTCCATGGTGTCGGAGGGCATACTATAGTATGTCGTTTTTCACGATTTCGGAGGATTTGAAAAAGAAGGTGAAAATCACGCAAAAGCGAAAGGCTATAGTCCATGGTGTCGGAGGGCATACTATAGTATGTCGTTTTTCACGATTTCGGAGGATTTGAAAAAAAGGTGAAAATCACGCAAAAGCGAAAGGCTATAGTCCATGGTGTCGGAGGGCATACTATAGTATGTCTTTTTCACGATTTCGGAGGATTTGAAAAAAAGGTGAAAATCACGCAAAAGCGAAAGGCTATAGTCCATGGTGTCGGAGGGCATACTATAGTATGTCGTTTTTCACGATTTCGGAGGATTTGAAAAAAAGGTGAAAATCACGCAAAAGCGAAAGGCTATAGTCCATGGTGTCGGAGGGCATACTATAGTATGTCGTTTTTCACGATTTCGGAGGATTTGAAAAAAAGGTGAAAATCACGCAAAAGCGAAAGGCTATAGTCCATGGTGTCGGAGGGCATACTATAGTATGTCGTTTTTCACGATTTCGGAGAATTTGAAAAAAAGGTGAAAATCACGCAAAAGCGAAAGGCTATAGTCCATGGTGTCGGAGGGCATACTATAGTATGTCGTTTTTCACGATTTCGGAGGATTTAAAATAAAGGTGAAAATCACGCAAAAGCGAAAGGCTATAGTCCATGGTGTCGGAGGGCATACTATAGTATGTCGTTTTTCACGATTTCGGAGGATTTGAAAAAAAGGTGAAAATCACGCAAAGAGCGAAAGGCTATAGTCCATGGTGTCGGAGGGCATACTATAGTATGTCTTTTTCACGATTTCGGAGGATTAGAAAAAAGGGTGAAAATCACGCAAAAGCGAAAGGCTATAGTCCATGGTGTCGGAGGGCATACTATAGTATGTCGTTTTTCACAATTTCGGAGGATTTAAAATAAAGGTGAAAATCACGCAAAAGGGAAAGGCTATAGTCCATGGTGTCGGAGGGCATACTATAGTATGTCGATTTTCACGATTTCGGAGGATTTGAAAAAAAGGTGAAAATCACGCAAAAGCGAAAGGCTATAGTCCATGGTGTCGGAGGGCATACTATAGTATGTCGTTTTTCACGATTTCGGAGGATTTGAAAAAAAGGGTGAAAATCACGCAAAAGCGAAAGGCTATAGTCCATGGTGTCGGAGGGCATACTATAGTATGTCGTTTTTCACGATTTCGGAGGATTTTTAAAAAAAAAGGTGAAAATCACGCAAAAGCGAAAGGCTATAGTCCATGGTGTCGGAGGGCATACTATAGTATGTCGTTTTTCACGATTTCGGAGGATTTGAAAAAAAGGTGAAAATCACGCAAAAGCGAAAGGCTATAGTCCATGGTGTCGGAGGGCATACTATAGTATGTCGTTTTTCACGATTTCGGAGGATTTGAAAAAAAGGTGAAAATCACGCAAAAGCGAAAGGCTATAGTCCATGGTGTCGGAGGGCATACTATAGTATGTCGTTTTTCACAATTTCGGAGGATTTAAAATAAAGGTGAAAATCACGCAAAAGGGAAAGGCTATAGTCCATGGTGTCGGAGGGCATACTATAGTATGTCGTTTTTCACGATTTCGGAGGATTTGAAAAAAAGGTGAAAATCACGCAAAAGCGAAAGGCTATAGTCCTGGTGTCGGAGGGCATACTATAGTATGTCGTTTTTCACGATTTCGGAGGATTTTAAAAAAAAAGGTGAAAATCACGCAAAAGCGAAAGGCTATAGTCCATGGTGTCGGAGGGCATACTATAGTATGTCGTTTTTCACGATTTCGGAGGATTTAAAAAAAAGTAGAAAATCACGCAAAAGCGAAAGGCTATAGTCCATGGTGTCGGAGGGCATACTATAGTATGTCGTTTTTCACGATTTCGGAGGATTTTAAAAAAAGGTGAAAATCACGCAAAAGTGAAAGGCTATAGTCCATGGTGTCGGAGGGCATACTATAGTATGTCGTTTTTCACGATTTCGGAGGATTTGAAAAAAAGGTGAAAATCACGCAAAAGCGAAAGGCTATAGTCCATGGTGTCGGAGGGCATACTATAGTATGTCGTTTTTCACAATTTCGGAGGATTTAAAAAAAAGGTGAAAATCACGCAAAAGCGAAAGGCTATAGTCCATGGTGTCGGAGGGCATACTATAGTATGTCGTTTTTCACGATTTCGGTGGATTTAAAAAAAAAGGTGAAAATCACGCAAAAGCGAAAGGCTATAGTCCATGGTGTCGGAGGGCATACTATAGTATGTCGTTTTTCACGATTTCGGTGGATTTAAAAAAAAAGGTGAAAATCACGCAAAAGCGAAAGGCTATAGTCCATGGTGTCGGAGGGCATACTATAGTATGTCGTTTTTCACGATTTCGGAGGATTTGAAAAAAAGGTGAAAATCACGCAAAAGCGAAAGGCTATAGTCCATGGTGTCGGAGGGCATACTATAGCATGTCGTTTTTCACGATTTCGGAGGATTTGAAAAAAAGGTGAAAATCACGCAAAAGCGAAAGGCTATAGTCCATGGTGTCGGAGGGCATACTATAGTATGTCGTTTTTCACGATTTCGGAGGATTTAAAAAAAGTAGAAAATCACGCAAAAGCGAAAGGCTATAGTCCATGGTGTCGGAGGGCATACTATAGTATGTCGTTTTTCACGATTTCGGAGGATTTTAAAAAAAGGTGAAAATCACGCAAAAGTGAAAGGCTATAGTCCATGGTGTCGGAGGGCATACTATAGTATGTCGTTTTTCACGATTTCGGAGGATTTGAAAAAAAGGTGAAAATCACGCAAAAGCGAAAGGCTATAGTCCATGGTGTCGGAGGGCATACTATAGTATGTCGTTTTTCACAATTTCGGAGGATTAAAAAAAAAGGTGAAAATCACGCAAAAGCGAAAGGCTATAGTCCATGGTGTCAGAGGGCATACTATAGTATGTCGTTTTTCACGATTTCGGAGGATTTGAAAAAAAGGTGAAAATCACGCAAAAGCGAAAGGCTATAGTCCATGGTGTCGGAGGGCATACTATAGTATGTCGTTTTTCACGATTTCGGAGGATTTGAAAAAAAGGTGAAAATCACGCAAAAGCGAAAGGCTATAGTCCATGGTGTCGGAGGGCATACTATAGCATGTCGTTTTTCACGATTTCGGAGGATTTGAAAAAAAGGTGAAAATCACGCAAAAGCGAAAGGCTATGGTCCATGGTGTCGGAGGGCATACTATAGTATGTCGTTTTTCACGATTTCGGAGGATTTGAAAAAAAGGTGAAAATCACGCAAAAGCGAAAGGCTATAGTCCATGGTGTCGGAGGGCATACTATAGTATGTCGTATTTCACGATTTCGGAGGATTTAAAAAAAAAGGTGAAAATCACGCAAAAGCGAAAGGCTATAGTCCATGGTGTCGGAGGGCATACTATAGTATGTCGTTTTTCACGATTTCGGAGGATTTGAAAAAAAGGTGAAAATCACGCAAAAGCGAAAGGCTATAGTCCATGGTGTCGGAGGGCATACTATAGTATGTCGTTTTTCACGATTTCGGTGGATTTAAAAAAAAGGTGAAAATCACGCAAAAGCGAAAGGCTATAGTCCATGGTGTCGGAGGGCATACTATAGTATGTCGTTTTTCACGATTTCGGAGGATTTGAAAAAAAGGTGAAAATCACGCAAAAGCGAAAGGCTATAGTCCATGGTGTCGGAGGGCATACTATAGCATGTCGTTTTTCACGATTTCGGAGGATTTGAAAAAAAGGTGAAAATCACGCAAAAGCGAAAGGCTATAGTCCATGGTGTCGGAGGGCATACTATAGTATGTCGTTTTTCACGATTTCGGAGGATTTAAAAAAAAGTTGAAAATCACGCAAAAGCGAAAGGCTATAGTCCATGGTGTCGGAGGGCATACTATAGTATGTCGTTTTTCACGATTTCGGAGGATTTAAAAAAAAGGTGAAAATCACGCAAAAGTGAAAGGCTATAGTCCATGGTGTCGGAGGGCATACTATAGTATGTCGTTTTTCACGATTTCGGAGGATTTGAAAAAAAAGGTGAAAATCACGCAAAAGCGAAAGGCTATAGTCCATGGTGTCAGAGGGCATACTATAGTATGTCGTTTTTCACGATTTCGGAGGATTTGAAAAAAAGGTGAAAATCACGCAAAAGCGAAAGGCTATAGTCCATGGTGTCGGAGGGCATACTATAGTATGTAGTTTTTCACGATTTCGGAGGATTTGAAAAAAAGGTGAAAATCACGCAAAAGCGAAAGGCTATAGTCCATGGTGTCGGAGGGCATACTATAGTATGTCGTTTTTCACGATTTCGGAGGATTAAAAAAAAAAGGTGAAAATCACGCAAAAGCGAAAGGCTATAGTCCATGGTGTCGGAGGGCATACTATAGTATGTCGTTTTTCACGATTTCGGAGGATTTGAAAAAAAGGTGAAAATCACGCAAAAGCGAAAGGCTATAGTCCATGGTGTCGGAGGGCATACTATAGTATGTCGTTTTTCACGATTTCGGAGGATTTGAAAAAAAGGTGAAAATCACGCAAAAGCGAAAGGCTATAGTCCATGGTGTCGGAGGGCATACTATAGTATGTCGTTTTTCACGATTTCGGAGGATTTGAAAAAAAGGTGAAAATCACGCAAAAGCGAAAGGCTATAGTCCATGGTGTCGGAGGGCATACTATAGTATGTCGTTTTTCACGATTTCGGAGGATTTGAAAAAAAGGTGAAAATCACGCAAAAGCGAAAGGCTATAGTCCATGGTGTCGGAGGGCATACTATAGCATGTCGTTTTTCACGATTTCGGAGGATTTAAAAAAAAAGTGAAAATCACGCAAAAGCGAAAGGCTATAGTCCATGGTGTCGGAGGGCATACTATAGTATGTCGTTTTTCACGATTTCGGTGGATTTAAAAAAAAGGTGAAAATCACGCAAAAGCGAAAGGCTATAGTCCATGGTGTCGGAGGGCATACTATAGTATGTCGTTTTTCACGATTTCGGTGGATTTAAAAAAAAAGGTGAAAATCACGCAAAAGCGAAAGGCTATAGTCCATGGTGTCGGAGGGCATACTATAGTATGTCGTTTTTCACGATTTCGGAGGATTTGAAAAAAAGGTGAAAATCACGCAAAAGCGAAAGGCTATAGTCCATGGTGTCGGAGGGCATACTATAGCATGTCGTTTTTCACGATTTCGGAGGATTTGAAAAAAAGGTGAAAATCACGCAAAAGCGAAAGGCTATAGTCCATGGTGTCGGAGGGCATACTATAGTATGTTGTTTTTCACGATTTCGGAGGATTTAAAAAAAAAAGGTGAAATCACGCAAAAGCGAAAGGCTATAGTCCATGGTGTCGGAGGGCATACTATAGTATGTCGTTTTTCACGATTTCGGAGGATTTGAAAAAAAGGTGAAAATCACGCAAAAGCGAAAGGCTATAGTCCATGGTGTCAGAGGGCATACTATAGTATGTTGTTTTTCACGATTTCGGAGGATTTGAAAAAAAGGTGAAAATCACGCAAAAGCGAAAGGCTATAGTCCATGGTGTCGGAGGGCATACTATAGTATGTCGTTTTTCACGATTTCGGAGGATTTGAAAAAAAGGTGAAAATCACGCAAAAGCGAAAGGCTATAGTCCATGGTGTCAGAGGGCATACTATAGTATGTCGTTTTTCACGATTTCGGAGGATTTGAAAAAAAGGTGAAAATCACGCAAAAGCGAAAGGCTATAGTCCATGGTGTCGGAGGGCATACTATAGTATGTCGTTTTTCACGATTTCGGAGGATTTAAAAAAAAGTAGAAAATCACGCAATAGCGAAAGGCTATAGTCCATGGTGTCAGAGGGCATACTATAGTATGTCGTTTTTCACGATTTCGGAGGATTTGAAAAAAAGGTGAAAATCACGCAAAAGCGAAAGGCTATAGTCCATGGTGTCGGAGGGCATACTATAGTATGTCGTTTTTCACGATTTCGGAGGATTTTAAAAAAAAAGGTGAAAATCACGCAAAAGCGAAAGGCTATAGTCCATGGTGTCGGAGGGCATACTATAGTATGTCGTTTTTCACGATTTCGGAGGATTTTTAAAAAAAGGTGAAAATCACGCAAAAGCGAAAGGCTATAGTCCATGGTGTCGGAGGGCATACTATAGTATGTCGTTTTTCACGATTTCGGAGGATTTGAAAAAAAGGTGAAAATCACGCAAAAGCGAAAGGCTATAGTCCATGGTGTCGGAGGGCATACTATAGTATGTTGTTTTTCACGATTTCGGAGGATTTAAAAAAAAAAGGTGAAATCACGCAAAAGCGAAAGGCTATAGTCCATGGTGTCGGAGGGCATACTATAGTATGTCGTTTTTCACGATTTCGGAGGATTTGAAAAAAAGGTGAAAATCACGCAAAAGCGAAAGGCTATAGTCCATGGTGTCAGAGGGCATACTATAGTATGTTGTTTTTCACGATTTCGGAGGATTTGAAAAAAAGGTGAAAATCACGCAAAAGCGAAAGGCTATAGTCCATGGTGTCGGAGGGCATACTATAGTATGTCGTTTTTCACGATTTCGGAGGATTTGAAAAAAAGGTGAAAATCACGCAAAAGCGAAAGGCTATAGTCCATGGTGTCGGAGGGCATACTATAGTATGTCGTTTTTCACGATTTCGGAGGATTTGAAAAAAAGGTGAAAATCACGCAAAAGCGAAAGGCTATAGTCCATGGTGTCAGAGGGCATACTATAGTATGTCGTTTTTCACGATTTCGGAGGATTTGAAAAAAAGGTGAAAATCACGCAAAAGCGAAAGGCTATAGTCCATGGTGTCGGAGGGCATACTATAGTATGTCGTTTTTCACGATTTCGGAGGATTTAAAAAAAAGTAGAAAATCACGCAAAAGCGAAAGGCTATAGTCCATGGTGTCAGAGGGCATACTATAGTATGTCGTTTTTCACGATTTCGGAGGATTTGAAAAAAAGGTGAAAATCACGCAAAAGCGAAAGGCTATAGTCCATGGTGTCGGAGTGCATACTATAGTATGTCGTTTTTCACGATTTCGGAGGATTTTTAAAAAAAAAGGTGAAAATCACGCAAAAGCGAAAGGCTATAGTCCATGGTGTCGGAGGGCATACTATAGTATGTCGTTTTTCACGATTTCGGAGGATTTTTAAAAAAAGGTGAAAATCACGCAAAAGCGAAAGGCTATAGTCCATGGTGTCGGAGGGCATACTATAGTATGTCGTTTTTCACGATTTCGGAGGATTTGAAAAAAAGGTGAAAATCACGCAAAAGCGAAAGGCTATAGTCCATGGTGTCGGAGGGCATACTATAGTATGTCGTTTTTCACGATTTCGGAGGATTTTAAAAAAAAAGGTGAAAATCACGCAAAAGCGAAAGGCTATAGTCCATGGTGTCGGAGGGCATACTATAGTATGTCGTTTTTCACGATTTCGGAGGATTTAAAAAAAAAGGTGAAAATCACGCAAAAGCGAAAGGCTATAGTCCATGGTGTCAGAGGGCATACTATAGTATGTCGTTTTTCACGATTTCGGAGGATTTGAAAAAAAGGTGAAAATCACGCAAAAGCGAAAGGCTATAGTCCATGGTGTCGGAGGGCATACTATAGTATGTTGTTTTTCACGATTTCGGAGGATTTGAAAAAAAGGTAAAAATCACGCAAAAGCGAAAGGCTATAGTTCATGGTGTCGGAGGGCATACTATAGTATGTCGTTTTTCACGATTTCGGAGGATTTTAAAAAAAAGGTGAAAATCACGCAAAAGCGAAAGGCTATAGTCCATGGTGTCGGAGGGCATACTATAGTATGTCGTTTTTCACGATTTCGGAGGATTTGAAAAAAAGGTGAAAATCACGCAAAAGCGAAAGGCTATAGTCCAAGGTGTCGGAGGGCATACTATAGTATGTCGTTTTTCACGATTTCGGAGGATTTGAAAAAAAGGTGAAAATCACGCAAAAGCGAAAGGCTATGGTCCATGGTGTCAGAGGGCATACTATAGTATGTCGTTTTTCACGATTTCGGAGGATTTGAAAAAAAGGTGAAAATCACGCAAAAGCGAAAGGCTATGGTCCATGGTGTCGGAGGGCATACTATAGTATGTCGTTTTTCACGATTTCGGAGGATTTGAAAAAAAGGTGAAAATCACGCAAAAGCGAAAGGCTATAGTCCATGGTGTCGGAGGGCATACTATAGTATGTCGTTTTTCACGATTTCGGAGGATTTTAAAAAAAAGGTGAAAATCACGCGAAAGCGAAAGGCTATAGTCCATGGTGTCGGAGGGCATACTATAGTATGTCGTTTTTCACGATTTCGGAGGATTTGAAAAAAAGGTGAAAATCACGCAAAAGCGAAAGGCTATAGTCCAAGGTGTCGGAGGGCATACTATAGTATGTCGTTTTTCACGATTTCGGAGGATTTGAAAAAAAGGTGAAAATCACGCAAAAGCGAAAGGCTATAGTCCATGGTGTCGGAGGGCATACTATAGTATGTCGTTTTTCACGATTTCGGAGGATTTTTAAAAAAAGGTGAAAATCACGCAAAAGCGAAAGGCTATAGTCCATGGTGTCGGAGGGCATACTATAGTATGTCGTTTTTCACGATTTCGGAGGATTTGAAAAAAAGGTGAAAATCACGCAAAAGCGAAAGGCTATAGTCCATGGTGTCGGAGGGCATACTATAGTATGTCGTTTTTCACGATTTCGGAGGATTTGAAAAAAAGGTGAAAATCACGCAAAAGCGAAAGGCTATAGTCCAAGGTGTCGGAGGGCATACTATAGTATGTCGTTTTTCACGATTTCGGAGGATTTGAAAAAAAGGTGAAAATCACGCAAAAGCGAAAGGCTATAGTCCATGGTGTCGGAGGGCATACTATAGTATGTCGTTTTTCACGATTTCGGTGGATTTAAAAAAAAAGGTGAAAATCACGCAAAAGCGAAAGGCTATAGTCCATGGTGTCGGAGGGCATACTATAGTATGTCGTTTTTCACGATTTCGGAGGATTTGAAAAAAAGGTGAAAATCACGCAAAAGCGAAAGGCTATAGTCCATGGTGTCGGAGGGCATACTATAGCATGTCGTTTTTCACGATTTCGGAGGATTTGAAAAAAAGGTGAAAATCACGCAAAAGCGAAAGGCTATAGTCCATGGTGTCGGAGGGCATACTATAGTATGTCGTTTTTCACGATTTCGGAGGATTTAAAAAAAAGTAGAAAATCACGCAAAAGCGAAAGGCTATAGTCCATGGTGTCGGAGGGCATACTATAGTATGTCGTTTTTCACGATTTCGGAGGATTTTAAAAAAAGGTGAAAATCACGCAAAAGTGAAAGGCTATAGTCCATGGTGTCGGAGGGCATACTATAGTATGTCGTTTTTCACGATTTCGGAGGATTTGAAAAAAAGGTGAAAATCACGCAAAAGCGAAAGGCTATAGTCCATGGTGTCGGAGGGCATACTATAGTATGTCGTTTTTCACAATTTCGGAGGATTTAAAAAAAAGGTGAAAATCACGCAAAAGCGAAAGGCTATAGTCCATGGTGTCAGAGGGCATACTATAGTATGTCGTTTTTCACGATTTCGGAGGATTTGAAAAAAAGGTGAAAATCACGCAAAAGCGAAAGGCTATAGTCCATGGTGTCGGAGGGCATACTATAGTATGTCGTTTTTCACGATTTCGGAGGATTTGAAAAAAAGGTGAAAATCACGCAAAAGCGAAAGGCTATAGTCCATGGTGTCGGAGGGCATACTATAGCATGTCGTTTTTCACGATTTCGGAGGATTTGAAAAAAAGGTGAAAATCACGCAAAAGCGAAAGGCTATGGTCCATGGTGTCGGAGGGCATACTATAGTATGTCGTTTTTCACGATTTCGGAGGATTTGAAAAAAAGGTGAAAATCACGCAAAAGCGAAAGGCTATAGTCCATGGTGTCGGAGGGCATACTATAGTATGTCGTTTTTCACGATTTCGGAGGATTTAAAAAAAAAGGTGAAAATCACGCAAAAGCGAAAGGCTATAGTCCATGGTGTCGGAGGGCATACTATAGTATGTCGTTTTTCACGATTTCGGAGGATTTGAAAAAAAGGTGAAAATCACGCAAAAGCGAAAGGCTATAGTCCATGGTGTCGGAGGGCATACTATAGTATGTCGTTTTTCACGATTTCGGTGGATTTAAAAAAAAAGGTGAAAATCACGCAAAAGCGAAAGGCTATAGTCCATGGTGTGGGAGGGCATACTATAGTATGTCGTTTTTCACGATTTCGGTGGATTTAAAAAAAAAGGTGAAAATCACGCAAAAGCGAAAGGCTATAGTCCATGGTGTCGGAGGGCATACTATAGTATGTCGTTTTTCACGATTTCGGAGGATTTGAAAAAAAGGTGAAAATCACGCAAAAGCGAAAGGCTATAGTCCATGGTGTCGGAGGGCATACTATAGCATGTCGTTTTTCACGATTTCGGAGGATTTGAAAAAAAGGTGAAAATCACGCAAAAGCGAAAGGCTATAGTCCATGGTGTCGGAGGGCATACTATAGTATGTCGTTTTTCACGATTTCGGAGGATTTAAAAAAAAGTTGAAAATCACGCAAAAGCGAAAGGCTATAGTCCATGGTGTCGGAGGGCATACTATAGTATGTCGTTTTTCACGATTTCGGAGGATTTAAAAAAAAGGTGAAAATCACGCAAAAGTGAAAGGCTATAGTCCATGGTGTCGGAGGGCATACTATAGTATGTCGTTTTTCACGATTTCGGAGGATTTGAAAAAAAGGTGAAAATCACGCAAAAGCGAAAGGCTATAGTCCATGGTGTCGGAGGGCATACTATAGTATGTCGTTTTTCACGATTTCGGAGGATTTGAAAAAAAGGTGAAAATCACGCAAAAGCGAAAGGCTATAGTCCATGGTGTCGGAGGGCATACTATAGTATGTCGTTTTTCACGATTTCGGAGGATTTGAAAAAAAGGTGAAAATCACGCAAAAGCGAAAGGCTATAGTCCATGGTGTCGGAGGGCATACTATAGTATGTCGTTTTTCACGATTTCGGAGGATTTGAAAAAAAGGTGAAAATCACGCAAAAGCGAAAGGCTATAGTCCATGGTGTCGGAGGGCATACTATAGCATGTCGTTTTTCACGATTTCGGAGGATTTAAAAAAAAAGTGAAAATCACGCAAAAGCGAAAGGCTATAGTCCATGGTGTCGGAGGGCATACTATAGTATGTCGTTTTTCACGATTTCGGTGGATTTAAAAAAAAGGTGAAAATCACGCAAAAGCGAAAGGCTATAGTCCATGGTGTCGGAGGGCATACTATAGTATGTCGTTTTTCACGATTTCGGTGGATTTAAAAAAAAAGGTGAAAATCACGCAAAAGCGAAAGGCTATAGTCCATGGTGTCGGAGGGCATACTATAGTATGTCGTTTTTCACGATTTCGGAGGATTTGAAAAAAAGGTGAAAATCACGCAAAAGCGAAAGGCTATAGTCCATGGTGTCGGAGGGCATACTATAGCATGTCGTTTTTCACGATTTCGGAGGATTTAAAAAAAAGGTGAAAATCACGCAAAAGCGAAAGGCTATAGTCCATGGTGTCGGAGGGCATACTATAGTATGTTGTTTTTCACGATTTCGGAGGATTTAAAAAAAAAAGGTGAAATCACGCAAAAGCGAAAGGCTATAGTCCATGGTGTCGGAGGGCATACTATAGTATGTCGTTTTTCACGATTTCGGAGGATTTGAAAAAAAGGTGAAAATCACGCAAAAGCGAAAGGCTATAGTCCATGGTGTCAGAGGGCATACTATAGTATGTTGTTTTTCACGATTTCGGAGGATTTGAAAAAAAGGTGAAAATCACGCAAAAGCGAAAGGCTATAGTCCATGGTGTCGGAGGGCATACTATAGTATGTCGTTTTTCACGATTTCGGAGGATTTGAAAAAAAGGTGAAAATCACGCAAAAGCGAAAGGCTATAGTCCATGGTGTCGGAGGGCATACTATAGTATGTCGTTTTTCACGATTTCGGAGGATTTGAAAAAAAGGTGAAAATCACGCAAAAGCGAAAGGCTATAGTCCATGGTGTCGGAGGGCATACTATAGCATGTCGTTTTTCACGATTTCGGAGGATTTAAAAAAAAAGTGAAAATCACGCAAAAGCGAAAGGCTATAGAGCGTCGCGGTCCCGCCTCCTACCCTGGCCCAGGAAATGAAACCCAATGCATTATTCTCATAGACATTTCGTAAAGTATTTATTTAAAGACGGTTACGCCGCGGACAAAGCCAACTCGAGTCGTGACAACTCATGACAACACAAACAATATTTTGGACCAAACAAATAATTACAAAGAAGAAAAACAACAAAAAAAGTGTTGTAACCTGCCGTTTTTTTCTTCTTTCTAATTATTTGTTTGGTCCAAAATATTGTTTGTGTTGTCATGAGTTGTCACGACTCGAGTTGGCTTTGTCCGCGGCGTAACCGTCTTTAAATAAATACTTTACGAAATGTCTATGAGAATAATGCATTGGGTTTCATTTCCTGGGCCAGGGTAGGAGGCGGGACCGCGACGCTCTATAGTCCATGGTGTCGGAGGGCATACTATAGTATGTCGTTTTTCACGATTTCGGTGGATTTAAAAAAAAAGGTGAAAATCACGCAAAAGCGAAAGGCTATAGTCCATGGTGTCGGAGGGCATACTATAGTATGTCGTTTTTCACGATTTCGGAGGATTTTAAAAAAAGGTGAAAATCACGCAAAAGTGAAAGGCTATAGTCCATGGTGTCGGAGGGCATACTATAGTATGTCGTTTTTCACGATTTCGGAGGATTTTAAAAAAAGTAGAAAATCACGCAAAAGCGAAAGGCTATAGTCCATGGTGTCGGAGGGCATACTATAGTATGTCGTTTTTCACGATTTCGGAGGATTTTAAAAAAAGGTGAAAATCACGCAAAAGTGAAAGGCTATAGTCCATGGTGTCGGAGGGCATACTATAGTATGTCGTTTTTCACGATTTCGGAGGATTTGAAAAAAAGGTGAAAATCACGCAAAAGCGAAAGGCTATAGTCCATGGTGTCGGAGGGCATACTATAGTATGTCGTTTTTCACGATTTCGGTGGATTTAAAAAAAAAGGTGAAAATCACGCAAAAGCGAAAGGCTATAGTCCATGGTGTCGGAGGGCATACTATAGTATGTCGTTTTTCACGATTTCGGTGGATTTAAAAAAAAAGGTGAAAATCACGCAAAAGCGAAAGGCTATAGTCCATGGTGTCGGAGGGCATACTATAGTATGTCGTTTTTCACGATTTCGGAGGATTTGAAAAAAAGGTGAAAATCACGCAAAAGCGAAAGGCTATAGTCCATGGTGTCGGAGGGCATACTATAGCATGTCGTTTTTCACGATTTCGGAGGATTTGAAAAAAAGGTGAAAATCACGCAAAAGCGAAAGGCTATAGTCCATGGTGTCGGAGGGCATACTATAGTATGTCGTTTTTCACGATTTCGGAGGATTTAAAAAAAAGTAGAAAATCACGCAAAAGCGAAAGGCTATAGTCCATGGTGTCGGAGGGCATACTATAGTATGTCGTTTTTCACGATTTCGGAGGATTTTAAAAAAAGGTGAAAATCACGCAAAAGTGAAAGGCTATAGTCCATGGTGTCGGAGGGCATACTATAGTATGTCGTTTTTCACGATTTCGGAGGATTTGAAAAAAAGGTGAAAATCACGCAAAAGCGAAAGGCTATAGTCCATGGTGTCGGAGGGCATACTATAGTATGTCGTTTTTCACAATTTCGGAGGATTTAAAAAAAAGGTGAAAATCACGCAAAAGCGAAAGGCTATAGTCCATGGTGTCAGAGGGCATACTATAGTATGTCGTTTTTCACGATTTCGGAGGATTTGAAAAAAAGGTGAAAATCACGCAAAAGCGAAAGGCTATAGTCCATGGTGTCGGAGGGCATACTATAGTATGTCGTTTTTCACGATTTCGGAGGATTTGAAAAAAAGGTGAAAATCACGCAAAAGCGAAAGGCTATAGTCCATGGTGTCGGAGGGCATACTATAGCATGTCGTTTTTCACGATTTCGGAGGATTTGAAAAAAAGGTGAAAATCACGCAAAAGCGAAAGGCTATGGTCCATGGTGTCGGAGGGCATACTATAGTATGTCGTTTTTCACGATTTCGGAGGATTTGAAAAAAAGGTGAAAATCACGCAAAAGCGAAAGGCTATAGTCCATGGTGTCGGAGGGCATACTATAGTATGTCGTTTTTCACGATTTCGGAGGATTTAAAAAAAAGTTGAAAATCACGCAAAAGCGAAAGGCTATAGTCCATGGTGTCGGAGGGCATACTATAGTATGTCGTTTTTCACGATTTCGGAGGATTTAAAAAAAAGGTGAAAATCACGCAAAAGTGAAAGGCTATAGTCCATGGTGTCGGAGGGCATACTATAGTATGTCGTTTTTCACGATTTCGGAGGATTTGAAAAAAAGGTGAAAATCACGCAAAAGCGAAAGGCTATAGTCCATGGTGTCGGAGGGCATACTATAGTATGTCGTTTTTCACGATTTCGGAGGATTTGAAAAAAAGGTGAAAATCACGCAAAAGCGAAAGGCTATAGTCCATGGTGTCGGAGGGCATACTATAGTATGTCGTTTTTCACGATTTCGGAGGATTTGAAAAAAAGGTGAAAATCACGCAAAAGCGAAAGGCTATAGTCCATGGTGTCGGAGGGCATACTATAGTATGTCGTTTTTCACGATTTCGGAGGATTTGAAAAAAAGGTGAAAATCACGCAAAAGCGAAAGGCTATAGTCCATGGTGTCGGAGGGCATACTATAGTATGTCGTTTTTCACGATTTCGGTGGATTTAAAAAAAAGGTGAAAATCACGCAAAAGCGAAAGGCTATAGTCCATGGTGTCGGAGGGCATACTATAGTATGTCGTTTTTCACGATTTTGGTGGATTTAAAAAAAAAGGTGAAAATCACGCAAAAGCGAAAGGCTATAGTCCATGGTGTCGGAGGGCATACTATAGTATGTCGTTTTTCACGATTTCGGAGGATTTGAAAAAAAGGTGAAAATCACGCAAAAGCGAAAGGCTATAGTCCATGGTGTCGGAGGGCATACTATAGCATGTCGTTTTTCACGATTTCGGAGGATTTAAAAAAAAGGTGAAAATCACGCAAAAGCGAAAGGCTATAGTCCATGGTGTCGGAGGGCATACTATAGTATGTTGTTTTTCACGATTTCGGAGGATTTGAAAAAAAGGTGAAAATCACGCAAAAGCGAAAGGCTATAGTCCATGGTGTCGGAGGGCATACTATAGTATGTCGTTTTTCACGATTTCGGAGGATTTGAAAAAAAGGTGAAAATCACGCAAAAGCGAAAGGCTATAGTCCATGGTGTCGGAGGGCATACTATAGTATGTCGTTTTTCACGATTTCGGAGGATTTGAAAAAAAGGTGAAAATCACGCAAAAGCGAAAGGCTATAGTCCATGGTGTCGGAGGGCATACTATAGTATGTCGTTTTTCACGATTTCGGAGGATTTGAAAAAAAGGTGAAAATCACGCAAAAGCGAAAGGCTATAGTCCATGGTGTCGGAGGGCATACTATAGCATGTCGTTTTTCACGATTTCGGAGGATTTAAAAAAAAAGTGAAAATCACGCAAAAGCGAAAGGCTATAGTCCATGGTGTCGGAGGGCATACTATAGTATGTCGTTTTTCACGATTTCGGTGGATTTAAAAAAAAGGTGAAAATCACGCAAAAGCGAAAGGCTATAGTCCATGGTGTCGGAGGGCATACTATAGTATGTCGTTTTTCACGATTTCGGTGGATTTAAAAAAAAAGGTGAAAATCACGCAAAAGCGAAAGGCTATAGTCCATGGTGTCGGAGGGCATACTATAGTATGTCGTTTTTCACGATTTCGGAGGATTTGAAAAAAAGGTGAAAATCACGCAAAAGCGAAAGGCTATAGTCCATGGTGTCGGAGGGCATACTATAGCATGTCGTTTTTCACGATTTCGGAGGATTTAAAAAAAAGGTGAAAATCACGCAAAAGCGAAAGGCTATAGTCCATGGTGTCGGAGGGCATACTATAGTATGTTGTTTTTCACGATTTCGGAGGATTTAAAAAAAAAAGGTGAAATCACGCAAAAGCGAAAGGCTATAGTCCATGGTGTCGGAGGGCATACTATAGTATGTCGTTTTTCACGATTTCGGAGGATTTGAAAAAAAGGTGAAAATCACGCAAAAGCGAAAGGCTATAGTCCATGGTGTCAGAGGGCATACTATAGTATGTTGTTTTTCACGATTTCGGAGGATTTGAAAAAAAGGTGAAAATCACGCAAAAGCGAAAGGCTATAGTCCATGGTGTCGGAGGGCATACTATAGTATGTCGTTTTTCACGATTTCGGAGGATTTGAAAAAAAGGTGAAAATCACGCAAAAGCGAAAGGCTATAGTCCATGGTGTCGGAGGGCATACTATAGTATGTCGTTTTTCACGATTTCGGAGGATTTGAAAAAAAGGTGAAAATCACGCAAAAGCGAAAGGCTATAGTCCATGGTGTCGGAGGGCATACTATAGCATGTCGTTTTTCACGATTTCGGAGGATTTAAAAAAAAAGTGAAAATCACGCAAAAGCGAAAGGCTATAGAGCGTCGCGGTCCCGCCTCCTACCCTGGCCCAGGAAATGAAACCCAATGCATTATTCTCATAGACATTTCGTAAAGTATTTATTTAAAGACGGTTACGCCGCGGACAAAGCCAACTCGAGTCGTGACAACTCATGACAACACAAACAATATTTTGGACCAAACAAATAATTACAAAGAAGAAAAACAACAAAAAAAGTGTTGTAACCTGCCGTTTTTTTCTTCTTTCTAATTATTTGTTTGGTCCAAAATATTGTTTGTGTTGTCATGAGTTGTCACGACTCGAGTTGGCTTTGTCCGCGGCGTAACCGTCTTTAAATAAATACTTTACGAAATGTCTATGAGAATAATGCATTGGGTTTCATTTCCTGGGCCAGGGTAGGAGGCGGGACCGCGACGCTCTATAGTCCATGGTGTCGGAGGGCATACTATAGTATGTCGTTTTTCACGATTTCGGTGGATTTAAAAAAAAAGGTGAAAATCACGCAAAAGCGAAAGGCTATAGTCCATGGTGTCGGAGGGCATACTATAGTATGTCGTTTTTCACGATTTCGGAGGATTTTAAAAAAAGGTGAAAATCACGCAAAAGTGAAAGGCTATAGTCCATGGTGTCGGAGGGCATACTATAGTATGTCGTTTTTCACGATTTCGGAGGATTTTAAAAAAAGTAGAAAATCACGCAAAAGCGAAAGGCTATAGTCCATGGTGTCGGAGGGCATACTATAGTATGTCGTTTTTCACGATTTCGGAGGATTTTAAAAAAAGGTGAAAATCACGCAAAAGTGAAAGGCTATAGTCCATGGTGTCGGAGGGCATACTATAGTATGTCGTTTTTCACGATTTCGGAGGATTTGAAAAAAAGGTGAAAATCACGCAAAAGCGAAAGGCTATAGTCCATGGTGTCGGAGGGCATACTATAGTATGTCGTTTTTCACGATTTCGGTGGATTTAAAAAAAAAGGTGAAAATCACGCAAAAGCGAAAGGCTATAGTCCATGGTGTCGGAGGGCATACTATAGTATGTCGTTTTTCACGATTTCGGTGGATTTAAAAAAAAAGGTGAAAATCACGCAAAAGCGAAAGGCTATAGTCCATGGTGTCGGAGGGCATACTATAGTATGTCGTTTTTCACGATTTCGGAGGATTTGAAAAAAAGGTGAAAATCACGCAAAAGCGAAAGGCTATAGTCCATGGTGTCGGAGGGCATACTATAGCATGTCGTTTTTCACGATTTCGGAGGATTTGAAAAAAAGGTGAAAATCACGCAAAAGCGAAAGGCTATAGTCCATGGTGTCGGAGGGCATACTATAGTATGTCGTTTTTCACGATTTCGGAGGATTTAAAAAAAAGTAGAAAATCACGCAAAAGCGAAAGGCTATAGTCCATGGTGTCGGAGGGCATACTATAGTATGTCGTTTTTCACGATTTCGGAGGATTTTAAAAAAAGGTGAAAATCACGCAAAAGTGAAAGGCTATAGTCCATGGTGTCGGAGGGCATACTATAGTATGTCGTTTTTCACGATTTCGGAGGATTTGAAAAAAAGGTGAAAATCACGCAAAAGCGAAAGGCTATAGTCCATGGTGTCGGAGGGCATACTATAGTATGTCGTTTTTCACAATTTCGGAGGATTTAAAAAAAAGGTGAAAATCACGCAAAAGCGAAAGGCTATAGTCCATGGTGTCAGAGGGCATACTATAGTATGTCGTTTTTCACGATTTCGGAGGATTTGAAAAAAAGGTGAAAATCACGCAAAAGCGAAAGGCTATAGTCCATGGTGTCGGAGGGCATACTATAGTATGTCGTTTTTCACGATTTCGGAGGATTTGAAAAAAAGGTGAAAATCACGCAAAAGCGAAAGGCTATAGTCCATGGTGTCGGAGGGCATACTATAGCATGTCGTTTTTCACGATTTCGGAGGATTTGAAAAAAAGGTGAAAATCACGCAAAAGCGAAAGGCTATGGTCCATGGTGTCGGAGGGCATACTATAGTATGTCGTTTTTCACGATTTCGGAGGATTTGAAAAAAAGGTGAAAATCACGCAAAAGCGAAAGGCTATAGTCCATGGTGTCGGAGGGCATACTATAGTATGTCGTTTTTCACGATTTCGGAGGATTTAAAAAAAAGTTGAAAATCACGCAAAAGCGAAAGGCTATAGTCCATGGTGTCGGAGGGCATACTATAGTATGTCGTTTTTCACGATTTCGGAGGATTTAAAAAAAAGGTGAAAATCACGCAAAAGTGAAAGGCTATAGTCCATGGTGTCGGAGGGCATACTATAGTATGTCGTTTTTCACGATTTCGGAGGATTTGAAAAAAAGGTGAAAATCACGCAAAAGCGAAAGGCTATAGTCCATGGTGTCGGAGGGCATACTATAGTATGTCGTTTTTCACGATTTCGGAGGATTTGAAAAAAAGGTGAAAATCACGCAAAAGCGAAAGGCTATAGTCCATGGTGTCGGAGGGCATACTATAGTATGTCGTTTTTCACGATTTCGGAGGATTTGAAAAAAAGGTGAAAATCACGCAAAAGCGAAAGGCTATAGTCCATGGTGTCGGAGGGCATACTATAGTATGTCGTTTTTCACGATTTCGGAGGATTTGAAAAAAAGGTGAAAATCACGCAAAAGCGAAAGGCTATAGTCCATGGTGTCGGAGGGCATACTATAGCATGTCGTTTTTCACGATTTCGGAGGATTAAAAAAAAAAGTGAAAATCACGCAAAAGCGAAAGGCTATAGTCCATGGTGTCGGAGGGCATACTATAGTATGTCGTTTTTCACGATTTCGGTGGATTTAAAAAAAAGGTGAAAATCACGCAAAAGCGAAAGGCTATAGTCCATGGTGTCGGAGGGCATACTATAGTATGTCGTTTTTCACGATTTTGGTGGATTTAAAAAAAAAGGTGAAAATCACGCAAAAGCGAAAGGCTATAGTCCATGGTGTCGGAGGGCATACTATAGTATGTCGTTTTTCACGATTTCGGAGGATTTGAAAAAAAGGTGAAAATCACGCAAAAGCGAAAGGCTATAGTCCATGGTGTCGGAGGGCATACTATAGCATGTCGTTTTTCACGATTTCGGAGGATTTAAAAAAAAGGTGAAAATCACGCAAAAGCGAAAGGCTATAGTCCATGGTGTCGGAGGGCATACTATAGTATGTTGTTTTTCACGATTTCGGAGGATTTAAAAAAAAAAGGTGAAATCACGCAAAAGCGAAAGGCTATAGTCCATGGTGTCGGAGGGCATACTATAGTATGTCGTTTTTCACGATTTCGGAGGATTTGAAAAAAAGGTGAAAATCACGCAAAAGCGAAAGGCTATAGTCCATGGTGTCAGAGGGCATACTATAGTATGTTGTTTTTCACGATTTCGGAGGATTTGAAAAAAAGGTGAAAATCACGCAAAAGCGAAAGGCTATAGTCCATGGTGTCGGAGGGCATACTATAGTATGTCGTTTTTCACGATTTCGGAGGATTTGAAAAAAAGGTGAAAATCACGCAAAAGCGAAAGGCTATAGTCCATGGTGTCGGAGGGCATACTATAGTATGTCGTTTTTCACGATTTCGGAGGATTTGAAAAAAAGGTGAAAATCACGCAAAAGCGAAAGGCTATAGTCCATGGTGTCGGAGGGCATACTATAGCATGTCGTTTTTCACGATTTCGGAGGATTTAAAAAAAAAGTGAAAATCACGCAAAAGCGAAAGGCTATAGTCCATGGTGTCGGAGGGCATACTATAGTATGTCGTTTTTCACGATTTCGGTGGATTTAAAAAAAAAGGTGAAAATCACGCAAAAGCGAAAGGCTATAGTCCATGGTGTCGGAGGGCATACTATAGTATGTCGTTTTTCACGATTTCGGAGGATTTAAAAAAAAGGTGAAAATCACGCAAAAGTGAAAGGCTATAGTCCATGGTGTCGGAGGGCATACTATAGTATGTCGTTTTTCACGATTTCGGAGGATTTTAAAAAAAGTAGAAAATCACGCAAAAGCGAAAGGCTATAGTCCATGGTGTCGGAGGGCATACTATAGTTTGTCGTTTTTCACGATTTCGGAGGATTTTAAAAAAAGGTGAAAATCACGCAAAAGTGAAAGGCTATAGTCCATGGTGTCGGAGGGCATACTATAGTATGTCGTTTTTCACGATTTCGGAGGATTTGAAAAAAAGGTGAAAATCACGCAAAAGCGAAAGGCTATAGTCCATGGTGTCGGAGGGCATACTATAGTATGTCGTTTTTCACGATTTCGGTGGATTTAAAAAAAAAGGTGAAAATCACGCAAAAGCGAAAGGCTATAGTCCATGGTGTCGGAGGGCATACTATAGTATGTCGTTTTTCACGATTTCGGTGGATTTAAAAAAAAAGGTGAAAATCACGCAAAAGCGAAAGGCTATAGTCCATGGTGTCGGAGGGCATACTATAGTATGTCGTTTTTCACGATTTCGGAGGATTTAAAAAAAAGTAGAAAATCACGCAAAAGCGAAAGGCTATAGTCCATGGTGTCGGAGGGCAAACTATAGTATGTCGTTTTTCACGATTTCGGAGGATTTTAAAAAAAGGTGAAAATCACGCAAAAGTGAAAGGCTATAGTCCATGGTGTCGGAGGGCATACTATAGTATGTCGTTTTTCACGATTTCGGAGGATTTGAAAAAAAGGTGAAAATCACGCAAAAGCGAAAGGCTATAGTCCATGGTGTCGGAGGGCATACTATAGTATGTCGTTTTTCACAATTTCGGAGGATTTAAAAAAAAGGTGAAAATCACGCAAAAGCGAAAGGCTATAGTCCATGGTGTCAGAGGGCATACTATAGTATGTCGTTTTTCACGATTTCGGAGGATTTGAAAAAAAGGTGAAAATCACGCAAAAGCGAAAGGCTATAGTCCATGGTGTCGGAGGGCATACTATAGTATGTCGTTTTTCACGATTTCGGAGGATTTGAAAAAAAGGTAAAAATCACGCAAAAGCGAAAGGCTATAGTCCATGGTGTCGGAGGGCATACTATAGTATGTCGTTTTTCACGATTTCGGAGGATTTAAAAAAAAGGTGAAAATCACGCAAAAGTGAAAGGCTATAGTCCATGGTGTCGGAGGGCATACTATAGTATGTCGTTTTTCACGATTTCGGAGGATTTGAAAAAAAGGTGAAAATCACGCAAAAGCGAAAGGCTATAGTCCATGGTGTCGGAGGGCATACTATAGTATGTCGTTTTTCACGATTTCGGAGGATTTGAAAAAAAGGTGAAAATCACGCAAAAGCGAAAGGCTATAGTCCATGGTGTCGGAGGGCATACTATAGTATGTCGTTTTTCACGATTTCGGAGGATTTGAAAAAAAGGTGAAAATCACGCAAAAGCGAAAGGCTATAGTCCATGGTGTCGGAGGGCATACTATAGTATGTCGTTTTTCACGATTTCGGAGGATTTGAAAAAAAGGTGAAAATCACGCAAAAGCGAAAGGCTATAGTCCATGGTGTCGGAGGGCATACTATAGCATGTCGTTTTTCACGATTTCGGAGGATTAAAAAAAAAAGTGAAAATCACGCAAAAGCGAAAGGCTATAGTCCATGGTGTCGGAGGGCATACTATAGTATGTCGTTTTTCACGATTTCGGTGGATTTAAAAAAAAGGTGAAAATCACGCAAAAGCGAAAGGCTATAGTCCATGGTGTCGGAGGGCATACTATAGTATGTCGTTTTTCACGATTTTGGTGGATTTAAAAAAAAAGGTGAAAATCACGCAAAAGCGAAAGGCTATAGTCCATGGTGTCGGAGGGCATACTATAGTATGTCGTTTTTCACGATTTAGGAGGATTTGAAAAAAAGGTGAAAATCACGCAAAAGCGAAAGGCTATAGTCCATGGTGTCGGAGGGCATACTATAGCATGTCGTTTTTCACGATTTCGGAGGATTTAAAAAAAAGGTGAAAATCACGCAAAAGCGAAAGGCTATAGTCCATGGTGTCGGAGGGCATACTATAGTATGTCGTTTTTCACAATTTCGGAGGATTTAAAAAAAAGGTGAAAATCACGCAAAAGCGAAAGGCTATAGTCCATGGTGTCGGAGGGCATACTATAGTATGTCGTTTTTCACGATTTCGGAGGATTTGAAAAAAAGGTGAAAATCACGCAAAAGCGAAAGGCTATAGTCCATGGTGTCGGAGGGCATACTATAGCATGTCGTTTTTCACGATTTCGGAGGATTTGAAAAAAAGGTGAAAATCACGCAAAAGCGAAAGGCTATAGTCCATGGTGTCGGAGGGCATACTATAGTATGTCGTTTTTCACGATTTCGGAGGATTTGAAAAAAAGTAGAAAATCACGCAAAAGCGAAAGGCTATAGTCCATGGTGTCGGAGGGCATACTATAGTATGTCGTTTTTCACGATTTCGGAGGATTTTAAAAAAAAAGGTGAAAATCACGCAAAAGCGAAAGGCTATAGTCCATGGTGTCGGACGGCATACTATAGTATGTCGTTTTTCACGATTTCGGAGGATTTGAAAAAAAGGTGAAAATCACGCAAAAGCGAAAGGCTATAGTCCATGGTGTCGGAGGGCATACTATAGTATGTCGTTTTTCACGATTTCGGTGGATTTAAAAAAAAAGGTGAAAATCACGCAAAAGCGAAAGGCTATAGTCCATGGTGTCAGAGGGCATACTATAGTATGTCGTTTTTCACGATTTCGGAGGATTTGAAAAAAAGGTGAAAATCACGCAAAAGCGAAAGGCTATAGTCCATGGTGTCGGAGGGCATACTATAGTATGTCGTTTTTCACGATTTCGGAGGATTTAAAAAAAAGTTGAAAATCACGCAAAAGCGAAAGGCTATAGTCCATGGTGTCGGAGGGCATACTATAGTATGTCGTTTTTCACGATTTCGGAGGATTTAAAAAAAAGGTGAAAATCACGCAAAAGTGAAAGGCTATAGTCCATGGTGTCGGAGGGCATACTATAGTATGTCGTTTTTCACGATTTCGGAGGATTTGAAAAAAAAGGTGAAAATCACGCAAAAGCGAAAGGCTATAGTCCATGGTGTCAGAGGGCATACTATAGTATGTCGTTTTTCACGATTTCGGAGGATTTGAAAAAAAGGTGAAAATCACGCAAAAGCGAAAGGCTATAGTCCATGGTGTCGGAGGGCATACTATAGTATGTAGTTTTTCACGATTTCGGAGGATTTGAAAAAAAGGTGAAAATCACGCAAAAGCGAAAGGCTATAGTCCATGGTGTCGGAGGGCATACTATAGTATGTCGTTTTTCACGATTTCGGAGGATTTAAAAAAAAAGGTGAAAATCACGCAAAAGCGAAAGGCTATAGTCCATGGTGTCGGAGGGCATACTATAGTATGTCGTTTTTCACGATTTCGGAGGATTTGAAAAAAAGGTGAAAATCACGCAAAAGCGAAAGGCTATAGTCCATGGTGTCGGAGGGCATACTATAGTATGTCGTTTTTCACGATTTCGGAGGATTTAAAAAAAAGTTGAAAATCACGCAAAAGCGAAAGGCTATAGTCCATGGTGTCGGAGGGCATACTATAGTATGTCGTTTTTCACGATTTCGGAGGATTTAAAAAAAAGGTGAAAATCACGCAAAAGTGAAAGGCTATAGTCCATGGTGTCGGAGGGCATACTATAGTATGTCGTTTTTCACGATTTCGGAGGATTTGAAAAAAAAGGTGAAAATCACGCAAAAGCGAAAGGCTATAGTCCATGGTGTCAGAGGGCATACTATAGTATGTCGTTTTTCACGATTTCGGAGGATTTGAAAAAAAGGTGAAAATCACGCAAAAGCGAAAGGCTATAGTCCATGGTGTCGGAGGGCATACTATAGTATGTCGTTTTTCACGATTTCGGAGGATTTGAAAAAAAGGTGAAAATCACGCAAAAGCGAAAGGCTATAGTCCATGGTGTCGGAGGGCATACTATAGTATGTCGTTTTTCACGATTTCGGAGGATTTGAAAAAAAGGTGAAAATCACGCAAAAGCGAAAGGCTATAGTCCATGGTGTCGGAGGGCATACTATAGCATGTCGTTTTTCACGATTTCGGAGGATTTAAAAAAAAAGTGAAAATCACGCAAAAGCGAAAGGCTATAGTCCATGGTGTCGGAGGGCATACTATAGTATGTCGTTTTTCACGATTTCGGTGGATTTAAAAAAAAGGTGAAAATCACGCAAAAGCGAAAGGCTATAGTCCATGGTGTCGGAGGGCATACTATAGTATGTCGTTTTTCACGATTTCGGTGGATTTAAAAAAAAAGGTGAAAATCACGCAAAAGCGAAAGGCTATAGTCCATGGTGTCGGAGGGCATACTATAGTATGTCGTTTTTCACGATTTCGGAGGATTTGAAAAAAAGGTGAAAATCACGCAAAAGCGAAAGGCTATAGTCCATGGTGTCGGAGGGCATACTATAGCATGTCGTTTTTCACGATTTCGGAGGATTTGAAAAAAAGGTGAAAATCACGCAAAAGCGAAAGGCTATAGTCCATGGTGTCGGAGGGCATACTATAGTATGTTGTTTTTCACGATTTCGGAGGATTTAAAAAAAAAGGTGAAATCACGCAAAAGCGAAAGGCTATAGTCCATGGTGTCGGAGGGCATACTATAGTATGTCGTTTTTCACGATTTCGGAGGATTTGAAAAAAAGGTGAAAATCACGCAAAAGCGAAAGGCTATAGTCCATGGTGTCGGAGGGCATACTATAGCATGTCGTTTTTCACGATTTCGGAGGATTTAAAAAAAAAGTGAAAATCACGCAAAAGCGAAAGGCTATAGTCCATGGTGTCGGAGGGCATACTATAGTATGTCGTTTTTCACGATTTCGGTGGATTTAAAAAAAAGGTGAAAATCACGCAAAAGCGAAAGGCTATAGTCCATGGTGTCGGAGGGCATACTATAGTATGTCGTTTTTCACGATTTCGGTGGATTTAAAAAAAAAGGTGAAAATCACGCAAAAGCGAAAGGCTATAGTCCATGGTGTCGGAGGGCATACTATAGTATGTCGTTTTTCACGATTTCGGAGGATTTGAAAAAAAGGTGAAAATCACGCAAAAGCGAAAGGCTATAGTCCATGGTGTCGGAGGGCATACTATAGCATGTCGTTTTTCACGATTTCGGAGGATTTGAAAAAAAGGTGAAAATCACGCAAAAGCGAAAGGCTATAGTCCATGGTGTCGGAGGGCATACTATAGTATGTCGTTTTTCACGATTTCGGAGGATTTGAAAAAAAGGTGAAAATCACGCAAAAGCGAAAGGCTATAGTCCATGGTGTCGGAGGGCATACTATAGCATGTCGTTTTTCACGATTTCGGAGGATTTGAAAAAAAGGTGAAAATCACGCAAAAGCGAAAGGCTATGGTCCATGGTGTCGGAGGGCATACTATAGTATGTCGTTTTTCACGATTTCGGAGGATTTGAAAAAAAGGTGAAAATCACGCAAAAGCGAAAGGCTATAGTCCATGGTGTCGGAGGGCATACTATAGTATGTCGTTTTTCACGATTTCGGAGGATTTAAAAAAAAGTTGAAAATCACGCAAAAGCGAAAGGCTATAGTCCATGGTGTCGGAGGGCATACTATAGTATGTCGTTTTTCACGATTTCGGAGGATTTAAAAAAAAGGTGAAAATCACGCAAAAGTGAAAGGCTATAGTCCATGGTGTCGGAGGGCATACTATAGTATGTCGTTTTTCACGATTTCGGAGGATTTGAAAAAAAGGTGAAAATCACGCAAAAGCGAAAGGCTATAGTCCATGGTGTCGGAGGGCATACTATAGTATGTCGTTTTTCACGATTTCGGAGGATTTGAAAAAAAGGTGAAAATCACGCAAAAGCGAAAGGCTATAGTCCATGGTGTCGGAGGGCATACTATAGTATGTCGTTTTTCACGATTTCGGAGGATTTGAAAAAAAGGTGAAAATCACGCAAAAGCGAAAGGCTATAGTCCATGGTGTCGGAGGGCATACTATAGTATGTCGTTTTTCACGATTTCGGAGGATTTGAAAAAAAGGTGAAAATCACGCAAAAGCGAAAGGCTATAGTCCATGGTGTCGGAGGGCATACTATAGCATGTCGTTTTTCACGATTTCGGAGGATTTAAAAAAAAGGTGAAAATCACGCAAAAGCGAAAGGCTATACATGGTGTCAGAGGGCATACTATAGTATGTCGTTTTTCACGATTTCGGAGGATTTGAAAAAAAGGTGAAAATCACGCAAAAGCGAAAGGCTATAGTCCATGGTGTCGGAGGGCATACTATAGTATGTCGTTTTTCACGATTTCGGAGGATTTAAAAAAAAGTAGAAAATCACGCAAAAGCGAAAGGCTATAGTCCATGGTGTCAGAGGGCATACTATAGTATGTCGTTTTTCACGATTTCGGAGGATTTGAAAAAAAGGTGAAAATCACGCAAAAGCGAAAGGCTATAGTCCATGGTGTCGGAGGGCATACTATAGTATGTCGTTTTTCACGATTTCGGAGGATTTTAAAAAAAAAGGTGAAAATCACGCAAAAGCGAAAGGCTATAGTCCATGGTGTCGGAGGGCATACTATAGTATGTCGTTTTTCACGATTTCGGAGGATTTGAAAAAAAAAGGTGAAATCACGCAAAAGCGAAAGGCTATAGTCCATGGTGTCGGAGGGCATACTATAGTATGTCGTTTTTCACGATTTTGGAGGATTTAAAAAAAAAAGGTGAAATCACGCAAAAGCGAAAGGCTATAGTCCATGGTGTCGGAGGGCATACTATAGTATGTCGTTTTTCACGATTTCGGAGGATTTGAAAAAAAGGTGAAAATCACGCAAAAGCGAAAGGCTATAGTCCATGGTGTCAGAGGGCATACTATAGTATGTTGTTTTTCACGATTTCGGAGGATTTGAAAAAAAGGTGAAAATCACGCAAAAGCGAAAGGCTATAGTCCATGGTGTCGGAGGGCATACTATAGTATGTCGTTTTTCACGATTTCGGAGGATTTGAAAAAAAGGTGAAAATCACGCAAAAGCGAAAGGCTATAGTCCATGGTGTCGGAGGGCATACTATAGTATGTCGTTTTTCACGATTTCGGAGGATTTGAAAAAAAGGTGAAAATCACGCAAAAGCGAAAGGCTATAGTCCATGGTGTCGGAGGGCATACTATAGTATGTTGTTTTTCACGATTTCGGAGGATTTGAAAAAAAGGTGAAAATCACGCAAAAGCGAAAGGCTATAGTCCATGGTGTCGGAGGGCATACTATAGTATGTCGTTTTTCACGATTTCGGAGGATTTGAAAAAAAGGTGAAAATCACGCAAAAGCGAAAGGCTATAGTCCATGGTGTCAGAGGGCATACTATAGTATGTCGTTTTTCACGATTTCGGAGGATTTGAAAAAAAGGTGAAAATCACGCAAAAGCGAAAGGCTATAGTCCATGGTGTCAGAGGGCATACTATAGTATGTCGTTTTTCACGATTTCGGAGGATTTAAAAAAAAGTAGAAAATCACGCAAAAGCGAAAGGCTATAGTCCATGGTGTCGGAGGGCATACTATAGTATGTCGTTTTTCACGATTTCGGAGGATTTAAAAAAAAAGGTGAAAATCACGCAAAAGTGAAAGGCTATAGTCCATGGTGTCGGAGGGCATACTATAGTATGTCGTTTTTCACGATTTCGGAGGATTTGAAAAAAAGGTGAAAATCACGCAAAAGCGAAAGGCTATAGTCCATGGTGTCGGAGGGCATACTATAGTATGTCGTTTTTCACGATTTCGGAGGATTTAAAAAAAAAGGTGAAAATCACGCAAAAGCGAAAGGCTATAGTCCATGGTGTCAGAGGGCATACTATAGTATGTCGTTTTTCACGATTTCGGAGGATTTGAAAAAAAGGTGAAAATCACGCAAAAGCGAAAGGCTATAGTCCATGGTGTCGGAGGGCATACTATAGTATGTCGTTTTTCACGATTTCGGAGGATTTGAAAAAAAGGTGAAAATCACGCAAAAGCGAAAGGCTATAGTCCATGGTGTCAGAGGGCATACTATAGTATGTTGTTTTTCACGATTTCGGAGGATTTAAAAAAAAAAGGTGAAATCACGCAAAAGCGAAAGGCTATAGTCCATGGTGTCGGAGGGCATACTATAGTATGTCGTTTTTCACGATTTCGGAGGATTTGAAAAAAAGGTGAAAATCACGCAAAAGCGAAAGGCTATAGTCCATGGTGTCAGAGGGCATACTATAGTATGTCGTTTTTCACGATTTCGGAGGATTTGAAAAAAAGGTGAAAATCACGCAAAAGCGAAAGGCTATAGTCCAAGGTGTCGGAGGGCATACTATAGTATGTCGTTTTTCACTATTTCGGAGGATTTGAAAAAAAGGTGAAAATCACGCAAAAGCGAAAGGCTATAGTCCATGGTGTCAGAGGGCATACTATAGTATGTCGTTTTTCACGATTTCGGAGGATTTGAAAAAAAGGTGAAAATCACGCAAAAGCGAAAGGCTATAGTCCATGGTGTCGGAGGGCATACTATAGCATTTTCGTTTTTCACGATTTCGGAGGATTTAAAAAAAAGGTGAAAATCACGCAAAAGCGAAAGGCTATAGTCCATGGTGTCGGAGGGCATACTATAGTATGTCGTTTTTCACGATTTCGGTGGATTTAAAAAAAAAGGTGAAAATCACGCAAAAGCGAAAGGCTATAGTCCATGGTGTCGGAGGGCATACTATAGTATGTCGTTTTTCACGATTTCGGTGGATTTAAAAAAAAGGTGAAAATCACGCAAAAGCGAAAGGCTATAGTCCATGGTGTCGGAGGGCATACTATAGTATGTCGTTTTTCACGATTTCGGAGGATTTGAAAAAAAGGTGAAAATCACGCAAAAGCGAAAGGCTATAGTCCATGGTGTCGGAGGGCATACTATAGTATGTCGTTTTTCACGATTTCGGAGGATTTGAAAAAAAGGTGAAAATCACGCAAAAGCGAAAGGCTATAGTCCATGGTGTCGGAGGGCATACTATAGTATGTCGTTTTTCACGATTTCGGAGGATTTGAAAAAAAGGTGAAAATCACGCAAAAGCGAAAGGCTATAGTCCATGGTGTCAGAGGGCATACTATAGTATGTTGTTTTTCACGATTTCGGAGGATTTGAAAAAAAGGTGAAAATCACGCAAAAGCGAAAGGCTATAGTCCATGGTGTCGGAGGGCATACTATAGTATGTCGTTTTTCACGATTTCGGAGGATTTGAAAAAAAGGTGAAAATCACGCAAAAGCGAAAGGCTATAGTCCATGGTGTCAGAGGGCATACTATAGTATGTCGTTTTTCACGATTTCGGAGGATTTGAAAAAAAGGTGAAAATCACGCAAAAGCGAAAGGCTATAGTCCATGGTGTCGGAGGGCATACTATAGTATGTCGTTTTTCACGATTTCGGAGGATTTAAAAAAAAGTAGAAAATCACGCAAAAGCGAAAGGCTATAGTCCATGGTGTCGGAGGGCATACTATAGTATGTCGTTTTTCACGATTTCGGAGGATTTGAAAAAAAGGTGAAAATCACGCAAAAGCGAAAGGCTATAGTCCATGGTGTCGGAGGGCATACTATAGTATGTCGTTTTTCACGATTTCGGAGGATTTTTAAAAAAAAGGTGAAAATCACGCAAAAGCGAAAGGCTATAGTCCATGGTGTCGGAGGGCATACTATAGTATGTCGTTTTTCACGATTTCGGAGGATTTGAAAAAAAAAGGTGAAATCACGCAAAAGCGAAAGGCTATAGTCCATGGTGTCGGAGGGCATACTATAGTATGTCGTTTTTCACGATTTCGGAGGATTTAAAAAAAAAAGGTGAAATCACGCAAAAGCGAAAGGCTATAGTCCATGGTGTCGGAGGGCATACTATAGTATGTCGTTTTTCACGATTTCGGAGGATTTGAAAAAAAGGTGAAAATCACGCAAAAGCGAAAGGCTATAGTCCATGGTGTCAGAGGGCATACTATAGTATGTTGTTTTTCACGATTTCGGAGGATTTGAAAAAAAGGTGAAAATCACGCAAAAGCGAAAGGCTATAGTCCATGGTGTCGGAGGGCATACTATAGTATGTCGTTTTTCACGATTTCGGAGGATTTGAAAAAAAGGTGAAAATCACGCAAAAGCGAAAGGCTATAGTCCATGGTGTCGGAGGGCATACTATAGTATGTCGTTTTTCACGATTTCGGAGGATTTGAAAAAAAGGTGAAAATCACGCAAAAGCGAAAGGCTATAGTCCATGGTGTCAGAGGGCATACTATAGTATGTTGTTTTTCACGATTTCGGAGGATTTGAAAAAAAGGTGAAAATCACGCAAAAGCGAAAGGCTATAGTCCATGGTGTCGGAGGGCATACTATAGTATGTCGTTTTTCACGATTTCGGAGGATTTGAAAAAAAGGTGAAAATCACGCAAAAGCGAAAGGCTATAGTCCATGGTGTCAGAGGGCATACTATAGTATGTCGTTTTTCACGATTTCGGAGGATTTGAAAAAAAGGTGAAAATCACGCAAAAGCGAAAGGCTATAGTCCATGGTGTCAGAGGGCATACTATAGTATGTCGTTTTTCACGATTTCGGAGGATTTAAAAAAAAGTAGAAAATCACGCAAAAGCGAAAGGCTATAGTCCATGGTGTCGGAGGGCATACTATAGTATGTCGTTTTTCACGATTTCGGAGGATTTAAAAAAAAAGGTGAAAATCACGCAAAAGTGAAAGGCTATAGTCCATGGTGTCGGAGGGCATACTATAGTATGTCGTTTTTCACGATTTCGGAGGATTTGAAAAAAAGGTGAAAATCACGCAAAAGCGAAAGGCTATAGTCCATGGTGTCGGAGGGCATACTATAGTATGTCGTTTTTCACGATTTCGGAGGATTTAAAAAAAAGGTGAAAATCACGCAAAAGCGAAAGGCTATAGTCCATGGTGTCAGAGGGCATACTATAGTATGTCGTTTTTCACGATTTCGGAGGATTTGAAAAAAAGGTGAAAATCACGCAAAAGCGAAAGGCTATAGTCCATGGTGTCGGAGGGCATACTATAGTATGTCGTTTTTCACGATTTCGGAGGATTTAAAAAAAAAAGGTGAAAATCACGCAAAAGCGAAAGGCTATAGTCCATGGTGTCGGAGGGCATACTATAGTATGTCGTTTTTCACGATTTCGGAGGATTTGAAAAAAAGGTGAAAATCACGCAAAAGCGAAAGGCTATAGTCCAAGGTGTCGGAGGGCATACTATAGTATGTCGTTTTTCACTATTTCTGAGGATTTGAAAAAAAGGTGAAAATCACGCAAAAGCGAAAGGCTATAGTCCATGGTGTCAGAGGGCATACTATAGTATGTCGTTTTTCACGATTTCGGAGGATTTGAAAAAAAGGTGAAAATCACGCAAAAGCGAAAGGCTATAGTCCATGGTGTCGGAGGGCATACTATAGCATTTTCGTTTTTCACGATTTCGGAGGATTTAAAAAAAAGGTGAAAATCACGCAAAAGCGAAAGGCTATAGTCCATGGTGTCGGAGGGCATACTATAGTATGTCGTTTTTCACGATTTCGGTGGATTTAAAAAAAAAAGGTGAAAATCACGCAAAAGCGAAAGGCTATAGTCCATGGTGTCGGAGGGCATACTATAGTATGTCGTTTTTCACGATTTCGGTGGATTTAAAAAAAAGGTGAAAATCAAGCAAAAGCGAAAGGCTATAGTCCATGGTGTCGGAGGGCATACTATAGTATGTCGTTTTTCACGATTTCGGAGGATTTGAAAAAAAGGTGAAAATCACGCAAAAGCGAAAGGCTATAGTCCATGGTGTCGGAGGGCATACTATAGTATGTCGTTTTTCACGATTTCGGAGGATTTGAAAAAAAGGTGAAAATCACGCAAAAGCGAAAGGCTATAGTCCATGGTGTCGGAGGGCATACTATAGTATGTCGTTTTTCACGATTTCGGAGGATTTGAAAAAAAGGTGAAAATCACGCAAAAGCGAAAGGCTATAGTCCATGGTGTCAGAGGGCATACTATAGTATGTTGTTTTTCACGATTTCGGAGGATTTAAAAAAAAAAGGTGAAATCACGCAAAAGCGAAAGGCTATAGTCCATGGTGTCGGAGGGCATACTATAGTATGTCGTTTTTCACGATTTCGGAGGATTTGAAAAAAAGGTGAAAATCACGCAAAAGCGAAAGGCTATAGTCCATGGTGTCAGAGGGCATACTATAGTATGTTGTTTTTCACGATTTCGGAGGATTTGAAAAAAAGGTGAAAATCACGCAAAAGCGAAAGGCTATAGTCCATGGTGTCGGAGGGCATACTATAGTATGTCGTTTTTCACGATTTCGGAGGATTTGAAAAAAAGGTGAAAATCACGCAAAAGCGAAAGGCTATAGTCCATGGTGTCAGAGGGCATACTATAGTATGTCGTTTTTCACGATTTCGGAGGATTTGAAAAAAAGGTGAAAATCACGCAAAAGCGAAAGGCTATAGTCCATGGTGTCGGAGGGCATACTATAGTATGTCGTTTTTCACGATTTCGGAGGATTTAAAAAAAAGTAGAAAATCACGCAAAAGCGAAAGGCTATAGTCCATGGTGTCAGAGGGCATACTATAGTATGTCGTTTTTCACGATTTCGGAGGATTTGAAAAAAAGGTGAAAATCACGCAAAAGCGAAAGGCTATAGTCCATGGTGTCGGAGGGCATACTATAGTATGTCGTTTTTCACGATTTCGGAGGATTTTAAAAAAAAAGGTGAAAATCACGCAAAAGCGAAAGGCTATAGTCCATGGTGTCGGAGGGCATACTATAGTATGTCGTTTTTCACGATTTCGGAGGATTTGAAAAAAAAAGGTGAAATCACGCAAAAGCGAAAGGCTATAGTCCATGGTGTCGGAGGGCATACTATAGTATGTCGTTTTTCACGATTTCGGAGGATTTAAAAAAAAAGGTGAAATCACGCAAAAGCGAAAGGCTATAGTCCATGGTGTCGGAGGGCATACTATAGTATGTCGTTTTTCACGATTTCGGAGGATTTGAAAAAAAGGTGAAAATCACGCAAAAGCGAAAGGCTATAGTCCATGGTGTCAGAGGGCATACTATAGTATGTTGTTTTTCACGATTTCGGAGGATTTGAAAAAAAGGTGAAAATCACGCAAAAGCGAAAGGCTATAGTCCATGGTGTCGGAGGGCATACTATAGTATGTCGTTTTTCACGATTTCGGAGGATTTGAAAAAAAGGTGAAAATCACGCAAAAGCGAAAGGCTATAGTCCATGGTGTCGGAGGGCATACTATAGTATGTCGTTTTTCACGATTTCGGAGGATTTGAAAAAAAGGTGAAAATCACACAAAAGCGAAAGGCTATAGTCCATGGTGTCAGAGGGCATACTATAGTATGTTGTTTTTCACGATTTCGGAGGATTTGAAAAAAAGGTGAAAATCACGCAAAAGCGAAAGGCTATAGTCCATGGTGTCGGAGGGCATACTATAGTATGTCGTTTTTCACGATTTCGGAGGATTTGAAAAAAAGGTGAAAATCACGCAAAAGCGAAAGGCTATAGTCCATGGTGTCGGAGGGCATACTATAGTATGTCGTTTTTCACGATTTCGGAGGATTTGAAAAAAAGGTGAAAATCACGCAAAAGCGAAAGGCTATAGTCCATGGTGTCAGAGGGCATACTATAGTATGTCGTTTTTCACGATTTCGGAGGATTTAAAAAAAAGTAGAAAATCACGCAAAAGCGAAAGGCTATAGTCCATGGTGTCGGAGGGCATACTATAGTATGTCGTTTTTCACGATTTCAGAGGATTTAAAAAAAAAGGTGAAAATCACGCAAAAGTGAAAGGCTATAGTCCATGGTGTCGGAGGGCATACTATAGTATGTCGTTTTTCACGATTTCGGAGGATTTGAAAAAAAGGTGAAAATCACGCAAAAGCGAAAGGCTATAGTCCATGGTGTCGGAGGGCATACTATAGTATGTCGTTTTTCACGATTTCGGAGGATTTAAAAAAAAAGGTGAAAATCACGCAAAAGCGAAAGGCTATAGTCCATGGTGTCAGAGGGCATACTATAGTATGTCGTTTTTCACGATTTCGGAGGATTTGAAAAAAAGGTGAAAATCACGCAAAAGCGAAAGGCTATAGTCCATGGTGTCGGAGGGCATACTATAGTATGTCGTTTTTCACGATTTCGGAGGATTTGAAAAAAAGGTGAAAATCACGCAAAAGCGAAAGGCTATAGTCCATGGTGTCAGAGGGCATACTATAGTATGTTGTTTTTCACGATTTCGGAGGATTTAAAAAAAAAGGTGAAATCACGCAAAAGCGAAAGGCTATAGTCCATGGTGTCGGAGGGCATACTATAGTATGTCGTTTTTCACGATTTCGGAGGATTTGAAAAAAAGGTGAAAATCACGCAAAAGCGAAAGGCTATAGTCCATGGTGTCAGAGGGCATACTATAGTATGTCGTTTTTCACGATTTCGGAGGATTTGAAAAAAAGGTGAAAATCACGCAAAAGCGAAAGGCTATAGTCCAAGGTGTCGGAGGGCATACTATAGTATGTCGTTTTTCACTATTTCGGAGGATTTGAAAAAAAGGTGAAAATCACGCAAAAGCGAAAGGCTATAGTCCATGGTGTCAGAGGGCATACTATAGTATGTCGTTTTTCACGATTTCGGAGGATTTGAAAAAAAGGTGAAAATCACGCAAAAGCGAAAGGCTATAGTCCATGGTGTCGGAGGGCATACTATAGCATTTTCGTTTTTCACGATTTCGGAGGATTTAAAAAAAAGGTGAAAATCACGCAAAAGCGAAAGGCTATAGTCCATGGTGTCGGAGGGCATACTATAGTATGTCGTTTTTCACGATTTCGGTGGATTTAAAAAAAAGGTGAAAATCACGCAAAAGCGAAAGGCTATAGTCCATGGTGTCGGAGGGCATACTATAGTATGTCGTTTTTCACGATTTCGGTGGATTTAAAAAAAAGGTGAAAATCACGCAAAAGCGAAAGGCTATAGTCCATGGTGTCGGAGGGCATACTATAGTATGTCGTTTTTCACGATTTCGGAGGATTTGAAAAAAAGGTGAAAATCACGCAAAAGCGAAAGGCTATAGTCCATGGTGTCGGAGGGCATAGTATAGCATTTTCGTTTTTCACGATTTCGGAGGATTTAAAAAAAAAGGTGAAAATCACGCAAAAGCGAAAGGCTATAGTCCATGGTGTCGGAGGGCATACTATAGTATGTCGTTTTTCACGATTTCGGAGGATTTGAAAAAAAGGTGAAAATCACGCAATCACCTAAAGCGAAAGGCTATAGTCCATGGTGTCGGAGGGCATACTATAGCATTTTCGTTTTTCACGATTTCGGAGGATTTAAAAAAAAGGTGAAAATCACGCAAAAGCGAAAGGCTATAGTCCATGGTGTCGGAGGGCATACTATAGTATGTCGTTTTTCACGATTTCGGAGGATTTGAAAAAAAGGTGAAAATCACGCAAAAGCGAAAGGCTCTAGTCCATGGTGTCGGAGGGCATACTATAGTATGTCGTTTTTCACGATTTCGGAGGATTTGAAAAAAAGGTGAAAATCACGCAAAAGCGAAAGGCTATAGTCCATGGTGTCAGAGGGCATACTATAGTATGTTGTTTTTCACGATTTCGGAGGATTTGAAAAAAAGGTGAAAATCACGCAAAAGCGAAAGGCTATAGTCCATGGTGTCGGAGGGCATACTATAGCATTTTCGTTTTTCACGATTTCGGAGGATTTAAAAAAAAAGGTGAAAATCACGCAAAAGCGAAAGGCTATAGTCCATGGTGTCGGAGGGCATACTATAGTATGTCGTTTTTCACGATTTCGGAGGATTTGAAAAAAAGGTGAAAATCACGCAAAAGCGAAAGGCTATAGTCCATGGTGTCGGAGGGCATACTATAGTATGTCGTTTTTCACGATTTCGGAGGATTTGAAAAAAAGGTGAAAATCACGCAAAAGCGAAAGGCTATAGTCCATGGTGTCGGAGGGCATACTATAGTATGTCGTTTTTCACGATTTCGGAGGATTTAAAAAAAAGTTGAAAATCACGCAAAAGCGAAAGGCTATAGTCCATGGTGTCGGAGGGCATACTATAGTATGTCGTTTTTCACGATTTCGGAGGATTTAAAAAAAAAGGTGAAAATCACGCAAAAGTGAAAGGCTATAGTCCATGGTGTCGGAGGGCATACTATAGTATGTCGTTTTTCACGATTTCGGAGGATTTGAAAAAAAAGGTGAAAATCACGCAAAAGCGAAAGGCTATAGTCCATGGTGTCAGAGGGCATACTATAGTATGTCGTTTTTCATGATTTCGGAGGATTTGAAAAAAAGGTGAAAATCACGCAAAAGCGAAAGGCTATAGTCCATGGTGTCGGAGGGCATACTATAGTATGTAGTTTTTCACGATTTCGGAGGATTTGAAAAAAAGGTGAAAATCACGCAAAAGCGAAAGGCTATAGTCCATGGTGTCGGAGGGCATACTATAGTATGTCGTTTTTCACGATTTCGGAGGATTTAAAAAAAAAGGTGAAAATCACGCAAAAGCGAAAGGCTATAGTCCATGGTGTCGGAGGGCATACTATAGTATGTCGTTTTTCACGATTTCGGAGGATTTGAAAAAAAGGTGAAAATCACGCAAAAGCGAAAGGCTATAGTCCATGGTGTCGGAGGGCATACTATAGTATGTCGTTTTTCACGATTTCGGAGGATTTGAAAAAAAGGTGAAAATCACGCAAAAGCGAAAGGCTATAGTCCATGGTGTCGGAGGGCATACTATAGTATGTCGTTTTTCACGATTTCGGAGGATTTGAAAAAAAGGTGAAAATCACGCAAAAGCGAAAGGCTATAGTCCATGGTGTCGGAGGGCATACTATAGTATGTCGTTTTTCACGATTTCGGAGGATTTGAAAAAAAGGTGAAAATCACGCAAAAGCGAAAGGCTATAGTCCATGGTGTCGGAGGGCATACTATAGCATGTCGTTTTTCACGATTTCGGAGGATTTAAAAAAAAAGTGAAAATCACGCAAAAGCGAAAGGCTATAGTCCATGGTGTCGGAGGGCATACTATAGTATGTCGTTTTTCACGATTTCGGTGGATTTAAAAAAAAGGTGAAAATCACGCAAAAGCGAAAGGCTATAGTCCATGGTGTCGGAGGGCATACTATAGTATGTCGTTTTTCACGATTTCGGTGGATTTAAAAAAAAAGGTGAAAATCACGCAAAAGCGAAAGGCTATAGTCCATGGTGTCGGAGGGCATACTATAGTATGTCGTTTTTCACGATTTCGGAGGATTTGAAAAAAAGGTGAAAATCACGCAAAAGCGAAAGGCTATAGTCCATGGTGTCGGAGGGCATACTATAGCATGTCGTTTTTCACGATTTCGGAGGATTTGAAAAAAAGGTGAAAATCACGCAAAAGCGAAAGGCTATAGTCCATGGTGTCGGAGGGCATACTATAGTATGTTGTTTTTCACGATTTCGGAGGATTTAAAAAAAAAAAGGTGAAATCACGCAAAAGCGAAAGGCTATAGTCCATGGTGTCGGAGGGCATACTATAGTATGTCGTTTTTCACGATTTCGGAGGATTTGAAAAAAAGGTGAAAATCACGCAAAAGCGAAAGGCTATAGTCCATGGTGTCAGAGGGCATACTATAGTATGTCGTTTTTCACGATTTCGGAGGATTTGAAAAAAAGGTGAAAATCACGCAAAAGCGAAAGGCTATAGTCCATGGTGTCGGAGGGCATACTATAGTATGTCGTTTTTCACGATTTCGGAGGATTTGAAAAAAAGGTGAAAATCACGCAAAAGCGAAAGGCTATAGTCCATGGTGTCAGAGGGCATACTATAGTATGTCGTTTTTCACGATTTCGGAGGATTTGAAAAAAAGGTGAAAATCACGCAAAAGCGAAAGGCTATAGTCCATGGTGTCGGAGGGCATACTATAGTATGTCGTTTTTCACGATTTCGGAGGATTTAAAAAAAAGTAGAAAATCACGCAAAAGCGAAAGGCTATAGTCCATGGTGTCAGAGGGCATACTATAGTATGTCGTTTTTCACGATTTCGGAGGATTTGAAAAAAAGGTGAAAATCACGCAAAAGCGAAAGGCTATAGTCCATGGTGTCGGAGGGCATACTATAGTATGTCGTTTTTCACGATTTCGGAGGATTTAAAAAAAAAAGGTGAAAATCACGCAAAAGCGAAAGGCTATAGTCCATGGTGTCGGAGGGCATACTATAGTATGTCGTTTTTCACGATTTCGGAGGATTTGAAAAAAAAAGGTGAAATCACGCAAAAGCGAAAGGCTATAGTCCATGGTGTCGGAGGGCATACTATAGTATGTCGTTTTTCACGATTTCGGAGGATTTAAAAAAAAAAGGTGAAATCACGCAAAAGCGAAAGGCTATAGTCCATGGTGTCGGAGGGCATACTATAGTATGTCGTTTTTCACGATTTCGGAGGATTTGAAAAAAAGGTGAAAATCACGCAAAAGCGGAAAGGCTATAGTCCATGGTGTCGGAGGGCATACTATAGTATGTCGTTTTTCACGATTTCGGAGGATTTAAAAAAAAAGGTGAAAATCACGCAAAAGTGAAAGGCTATAGTCCATGGTGTCGGAGGGCATACTATAGTATGTCGTTTTTCACGATTTCGGAGGATTTTAAAAAAAAGGTGAAAATCACGCAAAAGCGAAAGGCTATAGTCCATGGTGTCGGAGGGCATACTATAGTATGTCGTTTTTCACGATTTCGGAGGATTTGAAAAAAAGGTGAAAATCACGCAAAAGTGAAAGGCTATAGTCCATGGTGTCGGAGGGCATACTATAGTATGTCGTTTTTCACGATTTCGGAGGATTAAAAAAAAAAAGTGAAAATCACGCAAAAGCGAAAGGCTATAGTCCATGGTGTCAGAGGGCATACTATAATATGTCGTTTTTCACGATTTCGGAGGATTTGAAAAAAAGGTGAAAATCACGCAAAAGCGAAAGGCTATAGTCCATGGTGTCGGAGGGCATACTATAGTATGTCGTTTTTCACGATTTCGGAGGATTTGAAAAAAAGGTGAAAATCACGCAAAAGCGAAAGGCTATAGTCCATGGTGTTAGAGGGCATACTATAGTATGTTGTTTTTCACGATTTCGGAGGATTTGAAAAAAAGGTGAAAATCACGCAAAAGCGAAAGGCTATAGTCCATGGTGTCGGAGGGCATACTATAGTATGTCGTTTTTCACGATTTCGGAGGATTTGAAAAAAAGGTGAAAATCACGCAAAAGCGAAAGGCTATAGTCCATGGTGTCAGAGGGCATACTATAGTATGTTGTTTTTCACGATTTCGGAGGATTTGAAAAAAAGGTGAAAATCACGCAAAAGCGAAAGGCTATAGTCCATGGTGTCGGAGGGCATACTATAGTATGTCGTTTTTCACGATTTCGGAGGATTTAAAAAAAAGTTGAAAATCACGCAAAAGTGAAAGGCTATAGTCCATGGTGTCGGAGGGCATACTATAGTATGTCGTTTTTCACGATTTCGGAGGATTTAAAAAAAAAGGTGAAAATCACGCAAAAGCGAAAGGCTATAGTCCATGGTGTCGGAGGGCATACTATAGTATGTCGTTTTTCACGATTTCGGAGGATTTGAAAAAAAGGTGAAAATCACGCAAAAGTGAAAGGCTATAGTCCATGGTGTCGGAGGGCATACTATAGTATGTCGTTTTTCACGATTTCGGAGGATTTTAAAAAAAAAGGTGAAAATCACGCAAAAGCGAAAGGCTATAGTCCATGGTGTCGGAGGGCATACTATAGTATGTCGTTTTTCACGATTTCGGAGGATTTGAAAAAAAGGTGAAAATCACGCAAAAGTGAAAGGCTATAGTCCATGGTGTCGGAGGGCATACTATAGTATGTCGTTTTTCACGATTTCGGAGGATTAAAAAAAAAAAGGTGAAAATCACGCAAAAGCGAAAGGCTATAGTCCATGGTGTCAGAGGGCATACTATAATATGTCGTTTTTCACGATTTCGGAGGATTTGAAAAAAAGGTGAAAATCACGCAAAAGCGAAAGGCTATAGTCCATGGTGTCGGAGGGCATACTATAGTATGTCGTTTTTCACGATTTCGGAGGATTTGAAAAAAAGGTGAAAATCACGCAAAAGCGAAAGGCTATAGTCCATGGTGTCGGAGGGCATACTATAGCATGTCGTTTTTCACGATTTCGGAGGATTTGAAAAAAAGGTGAAAATCACGCAAAAGCGAAAGGCTATAGTCCATGGTGTCGGAGGGCATACTATAGTATGTCGTTTTTCACGATTTCGGAGGATTTTAAAAAAAAGGTGAAAATCACGCAAAAGCGAAAGGCTATAGTCCATGGTGTCGGAGGGCATACTATAGTATGTCGTTTTTCACGATTTCGGAGGATTTGAAAAAAAGGTGAAAATCACGCAAAAGCGAAAGGCTATAGTCCATGGTGTCAGAGGGCATACTATAGTATGTTGTTTTTCACGATTTCGGAGGATTTGAAAAAAAGGTGAAAATCACGCAAAAGCGAAAGGCTATAGTCCATGGTGTCGGAGGGCATACTATAGTATGTCGTTTTTCACGATTTCGGAGGATTTGAAAAAAAGGTGAAAATCACGCAAAAGCGAAAGGCTATAGTCCATGGTGTCAGAGGGCATACTATAGTATGTTGTTTTTCACGATTTCGGAGGATTTGAAAAAAAGGTGAAAATCACGCAAAAGCGAAAGGCTATAGTCCATGGTGTCGGAGGGCATACTATAGTATGTCGTTTTTCACGATTTCGGAGGATTTAAAAAAAAGTTGAAAATCACGCAAAAGCGAAAGGCTATAGTCCATGGTGTCGGAGGGCATACTATAGTATGTCGTTTTTCACGATTTCGGAGGATTTAAAAAAAAGGTGAAAATCACGCAAAAGTGAAAGGCTATAGTCCATGGTGTCGGAGGGCATACTATAGTATGTCGTTTTTCACGATTTCGGAGGATTTGAAAAAAAGGTGAAAATCACGCAAAAGCGAAAGGCTATAGTCCATGGTGTCGGAGGGCATACTATAGTATGTCGTTTTTCACGATTTCGGAGGATTTAAAAAAAAGGTGACAATCACGCAAAAGCGAAAGGCTATAGTCCATGGTGTCAGAGGGCATACTATAGTATGTCGTTTTTCACGATTTCGGAGGATTTGAAAAAAAGGTGAAAATCACGCAAAAGCGAAAGGCTATAGTCCATGGTGTCGGAGGGCATACTATAGTATGTCGTTTTTCACGATTTCGGAGGATTTAAAAAAAAGGTGAAAATCACGCAAAAGCGAAACGCTATAGTCCAAGGTGTCGGAGGGCATACTATAGTATGTCGTTTTTCACGATTTCGGAGGATTTAAAAAAAAGGTGAAAATCACGCAAAAGCGAAAGGCTATAGTCCATGGTGTCGGAGGGCATACTATAGTATGTCGTTTTTCACGATTTCGGAGGATTTGAAAAAAAGGTGAAATCACGCAAAAGCGAAAGGCTATAGTCCATGGTGTCGGAGGGCATACTATAGTATGTCGTTTTTCACGATTTCGGAGGATTTGAAAAAAAGGTGAAAATCACGCAAAAGCGAAAGGCTATAGTCCATGGTGTCGGAGGGCATACTATAGTATGTCGTTTTTCACGATTTCGGAGGATTTGAAAAAAAGGTGAAAATCACGCAAAAGCGAAAGGCTATAGTCCATGGTGTCAGAGGGCATACTATAGTATGTTGTTTTTCACGATTTCGGAGGATTTGAAAAAAAGGTGAAAATCACGCAAAAGCGAAAGGCTATAGTCCATGGTGTCGTAGGGCATACTATAGCATTTTCGTTTTTCACGATTTCGGAGGATTTGAAAAAAAGGTGAAAATCACGCAAAAGCGAAAGGCTATAGTCCATGGTGTCGGAGGGCATACTATAGTATGTCGTTTTTCACGATTTCGGAGGATTTGAAAAAAAGGTGAAAATCACGCAAAAGCGAAAGGCTATAGTCCATGGTGTCAGAGGGCATACTATAGTATGTTGTTTTTCACGATTTCGGAGGATTTGAAAAAAAGGTGAAAATCACGCAAAAGCGAAAGGCTATAGTCCATGGTGTCGGAGGGCATACTATAGTATGTCGTTTTTCACGATTTCGGAGGATTTAAAAAAAAGTTGAAAATCACGCAAAAGCGAAAGGCTATAGTCCATGGTGTCGGAGGGCATACTATAGTATGTCGTTTTTCACGATTTCGGAGGATTTAAAAAAAGGTGAAAATCACGCAAAAGTGAAAGGCTATAGTCCATGGTGTCGGAGGGCATACTATAGTATGTCGTTTTTCACGATTTCGGAGGATTTGAAAAAAAGGTGAAAATCACGCAAAAGCGAAAGGCTATAGTCCATGGTGTCGGAGGGCATACTATAGTATGTCGTTTTTCACGATTTCGGAGGATTTAAAAAAAAGGTGAAAATCACGCAAAAGCGAAAGGCTATAGTCCATGGTGTCAGAGGGCATACTATAGTATGTCGTTTTTCACGATTTCGGAGGATTTGAAAAAAAGGTGAAAATCACGCAAAAGCGAAAGGCTATAGTCCATGGTGTCGGAGGGCATACTATAGTATGTCGTTTTTCACGATTTCGGAGGATTTAAAAAAAAAAGGTGAAAATCACGCAAAAGCGAAACGCTATAGTCCAAGGTGTCGGAGGGCATACTATAGTATGTCGTTTTTCACGATTTCGGAGGATTTGAAAAAAAGGTGAAAATCACGCAAAAGCGAAAGGCTATAGTCCATGGTGTCGGAGGGCATACTATAGTATGTCGTTTTTCACGATTTCGGAGGATTTAAAAAAAAAGGTGAAAATCACGCAAAAGCGAAAGGCTATAGTCCATGGTGTCGGAGGGCATACTATAGTATGTCGTTTTTCACGATTTCGGAGGATTTGAAAAAAAGGTGAAAATCACGCAAAAGCGAAAGGCTATAGTCCATGGTGTCGGAGGGCATACTATAGTATGTCGTTTTTCACGATTTCGGAGGATTTGAAAAAAAGGTGAAAATCACGCAAAAGCGAAAGGCTATAGTCCATGGTGTCAGAGGGCATACTATAGTATGTTGTTTTTCACGATTTCGGAGGATTTGAAAAAAAGGTGAAAATCACGCAAAAGCGAAAGGCTATAGTCCATGGTGTCGTAGGGAATACTATAGCATTTTCGTTTTTCACGATTTCGGAGGATTTAAAAAAAAAGGTGAAAATCACGCAAAAGCGAAAGGCTATAGTCCATGGTGTCGGAGGGCATACTATAGTATGTCGTTTTTCACGATTTCGGTGGATTTAAAAAAAAGGTGAAAATCACGCAAAAGCGAAAGGCTATAGTCCATGGTGTCGGAGGGCATACTATAGTATGTCGTTTTTCACGATTTCGGAGGATTTGAAAAAAAGGTGAAAATCACGCAAAAGCGAAAGGCTATAGTCCATTGTGTCGGAGGGCATACTATAGCATGTCGTTTTTCACGATTTCGGAGGATTTGAAAAAAAGGTGAAAATCACGCAAAAGCGAAAGGCTATAGTCCATGGTGTCGGAGGGCATACTATAGTATGTCGTTTTTCACGATTTCGGAGGATTTAAAAAAAAAGGTGAAAATCACGCAAAAGCGAAAGGCTATAGTCCATGGTGTCGGAGGGCATACTATAGTATGTCGTTTTTCACGATTTCGGAGGATTTGAAAAAAAGGTGAAAATCACGCAAAAGCGAAAGGCTATAGTCCATGGTGTCAGAGGGCATACTATAGTATGTTGTTTTTCACGATTTCGGAGGATTTGAAAAAAAGGTGAAAATCACGCAAAAGCGAAAGGCTATAGTCCATGGTGTCGGAGGGCATACTATAGTATGTCGTTTTTCACGATTTCGGAGGATTTGAAAAAAAGGTGAAAATCACGCAAAAGCGAAAGGCTATAGTCCATGGTGTCAGAGGGCATACTATAGTATGTTGTTTTTCACGATTTCGGAGGATTTGAAAAAAAGGTGAAAATCACGCAAAAGCGAAAGGCTATAGTCCATGGTGTCGGAGGGCATACTATAGTATGTCGTTTTTCACGATTTCGGAGGATTTAAAAAAAAGTTGAAAATCACGCAAAAGTGAAAGGCTATAGTCCATGGTGTCGGAGGGCATACTATAGTATGTCGTTTTTCACGATTTCGGAGGATTTTAAAAAAAAGGTGAAAATCACGCAAAAGCGAAAGGCTATAGTCCATGGTGTCGGAGGGCATACTATAGTATGTCGTTTTTCACGATTTCGGAGGATTTGAAAAAAAGGTGAAAATCACGCAAAAGTGAAAGGCTATAGTCCATGGTGTCGGAGGGCATACTATAGTATGTCGTTTTTCACGATTTCGGAGGATTTAAAAAAAAAAGGTGAAAATCACGCAAAAGCGAAAGGCTATAGTCCATGGTGTCAGAGGGCATACTAAAATATGTCGTTTTTCACGATTTCGGAGGATTTGAAAAAAAGGTGAAAATCACGCAAAAGCGAAAGGCTATAGTCCATGGTGTCGGAGGGCATACTATAGTATGTCGTTTTTCACGATTTCGGAGGATTTGAAAAAAAGGTGAAAATCACGCAAAAGCGAAAGGCTATAGTCCATGGTGTCGGAGGGCATACTATAGCATGTCGTTTTTCACGATTTCGGAGGATTTGAAAAAAAGGTGAAAATCACGCAAAAGCGAAAGGCTATAGTCCATGGTGTCGGAGGGCATACTATAGTATGTCGTTTTTCACGATTTCGGAGGATTTAAAAAAAAAAGGTGAAAATCACGCAAAAGCGAAAGGCTATAGTCCATGGTGTCGGAGGGCATACTATAGTATGTCGTTTTTCACGATTTCGGAGGATTTGAAAAAAAGGTGAAAATCACGCAAAAGCGAAAGGCTATAGTCCATGGTGTCGGAGGGCATACTATAGTATGTCGTTTTTCACGATTTCGGAGGATTTGAAAAAAAGGTGAAAATCACGCAAAAGCGAAAGGCTATAGTCCATGGTGTCAGAGGGCATACTATAGTATGTTGTTTTTCACGATTTCGGAGGATTTGAAAAAAAGGTGAAAATCACGCAAAAGCGAAAGGCTATAGTCCATGGTGTCGGAGGGCATACTATAGTATGTCGTTTTTCACGATTTCGGAGGATTTAAAAAAAAAGGTGAAAATCACGCAAAAGCGAAACGCTATAGTCCAAGGTGTCGGAGGGCATACTATAGTATGTCGTTTTTCACGATTTCGGAGGATTTGAAAAAAAGGTGAAAATCACGCAAAAGCGAAAGGCTATAGTCCATGGTGTCGGAGGGCATACTATAGTATGTCGTTTTTCACGATTTCGGAGGATTTAAAAAAAAAGGTGAAAATCACGCAAAAGCGAAAGGCTATAGTCCATGGTGTCGGAGGGCATACTATAGTATGTCGTTTTTCACGATTTCGGAGGATTTGAAAAAAAGGTGAAAATCACGCAAAAGCGAAAGGCTATAGTCCATGGTGTCGGAGGGCATACTATAGTATGTCGTTTTTCACGATTTCGGAGGATTTGAAAAAAAGGTGAAAATCACGCAAAAGCGAAAGGCTATAGTCCATGGTGTCAGAGGGCATACTATAGTATGTTGTTTTTCACGATTTCGGAGGATTTGAAAAAAAGGTGAAAATCACGCAAAAGCGAAAGGCTATAGTCCATGGTGTCGTAGGGAATACTATAGCATTTTCGTTTTTCACGATTTCGGAGGATTTAAAAAAAAGGTGAAAATCACGCAAAAGCGAAAGGCTATAGTCCATGGTGTCGGAGGGCATACTATAGTATGTCGTTTTTCACGATTTCGGTGGATTTAAAAAAAAGGTGAAAATCACGCAAAAGCGAAAGGCTATAGTCCATGGTGTCGGAGGGCATACTATAGTATGTCGTTTTTCACGATTTCGGAGGATTTGAAAAAAAGGTGAAAATCACGCAAAAGCGAAAGGCTATAGTCCATTGTGTCGGAGGGCATACTATAGCATGTCGTTTTTCACGATTTCGGAGGATTTGAAAAAAAGGTGAAAATCACGCAAAAGCGAAAGGCTATAGTCCATGGTGTCGGAGGGCATACTATAGTATGTCGTTTTTCACGATTTCGGAGGATTTAAAAAAAAAGGTGAAAATCACGCAAAAGCGAAAGGCTATAGTCCATGGTGTCGGAGGGCATACTATAGTATGTCGTTTTTCACGATTTCGGAGGATTTGAAAAAAAGGTGAAAATCACGCAAAAGCGAAAGGCTATAGTCCATGGTGTCAGAGGGCATACTATAGTATGTTGTTTTTCACGATTTCGGAGGATTTGAAAAAAAGGTGAAAATCACGCAAAAGCGAAAGGCTATAGTCCATGGTGTCGGAGGGCATACTATAGTATGTCGTTTTTCACGATTTCGGAGGATTTGAAAAAAAGGTGAAAATCACGCAAAAGCGAAAGGCTATAGTCCATGGTGTCAGAGGGCATACTATAGTATGTTGTTTTTCACGATTTCGGAGGATTTGAAAAAAAGGTGAAAATCACGCAAAAGCGAAAGGCTATAGTCCATGGTGTCGGAGGGCATACTATAGTATGTCGTTTTTCACGATTTCGGAGGATTTAAAAAAAAGTTGAAAATCACGCAAAAGTGAAAGGCTATAGTCCATGGTGTCGGAGGGCATACTATAGTATGTCGTTTTTCACGATTTCGGAGGATTTTAAAAAAAAAGGTGAAAATCACGCAAAAGCGAAAGGCTATAGTCCATGGTGTCGGAGGGCATACTATAGTATGTCGTTTTTCACGATTTCGGAGGATTTGAAAAAAAGGTGAAAATCACGCAAAAGTGAAAGGCTATAGTCCATGGTGTCGGAGGGCATACTATAGTATGTCGTTTTTCACGATTTCGGAGGATTTAAAAAAAAAAGGTGAAAATCACGCAAAAGCGAAAGGCTATAGTCCATGGTGTCAGAGGGCATACTAAAATATGTCGTTTTTCACGATTTCGGAGGATTTGAAAAAAAGGTGAAAATCACGCAAAAGCGAAAGGCTATAGTCCATGGTGTCGGAGGGCATACTATAGTATGTCGTTTTTCACGATTTCGGAGGATTTGAAAAAAAGGTGAAAATCACGCAAAAGCGAAAGGCTATAGTCCATGGTGTCGGAGGGCATACTATAGCATGTCGTTTTTCACGATTTCGGAGGATTTGAAAAAAAGGTGAAAATCACGCAAAAGCGAAAGGCTATAGTCCATGGTGTCGGAGGGCATACTATAGTATGTCGTTTTTCACGATTTCGGAGGATTTAAAAAAAAAAGGTGAAAATCACGCAAAAGCGAAAGGCTATAGTCCATGGTGTCGGAGGGCATACTATAGTATGTCGTTTTTCACGATTTCGGAGGATTTGAAAAAAAGGTGAAAATCACGCAAAAGCGAAAGGCTATAGTCCATGGTGTCAGAGGGCATACTATAGTATGTTGTTTTTCACGATTTCGGAGGATTTGAAAAAAAGGTGAAAATCACGCAAAAGCGAAAGGCTATAGTCCATGGTGTCGGAGGGCATACTATAGTATGTCGTTTTTCACGATTTCGGAGGATTTAAAAAAAAGTTGAAAATCACGCAAAAGCGAAAGGCTATAGTCCATGGTGTCGGAGGGCATACTATAGTATGTCGTTTTTCACGATTTCGGAGGATTTAAAAAAAAGGTGAAAATCACGCAAAAGTGAAAGGCTATAGTCCATGGTGTCGGAGGGCATACTATAGTATGTAGTTTTTCACGATTTCGGAGGATTTGAAAAAAAGGTGAAAATCACGCAAAAGCGAAAGGCTATAGTCCATGGTGTCAGAGGGCATACTATAGTATGTCGTTTTTCACGATTTCGGAGGATTTGAAAAAAAGGTGAAAATCACGCAAAAGCGAAAGGCTATAGTCCATGGTGTCGGAGGGCATACTATAGTATGTCGTTTTTCACGATTTCGGAGGATTTGAAAAAAAGGTGAAAATCACGCAAAAGCGAAAGGCTATAGTCCATGGTGTCGGAGGGCATACTATAGTATGTCGTTTTTCACGATTTCGGAGGACTTTTTAAAAAAAGGTGAAAATCACGCAAAAGCGAAAGGCTATAGTCCATGGTGTCGGAGGGCATACTATAGTATGTCGTTTTTCACGATTTCGGAGGATTTGAAAAAAAGGTGAAAATCACGCAAAAGCGAAAGGCTATAGTCCAAGGTGTCGGAGGGCATACTATAGTATGTCGTTTTTCACGATTTCGGAGGATTTGAAAAAAAGGTGAAAATCACGCAAAAGCGAAAGGCTATAGTCCATGGTGTCGGAGGGCATACTATAGTATGTCGTTTTTCACGATTTCGGAGGATTTGAAAAAAAGGTGAAAATCACGCAAAAGCGAAAGGCTATAGTCCATGGTGTCGGAGGGCATACTATAGCATTTTCGTTTTTCACGATTTCGGAGGATTTAAAAAAAAGGTGAAAATCACGCAAAAGCGAAAGGCTATAGTCCATGGTGTCGGAGGGCATACTATAGTATGTCGTTTTTCACGATTTCGGTGGATTTAAAAAAAAAGGTGAAAATCACGCAAAAGCGAAAGGCTATAGTCCATGGTGTCGGAGGGCATACTATAGTATGTCGTTTTTCACGATTTCGGTGGATTTAAAAAAAAAGGTGAAAATCACGCAAAAGCGAAAGGCTATAGTCCATGGTGTCGGAGGGCATACTATAGTATGTCGTTTTTCACGATTTCGGTGGATTTAAAAAAAAAGGTGAAAATCACGCAAAAGCGAAAGGCTATAGTCCATGGTGTCGGAGGGCATACTATAGTATGTCGTTTTTCACGATTTCGGAGGTTTTGAAAAAAAGGTGAAAATCACGCAAAAGCGAAAGGCTATAGTCCATGGTGTCGGAGGGCATACTATAGCATGTCGTTTTTCACGATTTCGGAGGATTTGAAAAAAAGGTGAAAATCACGCAAAAGCGAAAGGCTATAGTCCATGGTGTCGGAGGGCATACTATAGTATGTCGTTTTTCACGATTTCGGAGGATTTGAAAAAAAGGTGAAAATCACGCAAAAGCGAAAGGCTATAGTCCATGGTGTCGGAGGGCATACTATAGTATGTCGTTTTTCACGATTTCGGAGGATTTGAAAAAAAGGTGAAAATCACGCAAAAGCGAAAGGCTATAGTCCATGGTGTCGGAGGGCATACTATAGTATGTCGTTTTTCACGATTTCGGAGGATTTGAAAAAAAGGTGAAAATCACGCAAAAGCGAAAGGCTATAGTCCATGGTGTCAGAGGGCATACTATAGTATGTTGTTTTTCACGATTTCGGAGGATTTGAAAAAAAGGTGAAAATCACGCAAAAGCGAAAGGCTATAGTCCATGGTGTCGTAGGGCATACTATAGCATTTTCGTTTTTCACGATTTCGGAGGATTTTAAAAAAAGGTGAAAATCACGCAAAAGCGAAAGGCTATAGTCCATGGTGTCGGAGGGCATACTATAGTATGTCGTTTTTCACGATTTCGGTGGATTTAAAAAAATGTGAAAATCACGCAAAAGCGAAAGGCTATAGTCCATGGTGTCGGAGGGCATACTATAGTATGTCGTTTTTCACGATTTCGGAGGATTTGAAAAAAAGGTGAAAATCACGCAAAAGCGAAAGGCTATAGTCCATGGTGTCGGAGGGCATACTATAGCATGTCGTTTTTCACGATTTCGGAGGATTTGAAAAAAAGGTGAAAATCATGCAAAAGCGAAAGGCTATAGTCCATGGTGTCGGAGGGCATACTATAGTATGTCGTTTTTCACGATTTCGGAGGATTTGAAAAAAAGGTGAAAATCACGCAAAAGCGAAAGGCTATAGTCCATGGTGTCGGAGGGCATACTATAGTATGTCGTTTTTCACGATTTCGGAGGATTTGAAAAAAAGGTGAAAATCACGCAAAAGCGAAAGGCTATAGTCCATGGTGTCAGAGGGCATACTATAGTATGTTGTTTTTCACGATTTCGGAGGATTTGAAAAAAAGGTGAAAATCACGCAAAAGCGAAAGGCTATAGTCCATGGTGTCGGAGGGCATACTATAGTATGTCGTTTTTCACGATTTCGGAGGATTTGAAAAAAAGGTGAAAATCACGCAAAAGCGAAAGGCTATAGTCCATGGTGTCAGAGGGCATACTATAGTATGTTGTTTTTCACGATTTCGGAGGATTTGAAAAAAAGGTGAAAATCACGCAAAAGCGAAAGGCTATAGTCCATGGTGTCGGAGGGCATACTATAGTATGTCGTTTTTCACGATTTCGGAGGATTTAAAAAAAAGTTGAAAATCACGCAAAAGTGAAAGGCTATAGTCCATGGTGTCGGAGGGCATACTATAGTATGTCGTTTTTCACGATTTCGGAGGATTTAAAAAAAAAAAGGTGAAAATCACGCAAAAGCGAAAGGCTATAGTCCATGGTGTCGGAGGGCATACTATAGTATGTCGTTTTTCACGATTTCGGAGGATTTGAAAAAAAGGTGAAAATCACGCAAAAGTGAAAGGCTATAGTCCATGGTGTCGGAGGGCATACTATAGTATGTCGTTTTTCACGATTTCGGAGGATTTAAAAAAAAAAGGTGAAAATCACGCAAAAGCGAAAGGCTATAGTCCATGGTGTCAGAGGGCATACTAAAATATGTCGTTTTTCACGATTTCGGAGGATTTGAAAAAAAGGTGAAAATCACGCAAAAGCGAAAGGCTATAGTCCATGGTGTCGGAGGGCATACTATAGTATGTCGTTTTTCACGATTTCGGAGGATTTGAAAAAAAGGTGAAAATCACGCAAAAGCGAAAGGCTATAGTCCATGGTGTCGGAGGGCATACTATAGCATGTCGTTTTTCACGATTTCGGAGGATTTGAAAAAAAGGTGAAAATCACGCAAAAGCGAAAGGCTATAGTCCATGGTGTCGGAGGGCATACTATAGTATGTCGTTTTTCACGATTTCGGAGGATTTAAAAAAAAAAGGTGAAAATCACGCAAAAGCGAAAGGCTATAGTCCATGGTGTCGGAGGGCATACTATAGTATGTCGTTTTTCACGATTTCGGAGGATTTGAAAAAAAGGTGAAAATCACGCAAAAGCGAAAGGCTATAGTCCATGGTGTCAGAGGGCATACTATAGTATGTTGTTTTTCACGATTTCGGAGGATTTGAAAAAAAGGTGAAAATCACGCAAAAGCGAAAGGCTATAGTCCATGGTGTCGGAGGGCATACTATAGTATGTCGTTTTTCACGATTTCGGAGGATTTAAAAAAAAGTTGAAAATCACGCAAAAGCGAAAGGCTATAGTCCATGGTGTCGGAGGGCATACTATAGTATGTCGTTTTTCACGATTTCGGAGGATTTAAAAAAAAGGTGAAAATCACGCAAAAGTGAAAGGCTATAGTCCATGGTGTCGGAGGGCATACTATAGTATGTAGTTTTTCACGATTTCGGAGGATTTGAAAAAAAGGTGAAAATCACGCAAAAGCGAAAGGCTATAGTCCATGGTGTCAGAGGGCATACTATAGTATGTCGTTTTTCACGATTTCGGAGGATTTGAAAAAAAGGTGAAAATCACGCAAAAGCGAAAGGCTATAGTCCATGGTGTCGGAGGGCATACTATAGTATGTCGTTTTTCACGATTTCGGAGGATTTGAAAAAAAGGTGAAAATCACGCAAAAGCGAAAGGCTATAGTCCATGGTGTCGGAGGGCATACTATAGTATGTCGTTTTTCACGATTTCGGAGGACTTTTTAAAAAAAGGTGAAAATCACGCAAAAGCGAAAGGCTATAGTCCATGGTGTCGGAGGGCATACTATAGTATGTCGTTTTTCACGATTTCGGAGGATTTGAAAAAAAGGTGAAAATCACGCAAAAGCGAAAGGCTATAGTCCAAGGTGTCGGAGGGCATACTATAGTATGTCGTTTTTCACGATTTCGGAGGATTTGAAAAAAAGGTGAAAATCACGCAAAAGCGAAAGGCTATAGTCCATGGTGTCGGAGGGCATACTATAGCATTTTCGTTTTTCACGATTTCGGAGGATTTAAAAAAAAGGTGAAAATCACGCAAAAGCGAAAGGCTATAGTCCATGGTGTCGGAGGGCATACTATAGTATGTCGTTTTTCACGATTTCGGTGGATTTAAAAAAAAAGGTGAAAATCACGCAAAAGCGAAAGGCTATAGTCCATGGTGTCGGAGGGCATACTATAGTATGTCGTTTTTCACGATTTCGGTGGATTTAAAAAAAAAGGTGAAAATCACGCAAAAGCGAAAGGCTATAGTCCATGGTGTCGGAGGGCATACTATAGTATGTCGTTTTTCACGATTTCGGTGGATTTAAAAAAAAAAGGTGAAAATCACGCAAAAGCGAAAGGCTATAGTCCATGGTGTCGGAGGGCATACTATAGTATGTCGTTTTTCACGATTTCGGAGGTTTTGAAAAAAAGGTGAAAATCACGCAAAAGCGAAAGGCTATAGTCCATGGTGTCGGAGGGCATACTATAGCATGTCGTTTTTCACGATTTCGGAGGATTTGAAAAAAAGGTGAAAATCACGCAAAAGCGAAAGGCTATAGTCCATGGTGTCGGAGGGCATACTATAGTATGTCGTTTTTCACGATTTCGGAGGATTTGAAAAAAAGGTGAAAATCACGCAAAAGCGAAAGGCTATAGTCCATGGTGTCGGAGGGCATACTATAGTATGTCGTTTTTCACGATTTCGGAGGATTTGAAAAAAAGGTGAAAATCACGCAAAAGCGAAAGGCTATAGTCCATGGTGTCGGAGGGCATACTATAGTATGTCGTTTTTCACGATTTCGGAGGATTTGAAAAAAAGGTGAAAATCATGCAAAAGCGAAAGGCTATAGTCCATGGTGTCGGAGGGCATACTATAGTATGTCGTTTTTCACGATTTCGGAGGATTTGAAAAAAAGGTGAAAATCACGCAAAAGCGAAAGGCTATAGTCCATGGTGTCAGAGGGCATACTATAGTATGTTGTTTTTCACGATTTCGGAGGATTTGAAAAAAAGGTGAAAATCACGCAAAAGCGAAAGGCTATAGTCCATGGTGTCATAGGGCATACTATAGCATTTTCGTTTTTCACGATTTCGGAGGATTAAAAAAAAAGGTGAAAATCACGCAAAAGCGAAAGGCTATAGTCCATGGTGTCGGAGGGCATACTATAGTATGTCGTTTTTCACGATTTCGGTGGATTTAAAAAAAAGGTGAAAATCACGCAAAAGCGAAAGGCTATAGTCCATGGTGTCGGAGGGCATACTATAGTATGTCGTTTTTCACGATTTCGGTGGATTTAAAAAAATGTGAAAATCACGCAAAAGCGAAAGGCTATAGTCCATGGTGTCGGAGGGCATACTATAGTATGTCGTTTTGCACGATTTCGGAGGATTTGAAAAAAAGGTGAAAATCACGCAAAAGCGAAAGGCTATAGTCCATGGTGTCGGAGGGCATACTATAGCATGTCGTTTTTCACGATTTCGGAGGATTTGAAAAAAAGGTGAAAATCATGCAAAAGCGAAAGGCTATAGTCCATGGTGTCGGAGGGCATACTATAGTATGTCGTTTTTCACGATTTCGGAGGATTTGAAAAAAAGGTGAAAATCACGCAAAAGCGAAAGGCTATAGTCCATGGTGTCGGAGGGCATACTATAGTATGTCGTTTTTCACGATTTCGGAGGATTTGAAAAAAAGGTGAAAATCACGCAAAAGCGAAAGGCTATAGTCCATGGTGTCGGAGGGCATACTATAGTATGTCGTTTTTCACGATTTCGGAGGATTTGAAAAAAAGGTGAAAATCACGCAAAAGCGAAAGGCTATAGTCCATGGTGTCAGAGGGCATACTATAGTATGTCGTTTTTCACGATTTCGGAGGATTTAAAAAAAAGTTGAAAATCACGCAAAAGCGAAAGGCTATAGTCCATGGTGTCGGAGGGCATACTATAGTATGTCGTTTTTCACGATTTCGGAGGATTTGAAAAAAAGGTGAAAATCACGCAAAAGCGAAAGGCTATAGTCCATGGTGTCGGAGGGCATACTATAGCATGTCGTTTTTCACGATTTCGGAGGATTTAAAAAAAAGGTGAAAATCACGCAAAAGCGAAAGGCTATAGTCCATGGTGTCGGAGGGCATACTATAGTATGTCGTTTTTCACGATTTCGGAGGATTTGAAAAAAAGGTGAAAATCACGCAAAAGCGAAAGGCTATAGTCCATGGTGTCGGAGGGCATACTATAGCATGTCGTTTTTCACGATTTCGGAGGATTTTAAAAAAAAAGGTGAAAATCACGCAAAAGCGAAAGGCTATAGTCCATGGTGTCGGAGGGCATACTATAGTATGTCGTTTTTCACGATTTCGGAGGATTTGAAAAAAAGGTGAAAATCACGCAAAAGCGAAAGGCTATAGTCCATGGTGTCAGAGGGCATACTATAGTATGTTGTTTTTCACGATTTCGGAGGATTTGAAAAAAAGGTGAAAATCACGCAAAAGCGAAAGGCTATAGTCCATGGTGTCGGAGGGCATACTATAGTATGTCGTTTTTCACGATTTCGGAGGATTTAAAAAAAAGTTGAAAATCACGCAAAAGCGAAAGGCTATAGTCCATGGTGTCGGAGGGCATACTATAGTATGTCGTTTTTCACGATTTCGGAGGATTTAAAAAAAAGGTGAAAATCACGCAAAAGTGAAAGGCTATAGTCCATGGTGTCGGAGGGCATACTATAGTATGTCGTTTTTCACGATTTCGGAGGATTTGAAAAAAAGGTGAAAATCACGCAAAAGCGAAAGGCTATAGTCCATGGTGTCGGAGGGCATACTATAGTATGTCGTTTTTCACGATTTCGGAGGATTTGAAAAAAAGGTGAAAATCACGCAAAAGCGAAAGGCTATAGTCCATGGTGTCGGAGGGCATACTATAGTATGTCGTTTTTCACGATTTCGGAGGACTTTTTAAAAAAAGGTGAAAATCACGCAAAAGCGAAAGGCTATAGTCCATGGTGTCGGAGGGCATACTATAGTATGTCGTTTTTCACGATTTCGGAGGATTTGAAAAAAAGGTGAAAATCACGCAAAAGCGAAAGGCTATAGTCCAAGGTGTCGGAGGGCATACTATAGTATGTCGTTTTTCACGATTTCGGAGGATTTGAAAAAAAGGTGAAAATCACGCAAAAGCGAAAGGCTATAGTCCATGGTGTCGGAGGGCACACTATAGTATGTCGTTTTTCACGATTTCGGAGGATTTGAAAAAAAGGTGAAAATCACGCAAAAGCGAAAGGCTATAGTCCATGGTGTCGGAGGGCATACTATAGCATTTTCGTTTTTCACGATTTCGGAGGATTTAAAAAAAAGGTGAAAATCACGCAAAAGCGAAAGGCTATAGTCCATGGTGTCGGAGGGCATACTATAGTATGTCGTTTTCACGATTTCGGTGGATTTAAAAAAAAAGGTGAAAATCACGCAAAAGCGAAAGGCTATAGTCCATGGTGTCGGAGGGCATACTATAGTATGTCGTTTTTCACGATTTCGGTGGATTTAAAAAAAAAGGTGAAAATCACGCAAAAGCGAAAGGCTATAGTCCATGGTGTCGGAGGGCATACTATAGTATGTCGTTTTTCACGATTTCGGTGGATTTAAAAAAAAAGGTGAAAATCACGCAAAAGCGAAAGGCTATAGTCCATGGTGTCGGAGGGCATACTATAGTATGTCGTTTTTCACGATTTCGGAGGTTTTGAAAAAAAGGTGAAAATCACGCAAAAGCGAAAGGCTATAGTCCATGGTGTCGGAGGGCATACTATAGCATGTCGTTTTTCACGATTTCGGAGGATTTGAAAAAAAGGTGAAAATCACGCAAAAGCGAAAGGCTATAGTCCATGGTGTCGGAGGGCATACTATAGTATGTCGTTTTTCACGATTTCGGAGGATTTGAAAAAAAGGTGAAAATCACGCAAAAGCGAAAGGCTATAGTCCATGGTGTCGGAGGGCATACTATAGTATGTCGTTTTTCACGATTTCGGAGGATTTGAAAAAAAGGTGAAAATCACGCAAAAGCGAAAGGCTATAGTCCATGGTGTCAGAGGGCATACTATAGTATGTTGTTTTTCACGATTTCGGAGGATTTGAAAAAAAGGTGAAAATCACGCAAAAGCGAAAGGCTATAGTCCATGGTGTCGGAGGGCATACTATAGTATGTCGTTTTTCACGATTTCGGAGGATTTAAAAAAAAGTTGAAAATCACGCAAAAGCGAAAGGCTATAGTCCATGGTGTCGGAGGGCATACTATAGTATGTCGTTTTTCACGATTTCGGAGGATTTAAAAAAAAGGTGAAAATCACGCAAAAGTGAAAGGCTATAGTCCATGGTGTCGGAGGGCATACTATAGTATGTCGTTTTTCACGATTTCGGAGGATTTGAAAAAAAGGTGAAAATCACGCAAAAGCGAAAGGCTATAGTCCATGGTGTCGGAGGGCATACTATAGTATGTCGTTTTTCACGATTTCGGAGGATTTGAAAAAAAGGTGAAAATCACGCAAAAGCGAAAGGCTATAGTCCATGGTGTCGGAGGGCATACTATAGTATGTCGTTTTTCACGATTTCGGAGGACTTTTTAAAAAAAGGTGAAAATCACGCAAAAGCGAAAGGCTATAGTCCATGGTGTCGGAGGGCATACTATAGTATGTCGTTTTTCACGATTTCGGAGGATTTGAAAAAAAGGTGAAAATCACGCAAAAGCGAAAGGCTATAGTCCAAGGTGTCGGAGGGCATACTATAGTATGTCGTTTTTCACGATTTCGGAGGATTTGAAAAAAAGGTGAAAATCACGCAAAAGCGAAAGGCTATAGTCCATGGTGTCGGAGGGCACACTATAGTATGTCGTTTTTCACGATTTCGGAGGATTTGAAAAAAAGGTGAAAATCACGCAAAAGCGAAAGGCTATAGTCCATGGTGTCGGAGGGCATACTATAGCATTTTCGTTTTTCACGATTTCGGAGGATTTAAAAAAAAGGTGAAAATCACGCAAAAGCGAAAGGCTATAGTCCATGGTGTCGGAGGGCATACTATAGTATGTCGTTTTCACGATTTCGGTGGATTTAAAAAAAAGGTGAAAATCACGCAAAAGCGAAAGGCTATAGTCCATGGTGTCGGAGGGCATACTATAGTATGTCGTTTTTCACGATTTCGGTGGATTTAAAAAAAAAGGTGAAAATCACGCAAAAGCGAAAGGCTATAGTCCATGGTGTCGGAGGGCATACTATAGTATGTCGTTTTTCACGATTTCGGTGGATTTAAAAAAAAAGGTGAAAATCACGCAAAAGCGAAAGGCTATAGTCCATGGTGTCGGAGGGCATACTATAGTATGTCGTTTTTCACGATTTCGGAGGTTTTGAAAAAAAGGTGAAAATCACGCAAAAGCGAAAGGCTATAGTCCATGGTGTCGGAGGGCATACTATAGCATGTCGTTTTTCACGATTTCGGAGGATTTGAAAAAAAGGTGAAAATCACGCAAAAGCGAAAGGCTATAGTCCATGGTGTCGGAGGGCATACTATAGTATGTCGTTTTTCACGATTTCGGAGGATTTGAAAAAAAGGTGAAAATCACGCAAAAGCGAAAGGCTATAGTCCATGGTGTCGGAGGGCATACTATAGTATGTCGTTTTTCACGATTTCGGAGGATTTGAAAAAAAGGTGAAAATCACGCAAAAGCGAAAGGCTATAGTCCATGGTGTCGGAGGGCATACTATAGTATGTCGTTTTTCACGATTTCGGAGGATTTGAAAAAAAGGTGAAAATCACGCAAAAGCGAAAGGCTATAGTCCATGGTGTCAGAGGGCATACTATAGTATGTTGTTTTTCACGATTTCGGAGGATTTGAAAAAAAGGTGAAAATCACGCAAAAGCGAAAGGCTATAGTCCATGGTGTCGTAGGGCATACTATAGCATTTTCGTTTTTCACGATTTCGGAGGATTTAAAAAAAAGGTGAAAATCACGCAAAAGCGAAAGGCTATAGTCCATGGTGTCGGAGGGCATACTATAGTATGTCGTTTTTCACGATTTCGGTGGATTTAAAAAAATGTGAAAATCACGCAAAAGCGAAAGGCTATAGTCCATGGTGTCGGAGGGCATACTATAGTATGTCGTTTTTCACGATTTCGGAGGATTTGAAAAAAAGGTGAAAATCACGCAAAAGCGAAAGGCTATAGTCCATGGTGTCGGAGGGCATACTATAGCATGTCGTTTTTCACGATTTCGGAGGATTTGAAAAAAAGGTGAAAATCATGCAAAAGCGAAAGGCTATAGTCCATGGTGTCGGAGGGCATACTATAGTATGTCGTTTTTCACGATTTCGGAGGATTTGAAAAAAAGGTGAAAATCACGCAAAAGCGAAAGGCTATAGTCCATGGTGTCAGAGGGCATACTATAGTATGTTGTTTTTCACGATTTCGGAGGATTTGAAAAAAAGGTGAAAATCACGCAAAAGCGAAAGGCTATAGTCCATGGTGTCGTAGGGCATACTATAGCATTTTCGTTTTTCACGATTTCGGAGGATTAAAAAAAAAGGTGAAAATCACGCAAAAGCGAAAGGCTATAGTCCATGGTGTCGGAGGGCATACTATAGTATGTCGTTTTTCACGATTTCGGTGGATTTAAAAAAAAAGGTGAAAATCACGCAAAAGCGAAAGGCTATAGTCCATGGTGTCGGAGGGCATACTATAGTATGTCGTTTTTCACGATTTCGGTGGATTTAAAAAAATGTGAAAATCACGCAAAAGCGAAAGGCTATAGTCCATGGTGTCGGAGGGCATACTATAGTATGTCGTTTTGCACGATTTCGGAGGATTTGAAAAAAAGGTGAAAATCACGCAAAAGCGAAAGGCTATAGTCCATGGTGTCGGAGGGCATACTATAGCATGTCGTTTTTCACGATTTCGGAGGATTTGAAAAAAAGGTGAAAATCATGCAAAAGCGAAAGGCTATAGTCCATGGTGTCGGAGGGCATACTATAGTATGTCGTTTTTCACGATTTCGGAGGATTTGAAAAAAAGGTGAAAATCACGCAAAAGCGAAAGGCTATAGTCCATGGTGTCGGAGGGCATACTATAGTATGTCGTTTTTCACGATTTCGGAGGATTTGAAAAAAAGGTGAAAATCACGCAAAAGCGAAAGGCTATAGTCCATGGTGTCGGAGGGCATACTATAGTATGTCGTTTTTCACGATTTCGGAGGATTTGAAAAAAAGGTGAAAATCACGCAAAAGCGAAAGGCTATAGTCCATGGTGTCAGAGGGCATACTATAGTATGTCGTTTTTCACGATTTCGGAGGATTTAAAAAAAAGTTGAAAATCACGCAAAAGCGAAAGGCTATAGTCCATGGTGTCGGAGGGCATACTATAGTATGTCGTTTTTCACGATTTCGGAGGATTTGAAAAAAAGGTGAAAATCACGCAAAAGCGAAAGGCTATAGTCCATGGTGTCGGAGGGCATACTATAGTATGTCGTTTTTCACGATTTCGGAGGATTTGAAAAAAAGGTGAAAATCACGCAAAAGCGAAAGGCTATAGTCCATGGTGTCGGAGGGCATACTATAGTATGTCGTTTTTCACGATTTCGGAGGATTTGAAAAAAAGGTGAAAATCACGCAAAAGCGAAAGGCTATAGTCCATGGTGTCAGAGGGCATACTATAGTATGTTGTTTTTCACGATTTCGGAGGATTTGAAAAAAAGGTGAAAATCACGCAAAAGCGAAAGGCTATAGTCCATGGTGTCGTAGGGCATACTATAGCATTTTCGTTTTTCACGATTTCGGAGGATTTAAAAAAAAGGTGAAAATCACGCAAAAGCGAAAGGCTATAGTCCATGGTGTCGGAGGGCATACTATAGTATGTCGTTTTTCACGATTTCGGTGGATTTAAAAAAATGTGAAAATCACGCAAAAGCGAAAGGCTATAGTCCATGGTGTCGGAGGGCATACTATAGTATGTCGTTTTTCACGATTTCGGAGGATTTGAAAAAAAGGTGAAAATCACGCAAAAGCGAAAGGCTATAGTCCATGGTGTCGGAGGGCATACTATAGCATGTCGTTTTTCACGATTTCGGAGGATTTGAAAAAAAGGTGAAAATCATGCAAAAGCGAAAGGCTATAGTCCATGGTGTCGGAGGGCATACTATAGTATGTCGTTTTTCACGATTTCGGAGGATTTGAAAAAAAGGTGAAAATCACGCAAAAGCGAAAGGCTATAGTCCATGGTGTCAGAGGGCATACTATAGTATGTTGTTTTTCACGATTTCGGAGGATTTGAAAAAAAGGTGAAAATCACGCAAAAGCGAAAGGCTATAGTCCATGGTGTCGTAGGGCATACTATAGCATTTTCGTTTTTCACGATTTCGGAGGATTAAAAAAAAAGGTGAAAATCACGCAAAAGCGAAAGGCTATAGTCCATGGTGTCGGAGGGCATACTATAGTATGTCGTTTTTCACGATTTCGGTGGATTTAAAAAAAAGGTGAAAATCACGCAAAAGCGAAAGGCTATAGTCCATGGTGTCGGAGGGCATACTATAGTATGTCGTTTTTCACGATTTCGGTGGATTTAAAAAAATGTGAAAATCACGCAAAAGCGAAAGGCTATAGTCCATGGTGTCGGAGGGCATACTATAGTATGTCGTTTTGCACGATTTCGGAGGATTTGAAAAAAAGGTGAAAATCACGCAAAAGCGAAAGGCTATAGTCCATGGTGTCGGAGGGCATACTATAGCATGTCGTTTTTCACGATTTCGGAGGATTTGAAAAAAAGGTGAAAATCATGCAAAAGCGAAAGGCTATAGTCCATGGTGTCGGAGGGCATACTATAGTATGTCGTTTTTCACGATTTCGGAGGATTTGAAAAAAAGGTGAAAATCACGCAAAAGCGAAAGGCTATAGTCCATGGTGTCGGAGGGCATACTATAGTATGTCGTTTTTCACGATTTCGGAGGATTTGAAAAAAAGGTGAAAATCACGCAAAAGCGAAAGGCTATAGTCCATGGTGTCGGAGGGCATACTATAGTATGTCGTTTTTCACGATTTCGGAGGATTTGAAAAAAAGGTGAAAATCACGCAAAAGCGAAAGGCTATAGTCCATGGTGTCAGAGGGCATACTATAGTATGTCGTTTTTCACGATTTCGGAGGATTTAAAAAAAAGTTGAAAATCACGCAAAAGCGAAAGGCTATAGTCCATGGTGTCGGAGGGCATACTATAGTATGTCGTTTTTCACGATTTCGGTGGATTTAAAAAAAAAGTGAAAACACGCAAAAGCGAAAGGCTATAGTCCATGGTGTCGGAGGGCATACTATAGTATGTCGTTTTTCACGATTTCGGAGGTTTTGAAAAAAAGGTGAAAATCACGCAAAAGCGAAAGGCTATAGTCCATGGTGTCGGAGGGCATACTATAGCATGTCGTTTTTCACGATTTCGGAGGATTTGAAAAAAAGGTGAAAATCACGCAAAAGCGAAAGGCTATAGTCCATGGTGTCAGAGGGCATACTATAGTATGTTGTTTTTCACGATTTCGGAGGATTTGAAAAAAAGGTGAAAATCACGCAAAAGCGAAAGGCTATAGTCCATGGTGTCGGAGGGCATACTATAGTATGTCGTTTTTCACGATTTCGGAGGATTTGAAAAAAAGGTGAAAATCACGCAAAAGCGAAAGGCTATAGTCCATGGTGTCAGAGGGCATACTATAGTATGTTGTTTTTCACGATTTCGGAGGATTTGAAAAAAAGGTGAAAATCACGCAAAAGCGAAAGGCTATAGTCCATGGTGTCGGAGGGCATACTATAGTATGTCGTTTTTCACGATTTCGGAGGATTTGAAAAAAAGGTGAAAATCACGCAAAAGCGAAAGGCTATAGTCCATGGTGTCGGAGGGCATACTATAGTATGTCGTTTTTCACGATTTCGGAGGATTTAAAAAAAAGGTGAAAATCACGCAAAAGCGAAAGGCTATAGTCCATGGTGTCGGAGGGCATACTATAGTATGTCGTTTTTCACGATTTCGGAGGATTTGAAAAAAAGGTGAAAATCACGCAAAAGCGAAAGGCTATAGTCCATGGTGTCGGAGGGCATACTATAGTATGTCGTTTTTCACGATTTCGGAGGATTTAAAAAAAAGGTGAAAATCACGCAAAAGCGAAAGGCTATAGTCCATGGTGTCGGAGGGCATACTATAGTATGTCGTTTTTCACGATTTCGGAGGATTTGAAAAAAAGGTGAAAATCACGCAAAAGCGAAAGGCTATAGTCCATGGTGTCGGAGGGCATACTATAGCATTTTCGTTTTTCACGATTTCGGAGGATTTAAAAAAAAGGTGAAAATCACGCAAAAGCGAAAGGCTATAGTCCATGGTGTCGGAGGGCATACTATAGTATGTCGTTTTTCACGATTTCGGTGGATTTAAAAAAAAAGGTGAAAATCACGCAAAAGCGAAAGGCTATAGTCCATGGTGTCGGAGGGCATACTATAGTATGTCGTTTTTCACGATTTCGGTGGATTTAAAAAAAAAGTGAAAACACGCAAAAGCGAAAGGCTATAGTCCATGGTGTCGGAGGGCATACTATAGTATGTCGTTTTTCACGATTTCGGAGGTTTTGAAAAAAAGGTGAAAATCACGCAAAAGCGAAAGGCTATAGTCCATGGTGTCGGAGGGCATACTATAGCATGTCGTTTTTCACGATTTCGGAGGATTTGAAAAAAAGGTGAAAATCACGCAAAAGCGAAAGGCTATAGTCCATGGTGTCGGAGGGCATACTATAGTATGTCGTTTTTCACGATTTCGGAGGATTTGAAAAAAAGGTGAAAATCACGCAAAAGCGAAAGGCTATAGTCCATGGTGTCGTAGGGCATACTATAGCATTTTCGTTTTTCACGATTTCGGAGGATTTAAAAAAAAGGTGAAAATCACGCAAAAGCGAAAGGCTATAGTCCATGGTGTCGGAGGGCATACTATAGTATGTCGTTTTTCACGATTTCGGTGGATTTAAAAAAAAGGTGAAAATCACGCAAAAGCGAAAGGCTATAGTCCATGGTGTCGGAGGGCACACTATAGTATGTCGTTTTTCACGATTTCGGTGGATTTAAAAAAATGTGAAAATCACGCAAAAGCGAAAGGCTATAGTCCATGGTGTCGGAGGGCATACTATAGTATGTCGTTTTTCACGATTTCGGAGGATTTGAAAAAAAGGTGAAAATCACGCAAAAGCGAAAGGCTATAGTCCATGGTGTCGGAGGGCATACTATAGCATGTCGTTTTTCACGATTTCGGAGGATTTGAAAAAAAGGTGAAAATCATGCAAAAGCGAAAGGCTATAGTCCATGGTGTCGGAGGGCATACTATAGTATGTCGTTTTTCACGATTTCGGAGGATTTGAAAAAAAGGTGAAAATCACGCAAAAGCGAAAAGGCTATAGTCCATGGTGTCAGAGGGCATACTATAGTATGTTGTTTTTCACGATTTCGGAGGATTTGAAAAAAAGGTGAAAATCACGCAAAAGCGAAAGGCTATAGTCCATGGTGTCGTAGGGCATACTATAGCATTTTCGTTTTTCACGATTTCGGAGGATTAAAAAAAAAGGTGAAAATCACGCAAAAGCGAAAGGCTATAGTCCATGGTGTCGGAGGGCATACTATAGTATGTCGTTTTTCACGATTTCGGTGGATTTAAAAAAAAGGTGAAAATCACGCAAAAGCGAAAGGCTATAGTCCATGGTGTCGGAGGGCATACTATAGTATGTCGTTTTTCACGATTTCGGTGGATTTAAAAAAATGTGAAAATCACGCAAAAGCGAAAGGCTATAGTCCATGGTGTCGGAGGGCATACTATAGTATGTCGTTTTTCACGATTTCGGAGGATTTGAAAAAAAGGTGAAAATCACGCAAAAGCGAAAGGCTATAGTCCATGGTGTCGGAGGGCATACTATAGCATGTCGTTTTTCACGATTTCGGAGGATTTGAAAAAAAGGTGAAAATCATGCAAAAGCGAAAGGCTATAGTCCATGGTGTCGGAGGGCATACTATAGTATGTCGTTTTTCACGATTTCTGAGGATTTGAAAAAAAGGTGAAAATCACGCAAAAGCGAAAGGCTATAGTCCATGGTGTCGGAGGGCATACTATAGTATGTCGTTTTTCACGATTTCGGAGGATTTGAAAAAAAGGTGAAAATCACGCAAAAGCGAAAGGCTATAGTCCATGGTGTCGGAGGGCATACTATAGTATGTCGTTTTTCACGATTTCGGAGGATTTGAAAAAAAGGTGAAAATCACGCAAAAGCGAAAGGCTATAGTCCATGGTGTCAGAGGGCATACTATAGTATGTCGTTTTTCACGATTTCGGAGGATTTAAAAAAAAGTTGAAAATCACGCAAAAGCGAAAGGCTATAGTCCATGGTGTCGGAGGGCATACTATAGTATGTCGTTTTTCACGATTTCGGAGGATTTGAAAAAAAGGTGAAAATCACGCAAAAGCGAAAGGCTATAGTCCATGGTGTCGGAGGGCATACTATAGCATGTCGTTTTTCACGATTTCGGAGGATTTAAAAAAAAGGTCAAAATCACGCAAAAGCGAAAGGCTATAGTCCATGGTGTCGGAGGGCATACTATAGTATGTCGTTTTTCACGATTTCGGAGGATTTGAAAAAAAGGTGAAAATCACGCAAAAGCGAAAGGCTATAGTCCAAGGTGTCGGAGGGCATACTATAGTATGTCGTTTTTCACGATTTCGGAGTATTTGAAAAAAAGGTGAAAATCACGCAAAAGCGAAAGGCTGGAGTCCATGGTGTCAGAGGGCATACTATAGTATGTCGTTTTTCACGATTTCGGAGGATTTGAAAAAAAGGTGAAAATCACGCAAAAGCGAAAGGCTATAGTCCATGGTGTCGGAGGGCATACTATAGTATGTCGTTTTTCACGATTTCGGAGGATTTAAAAAAAAGGTGAAAATCACGCAAAAGCGAAAGGCTATAGTCCATGGTGTCGGAGGGCATACTATAGTATGTCGTTTTTCACGATTTCGGAGGATTTGAAAAAAAGGTGAAAATCACGCAAAAGCGAAAGGCTATAGTCCATGGTGTCGGAGGGCATACTATACTGATGTCTACTTAAATAATATTGATTTACCTGTTGATGCTATCACATGTGGAAACATTAATTGTAAGGATGGTGGCCATTATAATGACCTGTGTAAAATGTATGATTTAATAGTAAACTGTTTGGTTATGGGAAGCAATCCTCTTAAAAGAAAAAAAAGTATACGATATAACATGAAACCTGGTTGGAATGTATATGTTCAAGAACAGTATGTAGAGGCTAAAGAAACCTTTAAATGTTGGGTACTAGCAGGAAAGCCTAGGCATGGCCCTGAGTGTGAACGCAAGAAGCATGCTAACTCTAGATATAAGTACGCTCTGCGCTACATTAAAAGAAATGAACAGGCCATGAGGGCAAACTCTATGGCCGAAAAGCTACAGAAAAACAATGTTGATGAGTTCTGGAAGGAAGTGAAGGTGCTTAACAATAGTAAGATGCCGATGCCCTCTAGCATTGATGGCATAACTGGGCCGGATAACATTGCTGAGCTATGGAGAAGGCACTATGAAAATATTTTTAATTGTGTTAAGAGTGATGCGTTCAACCTTGGTGAGATTCCCCACAGTGATGGAGTGACTGTCAGGCATGATGAGGTGAGTTATGCTATTGACAAATTAGTTTTAAACAAAGCATGTGGCCAGGATATGATTTCAGCAGAACATCTGAAACATTCTAGCCATAGAGTTTCAGTGCTGCTGGCAATGTGTTTCTCTGGGCTAGTGATGCATGGCATACTGCCTGAGTCCATGTTGGCTGTACTGTTAGTGCCAGTAGTTAAAAACAAAACTGGAAAGTTAACTAGCATAGACAACTACAGACCAATTGCACTAGCGAGCATTATATCAAAGGTGCTAGAAGGTATCCTCATGGACAGGCTCAAAGAGTATACAGCAACCACCGACAACCAATTTGGTTTTAAGAAAAAACATGGCACGGATTTATGTATTTACACGCTCAAGGAAATTGTCAGTCAGTACAGAAGTCATAACAGTACAATATTTATGTGTTTTCTGGATGCCTCACAGGCTTTTGACCGTATCCATCATGGCAAACTGTTCTTAAAACTACAAGAGCGAGGGGTCCCATTATATTTAATAAGGGTCCTGCAGTATTGGTACTCTCACCAAACTATGCAGGCTAGGTGGGGAACGAGTACGTCAACACCCTTTCTGGTGTCCAATGGAGTGCGCCAGGGGGGAATTTTGTCGCCACTATTATTTAATTTATACATGGATGATTTATCTAAACAGCTTAATGAGTGTAAAACTGGGTGCATGGTGGGGGATAACCTTATCAATCACATGATCTACGCAGACGATCTTGTTGTACTATCCCCATACAGTGCTGGCCTACAGCAGCTATTACGGGTCTGTACCAAGTATGGCCTTTTATTTGACATAAAGTTTAACTCTAAAAAGAGTGTCGTTATGATGTGTAAAACAAAGGACGACCAGAAGCTCACCTTTCCCTCTTTCTCTTTGGCAGGTGAGGTATTAGAGATAGTAAAGAAGTTTAAATACCTGGGGCACATTATCAGGGATGATTTCTGTGACGATGATGATGTGCAGCGTCAGTGCTGTAAATTATATGGCCAAGCCAATATGCTGGCACGGAAGTTTCACATGTGTACAGACAACGTGAAAATAGCACTTTTTAAAACATATTGCACTCCACTATACACGGCTCACTTGTGGTGCCGTTTTAGCAGTGCTAAAATGAAAAAACTTCAGGTGGCATATAATGATGCTTTTAGAATCTTTTTGAAACTCCCAAGATGGACCAGTGCAAGTGAGATGTTTGTAACTAATAATGTACCCACCTTTCATGCTGTACTGAGGAATTTTATGTTCAGATTTATGTGTAGATTGAAGGAGTCAAATAATGCATTAATCATGGCCTTAACAGGGTTCACACAGAGTGATACAAGGTTCTCCTCTTGTTTTTGGAAACACTGGAGGAAATGTTTATATGTTTTTTAAATGATTTGCTGTATGGAGTGATAATAGCCTGATTGTGATAGGCTACCTCTATGTTTTATTGTTTGTTTTTGTGTCTTGTTTTTGTATTTTGGACCTATAGTGTCTGCAAATAAAAGTTTATATATATATATATAGCATTTTCGTTTTTCACGATTTCGGAGGATTTAAAAAAAAGGTGAAAATCACGCAAAAGCGAAAGGCTATAGTCCATGGTGTCGGAGGGCATACTATAGTATGTCGTTTTTCACGATTTCGGTGGATTTAAAAAAAAAGGTGAAAATCACGCAAAAGCGAAAGGCTATAGTCCATGGTGTCGGAGGGCATACTATAGTATGTCGTTTTTCACGATTTCGGTGGATTTAAAAAAAAAGGTGAAAATCACGCAAAAGCGAAAGGCTATAGTCCATGGTGTCGGAGGGCATACTATAGTATGTCGTTTTTCACGATTTCGGTGGATTTAAAAAAAAAGGTGAAAATCACGCAAAAGCGAAAGGCTATAGTCCATGGTGTCGGAGGGCATACTATAGTATGTCGTTTTTCACGATTTCGGAGGTTTTGAAAAAAAGGTGAAAATCACGCAAAAGCGAAAGGCTATAGTCCATGGTGTCGGAGGGCATACTATAGCATGTCGTTTTTCACGATTTCGGAGGATTTGAAAAAAAGGTGAAAATCACGCAAAAGCGAAAGGCTATAGTCCATGGTGTCGGAGGGCATACTATAGTATGTCGTTTTTCACGATTTCGGAGGATTTGAAAAAAAGGTGAAAATCACGCAAAAGCGAAAGGCTATAGTCCATGGTGTCGGAGGGCATACTATAGTATGTCGTTTTTCACGATTTCGGAGGATTTGAAAAAAAGGTGAAAATCACGCAAAAGCGAAAGGCTATAGTCCATGGTGTCGGAGGGCATACTATAGCATGTCGTTTTTCACGATTTCGGAGGATTTGAAAAAAAGGTGAAAATCACGCAAAAGCGAAAGGCTATAGTCCATGGTGTCGGAGGGCATACTATAGCATGTCGTTTTTCACGATTTCGGAGGATTTGAAAAAAAGGTGAAAATCACGCAAAAGCGAAAGGCTATAGTCCATGGTGTCGGAGGGCATACTATAGTATGTCGTTTTTCACGATTTCGGAGGATTTAAAAAAAAAAGGTGAAAATCACGCAAAAGCGAAAGGCTATAGTCCATGGTGTCGGAGGGCATACTATAGTATGTCGTTTTTCACGATTTCGGAGGATTTGAAAAAAAGGTGAAAATCACGCAAAAGCGAAAGGCTATAGTCCATGGTGTCGGAGGGCATACTATAGCATGTCGTTTTTCACGATTTCGGAGGATTTGAAAAAAAGGTGAAAATCACGCAAAAGCGAAAGGCTATAGTCCATGGTGTCGGAGGGCATACTATAGTATGTCGTTTTTCACGATTTCGGAGGATTTTAAAAAAAAAGGTGAAAATCACGCAAAAGCGAAAGGCTATAGTCCATGGTGTCGGAGGGCATACTATAGTATGTCGTTTTTCACGATTTCGGAGGATTTGAAAAAAAGGTGAAAATCACGCAAAAGCGAAAGGCTATAGTCCATGGTGTCGGAGGGCATACTATAGCATGTCGTTTTTCACGATTTCGGAGGATTTGAAAAAAAGGTGAAAATCACGCAAAAGCGAAAGGCTATAGTCCATGGTGTCGGAGGGCATACTATAGCATGTCGTTTTTCACGATTTCGGAGGATTTGAAAAAAAGGTGAAAATCACGCAAAAGCGAAAGGCTATAGTCCATGGTGTCGGAGGGCATACTATAGTATGTCGTTTTTCACGATTTCGGAGGATTTAAAAAAAAAAGGTGAAAATCACGCAAAAGCGAAAGGCTATAGAGCGTCGCAGTCCCGCCCCCTACCATGGCCCAGGAAATGAAACCCAATGCATTATTCTCATAGACATTTCGTAAAGTATTTATTTAAAGACGGTTACGCCGCGGACAAAGCCAACTCGAGTCGTGACAACTCATGACAACACAAACAATATTTTGGACCAAACAAATAATTAGAAAGAAGAAAAAAACGGCAGGTTACAACACTTTTGTTGTTGTTTTTCTTCCTTCTAATTATTTGTTTGGTCCAAAATATTGTTTGTGTCGTCATGAGTTGTCACGACTCGAGTTGGCTTTGTCCGCGGCGTAGCCGTCTTTAAATAAATACTTTACGAAATGTCTATGAGAATAATGCATTGGGTTTCATTTCCTGGGCCATGGTAGGGGGCGGGACTGCGACGCTCTATAGTCCATGGTGTCGGAGGGCATACTATAGTATGTCGTTTTTCACGATTTCGGAGGATTTGAAAAAAAGGTGAAAATCACGCAAAAGCGAAAGGCTATAGTCCATGGTGTCAGAGGGCATACTATAGTATGTCGTTTTTCACGATTTCGGAGGATTTGAAAAAAAGGTGAAAATCACGCAAAAGCGAAAGGCTATAGTCCATGGTGTCGGAGGGCATACTATAGTATGTCGTTTTTCACGATTTCGGAGGATTTGAAAAAAAGGTGAAAATCACGCAAAAGCGAAAGGCTATAGTCCATGGTGTCAGAGGGCATACTATAGTATGTTGTTTTTCACGATTTCGGAGGATTTGAAAAAAAGGTGAAAATCACGCAAAAGCGAAAGGCTATAGTCCATGGTGTCGGATGGCATACTATAGTATGTCGTTTTTCACGATTTCGGAGGATTTGAAAAAAAGGTGAAAATCACGCAAAAGCGAAAGGCTATAGTCCATGGTGTCAGAGGGCATACTATAGTATGTTGTTTTTCACGATTTCGGAGGATTTGAAAAAAAGGTGAAAATCACGCAAAAGCGAAAGGCTATAGTCCATGGTGTCGGAGGGCATACTATAGTATGTCGTTTTTCACGATTTCGGAGGATTTGAAAAAAAGGTGAAAATCACGCAAAAGCGAAAGGCTATAGTCCATGGTGTCGGAGGGCATACTATAGTATGTCGTTTTTCACGATTTCGGAGGATTTAAAAAAAAGGTGAAAATCACGCAAAAGCGAAAGGCTATAGTCCATGGTGTCGGAGGGCATACTATAGTATGTCGTTTTTCACGATTTCGGAGGATTTGAAAAAAAGGTGAAAATCACGCAAAAGCGAAAGGCTATAGTCCATGGTGTCGGAGGGCATACTATAGTATGTCGTTTTTCACGATTTCGGAGGATTTGAAAAAAAGGTGAAAATCACGCAAAAGCGAAAGGCTATAGTCCATGGTGTCAGAGGGCATACTATAGTATGTTGTTTTTCACGATTTCGGAGGATTTGAAAAAAAGGTGAAAATCACGCAAAAGCGAAAGGCTATAGTCCATGGTGTCGTAGGGCATACTATAGCATTTTCGTTTTTCACGATTTCGGTGGATTTAAAAAAAAGGTGAAAATCACGCAAAAGCGAAAGGCTATAGTCCATGGTGTCGGAGGGCATACTATAGTATGTCGTTTTTCACGATTTCGGTGGATTTAAAAAAAAGGTGAAAATCACGCAAAAGCGAAAGGCTATAGTCCATGGTGTCGGAGGGCATACTATAGCATGTCGTTTTTCACGATTTCGGAGGATTTGAAAAAAAGGTGAAAATCATGCAAAAGCGAAAGGCTATAGTCCATGGTGTCGGAGGGCATACTATAGTATGTCGTTTTTCACGATTTCGGAGGATTTGAAAAAAAGGTGAAAATCACGCAAAAGCGAAAGGCTATAGTCCATGGTGTCGGAGGGCATACTATAGTATGTCGTTTTTCACGATTTCGGAGGATTTGAAAAAAAGGTGAAAATCACGCAAAAGCGAAAGGCTATAGTCCATGGTGTCGGAGGGCATACTATAGTATGTAGTTTTTCACGATTTCGGAGGATTTGAAAAAAAGGTGAAAATCACGCAAAAGCGAAAGGCTATAGTCCATGGTGTCAGAGGGCATACTATAGTATGTCGTTTTTCATGATTTCGGAGGATTTAAAAAAAAGTTGAAAATCACGCAAAAGCGAAAGGCTATAGTCCATGGTGTCGGAGGGCATACTATAGTATGTCGTTTTTCACGATTTCGGAGGATTTGAAAAAAAGGTGAAAATCACGCAAAAGCGAAAGGCTATAGTCCATGGTGTCGGAGGGCATACTATAGCATGTCGTTTTTCACGATTTCGGAGGATTTAAAAAAAAGGTGAAAATCACGCAAAAGCGAAAGGCTATAGTCCATGGTGTCGAAGGGCATACTATAGTATGTCGTTTTTCACGATTTCGGTGGATTTAGAAAAAAAAGGTGAAAATCACGCAAAAGCGAAAGGCTATAGTCCATGGTGTCGGAGGGCATACTATAGTATGTCGTTTTTCACGATTTCGGAGGATTTGAAAAAAAGGTGAAAATCACGCAAAAGCGAAAGGCTATAGTCCATGGTGTCGGAGGGCATACTATAGCATGTCGTTTTTCACGATTTCGGAGGATTTAAAAAAAAATTGAAAATCACGCAAAAGCGAAAGGCTATAGTCCATGGTGTCGGAGGGCATACTATAGTATGTCGTTTTTCACGATTTCGGAGGATTTGAAAAAAAGGTGAAAATCACGCAAAAGCGAAAGGCTATAGTCCATGGTGTCGGAGGGCATACTATAGCATTTTCGTTTTTCACGATTTCGGAGGATTTAAAAAAAAGGTGAAAATCACGCAAAAGCGAAAGGCTATAGTCCATGGTGTCGGAGGGCATACTATAGTATGTCGTTTTTCACGATTTCGGTGGATTTAAAAAAAAAGGTGAAAATCACGCAAAAGCGAAAGGCTATAGTCCATGGTGTCGGAGGGCATACTATAGTATGTCGTTTTTCACGATTTCAGGGGATTTGAAAAAAAGGTGAAAATCACGCAAAAGCGAAAGGCTATAGTCCATGGTGTCGGAGGGCATACTATAGTATGTCGTTTTTCACGATTTCGGTGGATTTAAAAAAAAAGGTGAAAATCACGCAAAAGCGAAAGGCTATAGTCCATGGTGTCGGAGGGCATACTATAGTATGTCGTTTTTCACGATTTCGGAGGATTTGAAAAAAAGGTGAAAATCACGCAAAAGCGAAAGGCTATAGTCCATGGTGTCGGAGGGCATACTATAGTATGTCGTTTTTCACGATTTCGGAGCATTTGAAAAAAAGGTGAAAATCACGCAAAAGCGAAAGGCTATAGTCCATGGTGTCGGAGGGCATACTATAGTATGTCGTTTTTCACGATTTCGGAGGATTTGAAAAAAAGGTGAAAATCACGCAAAAGCGAAAGGCTATAGTCCATGGTGTCAGAGGGCATACTATAGTATGTTGTTTTTCACGATTTCGGAGGATTTGAAAAAAAGGTGAAAATCACGCAAAAGCGAAAGGCTATAGTCCATGGTGTCGGAGGGCATACTATAGTATGTCGTTTTTCACGATTTCGGTGGATTTAAAAAAAAGGTGAAAATCACGCAAAAGCGAAAGGCTATAGTCCATGGTGTCGGAGGGCATACTATAGTATGTCGTTTTTCACGATTTCGGTGGATTTAAAAAAATGTGAAAATCACGCAAAAGCGAAAGGCTATAGTCCATGGTGTCGGAGGGCATACTATAGTATGTCGTTTTTCACGATTTCGGAGGATTTGAAAAAAAGGTGAAAATCACGCAAAAGTGAAAGGCTATAGTCCATGGTGTCGGAGGGCATACTATAGCATGTCGTTTTTCACGATTTCGGAGGATTTGAAAAAAAGGTGAAAATCATGCAAAAGCGAAAGGCTATAGTCCATGGTGTCGGAGGGCATACTATAGTATGTCGTTTTTCACGATTTCGGAGGATTTGAAAAAAAGGTGAAAATCACGCAAAAGCGAAAGGCTATAGTCCATGGTGTCGGAGGGCATACTATAGTATGTCGTTTTTCACGATTTCGGAGGATTTGAAAAAAAGGTGAAAATCACGCAAAAGCGAAAGGCTATAGTCCATGGTGTCGGAGGGCATACTATAGTATGTCGTTTTTCACGATTTCGGAGGATTTGAAAAAAAGGTGAAAATCACGCAAAAGCGAAAGGCTATAGTCCATGGTGTCAGAGGGCATACTATAGTATGTCGTTTTTCACGATTTCGGAGGATTTGAAAAAAAGGTGAAAATCACGCAAAAGCGAAAGGCTATAGTCCATGGTGTCAGAGGGCATACTATAGTATGTTGTTTTTCACGATTTCGGAGGATTTGAAAAAAAGGTGAAAATCACGCAAAAGCGAAAGGCTATAGTCCATGGTGTCGGAGGGCATACTATAGTATGTCGTTTTTCACGATTTCGGTGGATTTAAAAAAAAGGTGAAAATCACGCAAAAGCGAAAGGCTATAGTCCATGGTGTCGGAGGGCATACTATAGTATGTCGTTTTTCACGATTTCGGTGGATTTAAAAAAATGTGAAAATCACGCAAAAGCGAAAGGCTATAGTCCATGGTGTCGGAGGGCATACTATAGTATGTCGTTTTTCACGATTTCGGAGGATTTGAAAAAAAGGTGAAAATCACGCAAAAGTGAAAGGCTATAGTCCATGGTGTCGGAGGGCATACTATAGCATGTCGTTTTTCACGATTTCGGAGGATTTGAAAAAAAGGTGAAAATCATGCAAAAGCGAAAGGCTATAGTCCATGGTGTCGGAGGGCATACTATAGTATGTCGTTTTTCACGATTTCGGAGGATTTGAAAAAAAGGTGAAAATCACGCAAAAGCGAAAGGCTATAGTCCATGGTGTCGGAGGGCATACTATAGTATGTCGTTTTTCACGATTTCGGAGGATTTGAAAAAAAGGTGAAAATCACGCAAAAGCGAAAGGCTATAGTCCATGGTGTCGGAGGGCATACTATAGTATGTCGTTTTTCACGATTTCGGAGGATTTGAAAAAAAGGTGAAAATCACGCAAAAGCGAAAGGCTATAGTCCATGGTGTCAGAGGGCATACTATAGTATGTCGTTTTTCACGATTTCGGAGGATTTGAAAAAAAGGTGAAAATCACGCAAAAGCGAAAGGCTATAGTCCATGGTGTCAGAGGGCATACTATAGTATGTCGTTTTTCACGATTTCGGAGGATTTAAAAAAAAGTTGAAAATCACGCAAAAGCGAAAGGCTATAGTCCATGGTGTCGGAGGGCATACTATAGTATGTCGTTTTTCACGATTTCGGAGGATTTGAAAAAAAGGTGAAAATCACGCAAAAGCGAAAGGCTATAGTCCATGGTGTCGGAGGGCATACTATAGCATGTCGTTTTTCACGATTTCGGAGGATTTAAAAAAAAGGTGAAAATCACGCAAAAGCGAAAGGCTATAGTCCATGGTGTCGGAGGGCATACTATAGTATGTCGTTTTTCACGATTTCGGTGGATTTAGAAAAAAAAGGTGAAAATCACGCAAAAGCGAAAGGCTATAGTCCATGGTGTCGGAGGGCATACTATAGTATGTCGTTTTTCACGATTTCAGAGGATTTGAAAAAAAGGTGAAAATCACGCAAAAGCGAAAGGCTATAGTCCATGGTGTCGGAGGGCATACTATAGCATGTCGTTTTTCACGATTTCGGAGAATTTGAAAAAAAGGTGAAAATCACGCAAAAGCGAAAGGCTATAGTCCATGGTGTCGGAGGGCATACTATAGTATGTCGTTTTTCACGATTTCGGAGGATTTTTAAAAAAAAAGGTGAAAATCACGCAAAAGCGAAAGGCTATAGTCCATGGTGTCGGAGGGCATACTATAGTATGTCGTTTTTCACGATTTCGGAGGATTTGAAAAAAAGGTGAAAATCACGCAAAAGCGAAAGGCTATAGTCCATGGTGTCAGAGGGCATACTATAGTATGTTGTTTTTCACGATTTCGGAGGATTTGAAAAAAAGGTGAAAATCACGCAAAAGCGAAAGGCTATAGTCCATGGTGTCAGAGGGCATACTATAGTATGTCGTTTTTCACGATTTCGGAGGATTTAAAAAAAAGTTGAAAATCACGCAAAAGCGAAAGGCTATAGTCCATGGTGTCGGAGGGCATACTATAGTATGTCGTTTTTCACGATTTCGGAGGATTTGAAAAAAAGGTGAAAATCACGCAAAAGCGAAAGGCTATAGTCCATGGTGTCGGAGGGCATACTATAGCATGTCGTTTTTCACGATTTCGGAGGATTTAAAAAAAAGGTGAAAATCACGCAAAAGCGAAAGGCTATAGTCCATGGTGTCGGAGGGCATACTATAGTATGTCGTTTTTCACGATTTCGGTGGATTTAGAAAAAAAAGGTGAAAATCACGCAAAAGCGAAAGGCTATAGTCCATGGTGTCGGAGGGCATACTATAGTATGTCGTTTTTCACGATTTCGGAGGATTTGAAAAAAAGGTGAAAATCACGCAAAAGCGAAAGGCTATAGTCCATGGTGTCGGAGGGCATACTATAGCATGTCGTTTTTCACGATTTCGGAGGATTTAAAAAAAAGGTGAAAATCACGCAAAAGCGAAAGGCTATAGTCCATGGTGTCGGAGGGCATACTATAGTATGTCGTTTTTCACGATTTCGGTGGATTTAGAAAAAAAAGGTGAAAATCACGCAAAAGCGAAAGGCTATAGTCCATGGTGTCGGAGGGCATACTATAGTATGTCGTTTTTCACGATTTCAGAGGATTTGAAAAAAAGGTGAAAATCACGCAAAAGCGAAAGGCTATAGTCCATGGTGTCGGAGGGCATACTATAGCATGTCGTTTTTCACGATTTCGGAGAATTTGAAAAAAAGGTGAAAATCACGCAAAAGCGAAAGGCTATAGTCCATGGTGTCGGAGGGCATACTATAGTATGTCGTTTTTCACGATTTCGGAGGATTTAAAAAAAAAAAGGTGAAAATCACGCAAAAGCGAAAGGCTATAGTCCATGGTGTCGGAGGGCATACTATAGTATGTCGTTTTTCACGATTTCGGAGGATTTGAAAAAAAGGTGAAAATCACGCAAAAGCGAAAGGCTATAGTCCATGGTGTCAGAGGGCATACTATAGTATGTTGTTTTTCACGATTTCGGAGGATTTGAAAAAAAGGTGAAAATCACGCAAAAGCGAAAGGCTATAGTCCATGGTGTCGGAGGGCATACTATAGTATGTCGTTTTTCACGATTTCGGAGGATTTGAAAAAAAGGCGAAAATCACGCAAAAGTGAAAGGCTATAGTCCATGGTGTCAGAGGGCATACTATAGTATGTCGTTTTTCACGATTTCGGAGGATTTGAAAAAAAGGTGAAAATCACGCAAAAGCGAAAGGCTATAGTCCATGGTGTCGGAGGGCATACTATAGTATGTCGTTTTTCACGATTTCGGAGGATTTGAAAAAAAGGTGAAAATCACGCAAAAGCGAAAGGCTATAGTCCATGGTGTCAGAGGGCATACTATAGTATGTTGTTTTTCACGATTTCGGAGGATTTGAAAAAAAGGTGAAAATCACGCAAAAGCGAAAGGCTATAGTCCATGGTGTCGGAGGGCATACTATAGTATGTCGTTTTTCACGATTTCGGAGGATTTGAAAAAAAGGCGAAAATCACGCAAAAGTGAAAGGCTATAGTCCATGGTGTCAGAGGGCATACTATAGTATGTCGTTTTTCACGATTTCGGAGGATTTGAAAAAAAGGTGAAAATCACGCAAAAGCGAAAGGCTATAGTCCATGGTGTCGGAGGGCATACTATAGTATGTCGTTTTTCACGATTTCGGAGGATTTGAAAAAAAGGTGAAAATCACGCAAAAGCGAAAGGCTATAGTCCATGGTGTCAGAGGGCATACTATAGTATGTTGTTTTTCACGATTTCGGAGGATTTGAAAAAAAGGTGAAAATCACGCAAAAGCGAAAGGCTATAGTCCATGGTGTCGGAGGGCATACTATAGTATGTCGTTTTTCACGATTTCGGAGGATTTCAAAAAAAGTTGAAAATCACGCAAAAGCGAAAGGCTATAGTCCATGGTGTCGGAGGGCATACTATAGTATGTCGTTTTTCAAGATTTCGGAGGATTTGAAAAAAAGGTGAAAATCACGCAAAAGCGAAAGGCTATAGTCCATGGTGTCGGAGGGCATACTATAGTATGTCGTTTTTCACGATTTCGGAGGATTTAAAAAAAAAGGTGAAAATCACGCAAAAGCGAAAGGCTATAGTCCATGGTGTCGGAGGGCATACTATAGTATGTCGTTTTTCACGATTTCGGAGGATTTGAAAAAAAGGTGAAAATCACGCAAAAGCGAAAGGCTATAGTCCATGGTGTCGGAGGGCATACTATAGTATGTCGTTTTTCACGATTTCGGAGGATTTGAAAAAAAGGTGAAAATCACGCAAAAGCGAAAGGCTATAGTCCATGGTGTCAGAGGGCATACTATAGTATGTTGTTTTTCACGATTTCGGAGGATTTGAAAAAAAGGTGAAAATCACGCAAAAGCGAAAGGCTATAGTCCATGGTGTCGTAGGGCATACTATAGCATTTTCGTTTTTCACGATTTCGGAGGATTTAAAAAAAAAGGTGAAAATCACGCAAAAGCGAAAGGCTATAGTCCATGGTGTCGGAGGGCATACTATAGTATGTCGTTTTTCAAGATTTCGGAGGATTTGAAAAAAAGGTGAAAATCACGCAAAAGCGAAAGGCTATAGTCCATGGTGTCGGAGGGCATACTATAGTATGTCGTTTTTCACGATTTCGGAGGATTTAAAAAAAAAGGGTGAAAATCACGCAAAAGCGAAAGGCTATAGTCCATGGTGTCGGAGGGCATACTATAGTATGTCGTTTTTCACGATTTCGGAGGATTTGAAAAAAAGGTGAAAATCACGCAAAAGCGAAAGGCTATAGTCCATGGTGTCGGAGGGCATACTATAGTATGTCGTTTTTCACGATTTCGGAGGATTTGAAAAAAAGGTGAAAATCACGCAAAAGCGAAAGGCTATAGTCCATGGTGTCAGAGGGCATACTATAGTATGTTGTTTTTCACGATTTCGGAGGATTTGAAAAAAAGGTGAAAATCACGCAAAAGCGAAAGGCTATAGTCCATGGTGTCGTAGGGCATACTATAGCATTTTCGTTTTTCACGATTTCGGAGGATTTAAAAAAAAGGTGAAAATCACGCAAAAGCGAAAGGCTATAGTCCATGGTGTCGGAGGGCATACTATAGTATGTCGTTTTTCACGATTTCGGTGGATTTAAAAAAAAGGTGAAAATCACGCAAAAGCGAAAGGCTATAGTCCATGGTGTCGGAGGGCATACTATAGTATGTCGTTTTTCACGATTTCGGTGGATTAAAAAAAATGTGAAAATCACGCAAAAGCGAAAGGCTATAGTCCATGGTGTCGGAGGGCATACTATAGTATGTCGTTTTTCACGATTTCGGAGGATTTGAAAAAAAGGTGAAAATCACGCAAAAGCGAAAGGCTATAGTCCATGGTGTCGGAGGGCATAATATAGCATGTCGTTTTTCACGATTTCGGAGGATTTGAAAAAAAGGTGAAAATCACGCAAAAGCGAAAGGCTATAGTCCATGGTGTCGGAGGGCATACTATAGTATGTCGTTTTTCACGATTTCGGAGGATTTGAAAAAAAGGTGAAAATCACGCAAAAGCGAAAGGCTATAGTCCATGGTGTCGGAGGGCATACTATAGTATGTCGTTTTTCACGATTTCGGAGGATTTGAAAAAAAGGTGAAAATCACGCAAAAGCGAAAGGCTATAGTCCATGGTGTCGGAGGGCATACTATAGTATGTCGTTTTTCACGATTTCGGAGGATTTGAAAAAAAGGTGAAAATCACGCAAAAGCGAAAGGCTATAGTCCATGGTGTCAGAGGGCATACTATAGTATGTCGTTTTTCACGATTTCGGAGGATTTAAAAAAAAGTTGAAAATCACGCAAAAGCGAAAGGCTATAGTCCATGGTGTCGGAGGGCATACTATAGTATGTCGTTTTTCACGATTTCGGAGGATTTGAAAAAAAGTTGAAAATCACGCAAAAGCGAAAGGCTATAGTCCATGGTGTCGGAGGGCATACTATAGCATGTCGTTTTTCACGATTTCGGAGGATTTAAAAAAAAGGTGAAAATCACGCAAAAGCGAAAGGCTATAGTCCATGGTGTCGGAGGGCATACTATAGTATGTCGTTTTTCACGATTTCGGTGGATTTAGAAAAAAAAGGTGAAAATCACGCAAAAGCGAAAGGCTATAGTCCATGGTGTCAGAGGGCATACTATAGTATGTTGTTTTTCACGATTTCGGAGGATTTGAAAAAAAGGTGAAAATCACGCAAAAGCGAAAGGCTATAGTCCATGGTGTCGGAGGGCATACTATAGTATGTCGTTTTTCACGATTTCGGAGGATTTGAAAAAAAGGTGAAAATCACGCAAAAGCGAAAGGCTATAGTCCATGGTGTCGGAGGGCATACTATAGTATGTCGTTTTTCACGATTTCGGAGGATTTAAAAAAAAAAAGGTGAAAATCACGCAAAAGCGAAAGGCTATAGTCCATGGTGTCGGAGGGCATACTATAGTATGTCGTTTTTCACGATTTCGGAGGATTTGAAAAAAAGGTGAAAATCACGCAAAAGCGAAAGGCTATAGTCCATGGTGTCAGAGGGCATACTATAGTATGTTGTTTTTCACGATTTCGGAGGATTTGAAAAAAAGGTGAAAATCACGCAAAAGCGAAAGGCTATAGTCCATGGTGTCGGAGGGCATACTATAGTATGTCGTTTTTCACGATTTCGGAGGATTTGAAAAAAAGGCGAAAATCACGCAAAAGTGAAAGGCTATAGTCCATGGTGTCAGAGGGCATACTATAGTATGTCGTTTTTCACGATTTCGGAGGATTTGAAAAAAAGGTGAAAATCACGCAAAAGCGAAAGGCTATAGTCCATGGTGTCGGAGGGCATACTATAGTATGTCGTTTTTCACGATTTCGGAGGATTTGAAAAAAAGGTGAAAATCACGCAAAAGCGAAAGGCTATAGTCCATGGTGTCAGAGGGCATACTATAGTATGTTGTTTTTCACGATTTCGGAGGATTTGAAAAAAAGGTGAAAATCACGCAAAAGCGAAAGGCTATAGTCCATGGTGTCGGAGGGCATACTATAGTATGTCGTTTTTCACGATTTCGGAGGATTTGAAAAAAAGGCGAAAATCACGCAAAAGTGAAAGGCTATAGTCCATGGTGTCAGAGGGCATACTATAGTATGTCGTTTTTCACGATTTCGGAGGATTTGAAAAAAAGGTGAAAATCACGCAAAAGCGAAAGGCTATAGTCCATGGTGTCGGAGGGCATACTATAGTATGTCGTTTTTCACGATTTCGGAGGATTTGAAAAAAAGGTGAAAATCACGCAAAAGCGAAAGGCTATAGTCCATGGTGTCAGAGGGCATACTATAGTATGTTGTTTTTCACGATTTCGGAGGATTTGAAAAAAAGGTGAAAATCACGCAAAAGCGAAAGGCTATAGTCCATGGTGTCGGAGGGCATACTATAGTATGTCGTTTTTCACGATTTCGGAGGATTTCAAAAAAAGTTGAAAATCACGCAAAAGCGAAAGGCTATAGTCCATGGTGTCGGAGGGCATACTATAGTATGTCGTTTTTCAAGATTTCGGAGGATTTGAAAAAAAGGTGAAAATCACGCAAAAGCGAAAGGCTATAGTCCATGGTGTCGGAGGGCATACTATAGTATGTCGTTTTTCACGATTTCGGAGGATTTAAAAAAAAAGGTGAAAATCACGCAAAAGCGAAAGGCTATAGTCCATGGTGTCGGAGGGCATACTATAGTATGTCGTTTTTCACGATTTCGGAGGATTTGAAAAAAAGGTGAAAATCACGCAAAAGCGAAAGGCTATAGTCCATGGTGTCGGAGGGCATACTATAGTATGTCGTTTTTCACGATTTCGGAGGATTTGAAAAAAAGGTGAAAATCACGCAAAAGCGAAAGGCTATAGTCCATGGTGTCAGAGGGCATACTATAGTATGTTGTTTTTCACGATTTCGGAGGATTTGAAAAAAAGGTGAAAATCACGCAAAAGCGAAAGGCTATAGTCCATGGTGTCGTAGGGCATACTATAGCATTTTCGTTTTTCACGATTTCGGAGGATTTAAAAAAAAAGGTGAAAATCACGCAAAAGCGAAAGGCTATAGTCCATGGTGTCGGAGGGCATACTATAGTATGTCGTTTTTCAAGATTTCGGAGGATTTGAAAAAAAGGTGAAAATCACGCAAAAGCGAAAGGCTATAGTCCATGGTGTCGGAGGGCATACTATAGTATGTCGTTTTTCACGATTTCGGAGGATTTAAAAAAAAAGGGTGAAAATCACGCAAAAGCGAAAGGCTATAGTCCATGGTGTCGGAGGGCATACTATAGTATGTCGTTTTTCACGATTTCGGAGGATTTGAAAAAAAGGTGAAAATCACGCAAAAGCGAAAGGCTATAGTCCATGGTGTCGGAGGGCATACTATAGTATGTCGTTTTTCACGATTTCGGAGGATTTGAAAAAAAGGTGAAAATCACGCAAAAGCGAAAGGCTATAGTCCATGGTGTCAGAGGGCATACTATAGTATGTTGTTTTTCACGATTTCGGAGGATTTGAAAAAAAGGTGAAAATCACGCAAAAGCGAAAGTCTATAGTCCATGGTGTCGTAGGGCATACTATAGCATTTTCGTTTTTCACGATTTCGGAGGATTTAAAAAAAAGGTGAAAATCACGCAAAAGCGAAAGGCTATAGTCCATGGTGTCGGAGGGCATACTATAGTATGTCGTTTTTCACGATTTCGGAGGATTTGAAAAAAAGGTGAAAATCACGCAAAAGCGAAAGGCTATAGTCCATGGTGTCGGAGGGCATACTATAGTATGTCGTTTTTCACGATTTCGGAGGATTTGAAAAAAAGGTGAAAATCACGCAAAAGCGAAAGGCTATAGTCCATGGTGTCAGAGGGCATACTATAGTATGTTGTTTTTCACGATTTCGGAGGATTTGAAAAAAAGGTGAAAATCACGCAAAAGCGAAAGGCTATAGTCCATGGTGTCGTAGGGCATACTATAGCATTTTCGTTTTTCACGATTTCGGAGGATTAAAAAAAAAAGGTGAAAATCACGCAAAAGCGAAAGGCTATAGTCCATGGTGTCGGAGGGCATACTATAGTATGTCGTTTTTCAAGATTTCGGAGGATTTGAAAAAAAGGTGAAAATCACGCAAAAGCGAAAGGCTATAGTCCATGGTGTCGGAGGGCATACTATAGTATGTCGTTTTTCACGATTTCGGAGGATTTAAAAAAAAAGGGTGAAAATCACGCAAAAGCGAAAGGCTATAGTCCATGGTGTCGGAGGGCATACTATAGTATGTCGTTTTTCACGATTTCGGAGGATTTGAAAAAAAGGTGAAAATCACGCAAAAGCGAAAGGCTATAGTCCATGGTGTCGGAGGGCATACTATAGTATGTCGTTTTTCACGATTTCGGAGGATTTGAAAAAAAGGTGAAAATCACGCAAAAGCGAAAGGCTATAGTCCATGGTGTCAGAGGGCATACTATAGTATGTTGTTTTTCACGATTTCGGAGGATTTGAAAAAAAGGTGAAAATCACGCAAAAGCGAAAGGCTATAGTCCATGGTGTCGTAGGGCATACTATAGCATTTTCGTTTTTCACGATTTCGGAGGATTTAAAAAAAAGGTGAAAATCACGCAAAAGCGAAAGGCTATAGTCCATGGTGTCGGAGGGCATACTATAGTATGTCGTTTTTCACGATTTCGGTGGATTTAAAAAAAAGGTGAAAATCACGCAAAAGCGAAAGGCTATAGTCCATGGTGTCGGAGGGCATACTATAGTATGTCGTTTTTCACGATTTCGGTGGATTTAGAAAAAAAAGGTGAAAATCACGCAAAAGCGAAAGGCTATAGTCCATGGTGTCGGAGGGCATACTATAGTATGTCGTTTTTCACGATTTCAGAGGATTTGAAAAAAAGGTGAAAATCACGCAAAAGCGAAAGGCTATAGTCCATGGTGTCGGAGGGCATACTATAGCATGTCGTTTTTCACGATTTCGGAGAATTTGAAAAAAAGGTGAAAATCACGCAAAAGCGAAAGGCTATAGTCCATGGTGTCGGAGGGCATACTATAGTATGTCGTTTTTCACGATTTCGGAGGATTTAAAAAAAAAAAGGTGAAAATCACGCAAAAGCGAAAGGCTATAGTCCATGGTGTCGGAGGGCATACTATAGTATGTCGTTTTTCACGATTTCGGAGGATTTGAAAAAAAGGTGAAAATCACGCAAAAGCGAAAGGCTATAGTCCATGGTGTCAGAGGGCATACTATAGTATGTTGTTTTTCACGATTTCGGAGGATTTGAAAAAAAGGTGAAAATCACGCAAAAGCGAAAGGCTATAGTCCATGGTGTCGGAGGGCATACTATAGTATGTCGTTTTTCACGATTTCGGAGGATTTGAAAAAAAGGCGAAAATCACGCAAAAGTGAAAGGCTATAGTCCATGGTGTCAGAGGGCATACTATAGTATGTCGTTTTTCACGATTTCGGAGGATTTGAAAAAAAGGTGAAAATCACGCAAAAGCGAAAGGCTATAGTCCATGGTGTCGGAGGGCATACTATAGTATGTCGTTTTTCACGATTTCGGAGGATTTGAAAAAAAGGTGAAAATCACGCAAAAGCGAAAGGCTATAGTCCATGGTGTCAGAGGGCATACTATAGTATGTTGTTTTTCACGATTTCGGAGGATTTGAAAAAAAGGTGAAAATCACGCAAAAGCGAAAGGCTATAGTCCATGGTGTCGGAGGGCATACTATAGTATGTCGTTTTTCACGATTTCGGAGGATTTGAAAAAAAGGCGAAAATCACGCAAAAGTGAAAGGCTATAGTCCATGGTGTCAGAGGGCATACTATAGTATGTCGTTTTTCACGATTTCGGAGGATTTGAAAAAAAGGTGAAAATCACGCAAAAGCGAAAGGCTATAGTCCATGGTGTCGGAGGGCATACTATAGTATGTCGTTTTTCACGATTTCGGAGGATTTGAAAAAAAGGTGAAAATCACGCAAAAGCGAAAGGCTATAGTCCATGGTGTCAGAGGGCATACTATAGTATGTTGTTTTTCACGATTTCGGAGGATTTGAAAAAAAGGTGAAAATCACGCAAAAGCGAAAGGCTATAGTCCATGGTGTCGGAGGGCATACTATAGTATGTCGTTTTTCACGATTTCGGAGGATTTCAAAAAAAGTTGAAAATCACGCAAAAGCGAAAGGCTATAGTCCATGGTGTCGGAGGGCATACTATAGTATGTCGTTTTTCAAGATTTCGGAGGATTTGAAAAAAAGGTGAAAATCACGCAAAAGCGAAAGGCTATAGTCCATGGTGTCGGAGGGCATACTATAGTATGTCGTTTTTCACGATTTCGGAGGATTTAAAAAAAAAGGTGAAAATCACGCAAAAGCGAAAGGCTATAGTCCATGGTGTCGGAGGGCATACTATAGTATGTCGTTTTTCACGATTTCGGAGGATTTGAAAAAAAGGTGAAAATCACGCAAAAGCGAAAGGCTATAGTCCATGGTGTCGGAGGGCATACTATAGTATGTCGTTTTTCACGATTTCGGAGGATTTGAAAAAAAGGTGAAAATCACGCAAAAGCGAAAGGCTATAGTCCATGGTGTCAGAGGGCATACTATAGTATGTTGTTTTTCACGATTTCGGAGGATTTGAAAAAAAGGTGAAAATCACGCAAAAGCGAAAGGCTATAGTCCATGGTGTCGTAGGGCATACTATAGCATTTTCGTTTTTCACGATTTCGGAGGATTTAAAAAAAAAGGTGAAAATCACGCAAAAGCGAAAGGCTATAGTCCATGGTGTCGGAGGGCATACTATAGTATGTCGTTTTTCAAGATTTCGGAGGATTTGAAAAAAAGGTGAAAATCACGCAAAAGCGAAAGGCTATAGTCCATGGTGTCGGAGGGCATACTATAGTATGTCGTTTTTCACGATTTCGGAGGATTTAAAAAAAAAGGGTGAAAATCACGCAAAAGCGAAAGGCTATAGTCCATGGTGTCGGAGGGCATACTATAGTATGTCGTTTTTCACGATTTCGGAGGATTTGAAAAAAAGGTGAAAATCACGCAAAAGCGAAAGGCTATAGTCCATGGTGTCGGAGGGCATACTATAGTATGTCGTTTTTCACGATTTCGGAGGATTTGAAAAAAAGGTGAAAATCACGCAAAAGCGAAAGGCTATAGTCCATGGTGTCAGAGGGCATACTATAGTATGTTGTTTTTCACGATTTCGGAGGATTTGAAAAAAAGGTGAAAATCACGCAAAAGCGAAAGGCTATAGTCCATGGTGTCGTAGGGCATACTATAGCATTTTCGTTTTTCACGATTTCGGAGGATTTAAAAAAAAGGTGAAAATCACGCAAAAGCGAAAGGCTATAGTCCATGGTGTCGGAGGGCATACTATAGTATGTCGTTTTTCACGATTTCGGTGGATTTAAAAAAAAGGTGAAAATCACGCAAAAGCGAAAGGCTATAGTCCATGGTGTCGGAGGGCATACTATAGTATGTCGTTTTTCACGATTTCGGTGGATTAAAAAAAATGTGAAAATCACGCAAAAGCGAAAGGCTATAGTCCATGGTGTCGGAGGGCATACTATAGTATGTCGTTTTTCACGATTTCGGAGGATTTGAAAAAAAGGTGAAAATCACGCAAAAGCGAAAGGCTATAGTCCATGGTGTCGGAGGGCATAATATAGCATGTCGTTTTTCACGATTTCGGAGGATTTGAAAAAAAGGTGAAAATCACGCAAAAGCGAAAGGCTATAGTCCATGGTGTCGGAGGGCATACTATAGTATGTCGTTTTTCACGATTTCGGAGGATTTGAAAAAAAGGTGAAAATCACGCAAAAGCGAAAGGCTATAGTCCATGGTGTCGGAGGGCATACTATAGTATGTCGTTTTTCACGATTTCGGAGGATTTGAAAAAAAGGTGAAAATCACGCAAAAGCGAAAGGCTATAGTCCATGGTGTCGGAGGGCATACTATAGTATGTCGTTTTTCACGATTTCGGAGGATTTGAAAAAAAGGTGAAAATCACGCAAAAGCGAAAGGCTATAGTCCATGGTGTCAGAGGGCATACTATAGTATGTCGTTTTTCACGATTTCGGAGGATTTAAAAAAAAGTTGAAAATCACGCAAAAGCGAAAGGCTATAGTCCATGGTGTCGGAGGGCATACTATAGTATGTCGTTTTTCACGATTTCGGAGGATTTGAAAAAAAGTTGAAAATCACGCAAAAGCGAAAGGCTATAGTCCATGGTGTCGGAGGGCATACTATAGCATGTCGTTTTTCACGATTTCGGAGGATTTAAAAAAAAGGTGAAAATCACGCAAAAGCGAAAGGCTATAGTCCATGGTGTCGGAGGGCATACTATAGTATGTCGTTTTTCACGATTTCGGTGGATTTAGAAAAAAAAGGTGAAAATCACGCAAAAGCGAAAGGCTATAGTCCATGGTGTCAGAGGGCATACTATAGTATGTTGTTTTTCACGATTTCGGAGGATTTGAAAAAAAGGTGAAAATCACGCAAAAGCGAAAGGCTATAGTCCATGGTGTCGGAGGGCATACTATAGTATGTCGTTTTTCACGATTTCGGAGGATTTGAAAAAAAGGTGAAAATCACGCAAAAGCGAAAGGCTATAGTCCATGGTGTCGGAGGGCATACTATAGTATGTCGTTTTTCACGATTTCGGAGGATTTTAAAAAAAAAAGGTGAAAATCACGCAAAAGCGAAAGGCTATAGTCCATGGTGTCGGAGGGCATACTATAGTATGTCGTTTTTCACGATTTCGGAGGATTTGAAAAAAAGGTGAAAATCACGCAAAAGCGAAAGGCTATAGTCCATGGTGTCAGAGGGCATACTATAGTATGTTGTTTTTCACGATTTCGGAGGATTTGAAAAAAAGGTGAAAATCACGCAAAAGCGAAAGGCTATAGTCCATGGTGTCGGAGGGCATACTATAGTATGTCGTTTTTCACGATTTCGGAGGATTTGAAAAAAAGGCGAAAATCACGCAAAAGTGAAAGGCTATAGTCCATGGTGTCAGAGGGCATACTATAGTATGTCGTTTTTCACGATTTCGGAGGATTTGAAAAAAAGGTGAAAATCACGCAAAAGCGAAAGGCTATAGTCCATGGTGTCGGAGGGCATACTATAGTATGTCGTTTTTCACGATTTCGGAGGATTTGAAAAAAAGGTGAAAATCACGCAAAAGCGAAAGGCTATAGTCCATGGTGTCAGAGGGCATACTATAGTATGTTGTTTTTCACGATTTCGGAGGATTTGAAAAAAAGGTGAAAATCACGCAAAAGCGAAAGGCTATAGTCCATGGTGTCGGAGGGCATACTATAGTATGTCGTTTTTCACGATTTCGGAGGATTTGAAAAAAAGGCGAAAATCACGCAAAAGTGAAAGGCTATAGTCCATGGTGTCAGAGGGCATACTATAGTATGTCGTTTTTCACGATTTCGGAGGATTTGAAAAAAAGGTGAAAATCACGCAAAAGCGAAAGGCTATAGTCCATGGTGTCGGAGGGCATACTATAGTATGTCGTTTTTCACGATTTCGGAGGATTTGAAAAAAAGGTGAAAATCACGCAAAAGCGAAAGGCTATAGTCCATGGTGTCAGAGGGCATACTATAGTATGTTGTTTTTCACGATTTCGGAGGATTTGAAAAAAAGGTGAAAATCACGCAAAAGCGAAAGGCTATAGTCCATGGTGTCGGAGGGCATACTATAGTATGTCGTTTTTCACGATTTCGGAGGATTTCAAAAAAAGTTGAAAATCACGCAAAAGCGAAAGGCTATAGTCCATGGTGTCGGAGGGCATACTATAGTATGTCGTTTTTCAAGATTTCGGAGGATTTGAAAAAAAGGTGAAAATCACGCAAAAGCGAAAGGCTATAGTCCATGGTGTCAGAGGGCATACTATAGTATGTCGTTTTTCACGATTTCGGAGGATTTGAAAAAAAGGTGAAAATCACGCAAAAGCGAAAGGCTATAGTCCATGGTGTCAGAGGGCATACTATAGTATGTCGTTTTTCACGATTTCGGAGGATTTAAAAAAAAGTTGAAAATCACGCAAAAGCGAAAGGCTATAGTCCATGGTGTCGGAGGGCATACTATAGTATGTCGTTTTTCACGATTTCGGAGGATTTGAAAAAAAGGTGAAAATCACGCAAAAGCGAAAGGCTATAGTCCATGGTGTCGGAGGGCATACTATAGCATGTCGTTTTTCACGATTTCGGAGGATTTAAAAAAAAGGTGAAAATCACGCAAAAGCGAAAGGCTATAGTCCATGGTGTCGGAGGGCATACTATAGTATGTCGTTTTTCACGATTTCGGTGGATTTAGAAAAAAAAGGTGAAAATCACGCAAAAGCGAAAGGCTATAGTCCATGGTGTCAGAGGGCATACTATAGTATGTTGTTTTTCACGATTTCGGAGGATTTGAAAAAAAGGTGAAAATCACGCAAAAGCGAAAGGCTATAGTCCATGGTGTCGGAGGGCATACTATAGTATGTCGTTTTTCACGATTTCGGAGGATTTGAAAAAAAGGTGAAAATCACGCAAAAGCGAAAGGCTATAGTCCATGGTGTCAGAGGGCATACTATAGTATGTCGTTTTTCACGATTTCGGAGGATTTGAAAAAAAGGTGAAAATCACGCAAAAGCGAAAGGCTATAGTCCATGGTGTCGGAGGGCATACTATAGTATGTCGTTTTTCACGATTTCGGAGGATTTGAAAAAAAGGTGAAAAATCACGCAAAAGCGAAAGGCTATAGTCCATGGTGTCGGAGGGCATACTATAGTATGTCGTTTTTCACGATTTCGGAGGATTTTTAAAAAAAAGGTGAAAATCACGCAAAAGCGAAAGGCTATAGTCCATGGTGTCGGAGGGCATACTATAGTATGTCGTTTTTCACGATTTCGGAGGATTTGAAAAAAAGGTGAAAATCACGCAAAAGCGAAAGGCTATAGTCCAAGGTGTCGGAGGGCATACTATAGTATGTCGTTTTTCACGATTTCGGAGGATTTGAAAAAAAGGTGAAAATCACGCAAAAGCGAAAGGCTATAGTCCATGGTGTCAGAGGGCATACTATAGTATGTCGTTTTTCACGATTTCGGAGGATTTGAAAAAAAGGTGAAAATCACGCAAAAGCGAAAGGCTATAGTCCATGGTGTCGGAGGGCATACTATAGTATGTCGTTTTTCACGATTTCGGAGGATTTAAAAAAAAGGTGAAAATCACGCAAAAGCAAAAGGCTATAGTCCATGGTGTCGGAGGGCATACTATAGTATGTCGTTTTTCACGATTTCGGAGGATTTGAAAAAAAGGTGAAAATCACGCAAAAGCGAAAGGCTATAGTCCATGGTGTCGGAGGGCATACTATAGCATTTTCGTTTTTCACGATTTCGGAGGATTTAAAAAAAAGGTGAAAATCACGCAAAAGCGAAAGGCTATAGTCCATGGTGTCGGAGGGCATACTATAGTATGTCGTTTTTCACGATTTCGGTGGATTTAAAAAAAAAGGTGAAAATCACGCAAAAGCGAAAGGCTATAGTCCATGGTGTCGGAGGGCATACTATAGTATGTCGTTTTTCACGATTTCGGAGGATTTGAAAAAAAGGTGAAAATCACGCAAAAGCGAAAGGCTATAGTCCATGGTGTCGGAGGGCATACTATAGTATGTCGTTTTTCACGATTTCGGAGGATTTGAAAAAAAGGTGAAAATCACGCAAAAGCGAAAGGCTATAGTCCATGGTGTCGGAGGGCATACTATAGTATGTCGTTTTTCACGATTTCGGAGGATTTGAAAAAAAGGTGAAAATCACGCAAAAGCGAAAGGCTATAGTCCATGGTGTCGGAGGGCATACTATAGTATGTCGTTTTTCACGATTTCGGAGGATTTTAAAAAAAAAGGTGAAAATCACGCAAAAGCGAAAGGCTATAGTCCATGGTGTCGGAGGGCATACTATAGTATGTCGTTTTTCACGATTTCGGAGGATTTGAAAAAAAGGTGAAAATCACGCAAAAGCGAAAGGCTATAGTCCAAGGTGTCGGAGGGCATACTACAGTATGTCATTTTTCACGATTTCGGAGGATTTGAAAAAAAGGTGAAAATCACGCAAAAGCGAAAGGCTATAGTCCATGGTGTCGGAGGGCATACTATAGTATGTCGTTTTTCACGATTTCGGAGGATTTGAAAAAAAGGTGAAAATCACGCAAAAGCGAAAGGCTATAGTCCATGGTGTCGGAGGGCATACTATAGTATGTCGTTTTTCACGATTTCGGAGGATTTAAAAAAAAGGTGAAAATCACGCAAAAGCGAAAGGCTATAGTCCATGGTGTCGGAGGGCATACTATAGTATGTCGTTTTTCACGATTTCGGAGGATTTGAAAAAAAGGTGAAAATCACGCAAAAGCGAAAGGCTATAGTCCATGGTGTCGGAGGGCATACTATAGCATTTTCGTTTTTCACGATTTCGGAGGATTTAAAAAAAGGTGAAAATCACGCAAAAGCGAAAGGCTATAGTCCATGGTGTCGGAGGGCATACTATAGTATGTCGTTTTTCACGATTTCGGTGGATTTAAAAAAAAAGGTGAAAATCACGCAAAAGCGAAAGGCTATAGTCCATGGTGTCGGAGGGCATACTATAGTATGTCGTTTTTCACGATTTCGGAGGATTTGAAAAAAAGGTGAAAATCACGCAAAAGCGAAAGGCTATAGTCCATGGTGTCGGAGGGCATACTATAGTATGTCGTTTTTCACGATTTCGGAGGAATTGAAAAAAAGGTGAAAATCACGCAAAAGCGAAAGGCTATAGTCCATGGTGTCGGAGGGCATACTATAGTATGTCGTTTTTCACGATTTCGGAGGATTTGAAAAAAAGGTGAAAATCACGCAAAAGCGAAAGGCTATAGTCCATGGTGTCAGAGGGCATACTATAGTATGTTGTTTTTCACGATTTCGGAGGATTTGAAAAAAAGGTGAAAATCACGCAAAAGCGAAAGGCTATAGTCCATGGTGTCGGAGGGCATACTATAGCATTTTCGTTTTTCACGATTTCGGAGGATTAAAAAAAAAGGTGAAAATCACGCAAAAGCGAAAGGCTATAGTCCATGGTGTCGGAGGGCATACTATAGTATGTCGTTTTTCACGATTTCGGTGGATTTAAAAAAAAGGTGAAAATCACGCAAAAGCGAAAGGCTATAGTCCATGGTGTCGGAGGGCATACTATAGTATGTCGTTTTTCACGATTTCGGAGGATTTAAAAAAAAAGGTGAAAATCACGCAAAAGCGAAAGGCTATAGTCCATGGTGTCGGAGGGCATACTATTGTATGTCGTTTTTACACGATTTCGGAGGATTAAAAAAAAAAGGTGAAAATCACGCAAAAGCGAAAGGCTATAGTCCATGGTGTCGGAGGGCATACTATAGTATGTCGTTTTTCACGATTTCGGAGGATTTTAAAAAAAGTTGAAAATCACGCAAAAGCGAAAGGCTATAGTCCATGGTGTCGGAGGGCATACTATAGTATGTCGTTTTTCACGATTTTGGAGGATTTGAAAAAAAGGTGAAAATCACGCAAAAGCGAAAGGCTATAGTCCATGGTGTCGGAGGGCATACTATAGTATGTCGTTTTTCACGATTTCGGAGGATTTAAAAAAGAAAGGTGAAAATCACGCAAAAGCGAAAGGCTATAGTCCATGGTCTCGGACCGCATACTAGTATGTCGTTTTTCACGATTTCGGAGGATTTAAAAAAAAAGGTGAAAATCACGCAAAAGCGAAAGGCTATAGTCCATGGTCTCGGACCGCATACTAGTATGTCGTTTTTCACGATTTCGGAGGATTTGAAAAAAAGGTGAAAATCACGCAAAAGCGAAAGTCCATGGTGTCGGAGGGCATACTATAGTATGTCGTTTATCACGATTTCGGAGGATTTGAAAAAAAGGTGAAAATCACGCAAAAGCGAAAGGCTATAGTCCATGGTGTCGGAGGGCATACTATAGTATGTCGTTTTTTAAGATTTTGGAGGATTTGAAAAAAAGGTGAAAATCACGCAAAAGCGAAAGGCTATAGTCCATGGTGTCGGAGGGCATACTATAGTATGTCGTTTTTCACGATTTCGGAGGATTTAAAAAAAAAGGTGAAAATCACGCAAAAGCGAAAGGCTATAGTCCATGGTGTCGGAGGGCATACTATTGTATGTCGTTTTTACACGATTTCGGAGGATTAAAAAAAAAAGGTGAAAATCACGCAAAAGCGAAAGGCTATAGTCCATGGTGTCGGAGGGCATACTATAGTATGCCGTTTTTCACGATTTCGGAGGATTTAAAAAAAAGTTGAAAATCACGCAAAAGCGAAAGGCTATAGTCCATGGTGTCGGAGGGCATACTATAGTATGTCGTTTTTCACGATTTTGGAGGATTTGAAAAAAAGGTGAAAATCACGCAAAAGCGAAAGGCTATAGTCCATGGTGTCGGAGGGCATACTATAGTATGTCGTTTTTCACGATTTCGGAGGATTTAAAAAAGAAAGGTGAAAATCACGCAAAAGAGAAAGGCTATAGTCCATGGTCTCGGACCGCATACTAGTATGTCGTTTTTCACGATTTCGGAGGATTTAAAAAAAAAGGTGAAAATCACGCAAAAGCGAAAGGCTATAGTCCATGGTCTCGGACCGCATACTAGTATGTCGTTTTTCACGATTTCGGAGGATTTGAAAAAAAGGTGAAAATCACGCAAAAGCGAAAGGCTATAGTCCATGGTGTCGGAGGGCATACTATAGTATGTCGTTTATCACGATTTCGGAGGATTTGAAAAAAAGGTGAAAATCACGCAAAAGCGAAAGGCTATAGTCCATGGTGTCGGAGGGCATACTATAGTATGTCGTTTTTCACGATTTTGGAGGATTTGAAAAAAAGGTGAAAATCACGCAAAAGCGAAAGGCTATAGTCCATGGTGTCGGAGGGCATACTATAGTATGTCGTTTTTCACGATTTCGGAGGATTTAAAAAAAAAATGTGAAAATCACGCAAAAGCGAAAGGCTATAGTCCATGGTGTCGGAGCGCATACTATAGTATGTCGTTTTTCACGATTTCGGAGGATTTTAAAAAAAAGGTGAAAATCACGCAAAAGCGAAAGGCTATAGTCCATGGTGTCGGAGGGCATACTATAGTATTTCGTTTTTCACGATTTCGGAGGATTTGAAAAAAGCGAAAGGCTATAGTAAATGGTGTCAGTGGGCATACTATAGTATGTCGTTTTTCACGATTTCGGAGGATTTGAAAAAAAGGTGAAAATCACGCAAAAGCGAAAGGCTATAGTCCATGGTGTCGGAGGGCATACTATAGTATGTCGTTTATCACGATTTCGGAGGATTTGAAAAAAAGGTGAAAATCACGCAAAAGCGAAAGGCTATAGTCCATGGTGTCGGAGGGCATACTATAGTATGTCGTTTTTCACGATTTTGGAGGATTTGAAAAAAAGGTGAAAATCACGCAAAAGCGAAAGGCTATAGTCCATGGTGTCGGAGGGCATACTATAGTATGTCGTTTTTCACGATTTCGGAGGATTTAAAAAAAAATGTGAAAATCACGCAAAAGCGAAAGGCTATAGTCCATGGTGTCGGAGCGCATACTATAGTATGTCGTTTTTCACGATTTCGGAGGATTTTTAAAAAAAAGGTGAAAATCACGCAAAAGCGAAAGGCTATAGTCCATGGTGTCGGAGGGCATACTATAGTATTTCGTTTTTCACGATTTCGGAGGATTTGAAAAAAAGCGAAAGGCTATAGTAAATGGTGTCAGAGGGCATACTATAGTATGTCGTTTTTCACGATTTCGGAGGATTTAAAAAAAAAGGTGAAAATCGCAGAAAAGCGACAGGCTATAGTCCATCGTCTCGGAGCGCATGCTATAGGGTGCCATTTTTCACGATTTCGGAGGATTTAAAAAAAAAGGTGAAAATCGCGGAAAAGCGACAGGCTATAGTCCATGGTCTCGGAGGGCATACTGGTCAAGGTCATTTATACTTGTCAATGTCATTTTCAAGGTAATTTACTAGCATGCTATAGGGTGCCATTTTTCACGATTTCTGAGGATTCAAAAAGGTGAAAATCGCAGAAAAGCGACAGGCTATAGTCCATGGTCATGGACCGCATACTGGTCAAGGTCATTTATACTGGTCAAGGTAATTTACTAGCATGCTATAGGGTGCCATTTCACGATTTTGAAGGATTTAAAAAGGTGAAAATCGCAGAAAAGCGACAGGCTATAGTCCATGGTGTCGGAGGGCATACTATAGGGTGCCATTTTTCACAATTTCGGAGGATTTAAAAAAAAAGGTGAAAATCGCAGAAAAGCGACAGGCTATAGTCCATGGTCATGGACCGCATACTGGTCAAGGTAATTTATACTGGTCAAGGTCATTTACTAGTCTTATGAAGGTCATTTACTAGTCCTATGAAGGTCATTTATACTGGTCAAGGTCATTTATACTGGTCACGGTCATTTATACTGGTCAAGGTCAATTATACTGGTGAAGGTCATTTATACTGGTCAAGGTCATTAACTAGTCTTATGAAGGTCATTTAAACTGCTCAAGGTCATTGATATTGGTCAAGGTCATTGAGCGGCGCGCTATAGTGCACGATTCTTCATCATTGTTGAGAATTTGAAAAAAGGTGAAAAACACGGAAAAGCGAAAGGCTATAGTCCATGGTGTCGGAGGGCATACTATAGTATGTAGTTTTTTACGATTTCGGAGGATTTGAAAAAAGGTGAAAATCGCGGAAAAGCGAAAGGCTATAGTCCATGGTCATGGACCGCATACTGGTCAAGGTCATTCATTCTTGTCAAGGTCATTTATACTGGTCAAGGTCAATTATACTAGTCAAGGTCATTTACTAGTCTCATGAAGGTAATTTATACTGGTCAAGGTAATTTATACTGGTCAAGGTCAATTATACTGGTGAAGGTCATTTATACTGGTGAAGGTCATTTATACTTGTCAAGGTCATTTATACTGGTCAAGGTCATTTACTAGTCTTATGAAGGTAATTTACTAGTCCTATGAAGGTAATTTATACTGGTCAAGGTAATTTATACTGGTCAAGGTCATTTACTAGTCTTATGAAGGTCATTTAAACTGCTCAAGGTCATTGATATTGGTCAAGTGCGTGATTCTTCATCATTTTTGAGGATTTAAAAAGGTGAAAATCGCAGAAAAGCGACAGGCTATAGTCCATGGTGTCGGAGGGCATACTATAGGGTGCCATTTTTCACAATTTCGGAGGATTTAAAAAAAAAGGTGAAAATCGCAGAAAAGCGACAGGCTATAGTCCATGGTGTCGGAGGGCATACTATAGTATTTCGTTTTTCACGATTTCGGAGGATTTGAAAAAAAGCGAAAGGCTATAGTAAATGGTGTCAGAGGGCATACTATAGTATGTCGTTTTTCACGATTTCGGAGGATTTAAAAAAAAAGGTGAAAATCGCAGAAAAGCGACAGGCTATAGTCCATCGTCTCGGAGCGCATGCTATAGGGTGCCATTTTTCACGATTTCGGAGGATTTAAAAAAAAAGGTGAAAATCGCGGAAAAGCGACAGGCTATAGTCCATGGTCTCGGAGGGCATACTGGTCAAGGTCATTTATACTTGTCAATGTCATTTTCAAGGTAATTTACTAGCATGCTATAGGGTGCCATTTTTCACGATTTCTGAGGATTCAAAAAGGTGAAAATCGCAGAAAAGCGACAGGCTATAGTCCATGGTCATGGACCGCATACTGGTCAAGGTCATTTATACTGGTCAAGGTAATTTACTAGCATGCTATAGGGTGCCATTTCACGATTTTGAAGGATTTAAAAAGGTGAAAATCGCAGAAAAGCGACAGGCTATAGTCCATGGTGTCGGAGGGCATACTATAGGGTGCCATTTTTCACAATTTCGGAGGATTAAAAAAAAAAGGTGAAAATCGCAGAAAAGCGACAGGCTATAGTCCATGGTCATGGACCGCATACTGGTCAAGGTAATTTATACTGGTCAAGGTCATTTACTAGTCTTATGAAGGTCATTTACTAGTCCTATGAAGGTCATTTATACTGGTCAAGGTCATTTATACTGGTCACGGTCATTTATACTGGTCAAGGTCAATTATACTGGTGAAGGTCATTTATACTGGTCAAGGTCATTAACTAGTCTTATGAAGGTCATTTAAACTGCTCAAGGTCATTGATATTGGTCAAGGTCATTGAGCGGCGCGCTATAGTGCACGATTCTTCATCATTGTTGAGAATTTGAAAAAAGGTGAAAAACACGGAAAAGCGAAAGGCTATAGTCCATGGTGTCGGAGGGCATACTATAGTATGTAGTTTTTTACGATTTCGGAGGATTTGAAAAAAGGTGAAAATCGCGGAAAAGCGAAAGGCTATAGTCCATGGTCATGGACCGCATACTGGTCAAGGTCATTCATACTTGTCAAGGTCATTTATACTGGTCAAGGTCAATTATACTAGTCAAGGTCATTTACTAGTCTCGTGAAGGTAATTTATACTGGTCAAGGTAATTTATACTGGTCAAGGTCAATTATACTGGTGAAGGTCATTTATACTGGTGAAGGTCATTTATACTTGTCAAGGTCATTTATACTGGTCAAGGTCATTTACTAGTCTTATGAAGGTAATTTACTAGTCCTATGAAGGTAATTTATACTGGTCAAGGTAATTTATACTGGTCAAGGTCATTTACTAGTCTTATGAAGGTCATTTAAACTGCTCAAGGTCATTGATATTGGTCAAGTGCGTGATTCTTCATCATTTTTGAGGATTTAAAAAGGTGAAAATCGCAGAAAAGCGACAGGCTATAGTCCATGGTGTCGGAGGGCATACTATAGGGTGCCATTTTTCACAATTTCGGAGGATTTAAAAAAAAAGGTGAAAATCGCAGAAAAGCGACAGGCTATAGTCCATGGTCATGGACCGCATACTGGTCAAGGTAATTTATACTGGTCAAGGTCATTTACTAGTCTTATGAAGGTCATTTACTAGTCCTATGAAGGTCATTTATACTGGTCAAGGTCATTTATACTGGTCACGGTCATTTATACTGGTCAAGGTCATTATACTGGTGAAGGTCATTTATACTGGTCAAGGTCATTAACTAGTCTTATGAAGGTCATTTAAACTGCTCAAGGTCATTGATATTGGTCAAGGTCATTGAGCGGCGCGCTATAGTGCACGATTCTTCATCATTGTTGAGAATTTGAAAAAAGGTGAAAAACACGGAAAAGCGAAAGGCTATAGTCCATGGTGTCGGAGGGCATACTATAGTATGTAGTTTTTTCAAGGTCAAGGTCAATTATACTGGTGAAGGTCATTTATACTGGTCAAGGTCATTAACTAGTCTTATGAAGGTCATTTAAACTGCTCAAGGTCATTGATATTGGTCAAGGTCATTGAGCGGCGCGCTATAGTGCACGATTCTTCATCATTGTTGAGGATTTGAAAAAAGGTGAAAATCGCGGAAAAGCGAAAGGATATAGTCCATGGTCATGGACCGCATACTGGTCAAGGTCATTCATACTTGTCAAGGTCATTTATACTGGTCAAGGTCAATTATACTAGTCAAGGTCATTTACTAGTCTCGTGAAGGTAATTTATACTGGTCAAGGTAATTTATACTGGTCAAGGTCAATTATACTGGTGAAGGTCATTTATACTGGTGAAGGTCATTTATACTTGTCAAGGTCATTTATACTGGTCAAGGTCATTTACTAGTCTTATGAAGGTAATTTACTAGTCCTATGAAGGTAATTTATACTGGTCAAGGTAATTTATACTGGTCAAGGTCATTTACTAGTCTTATGAAGGTCATTTAAACTGCTCAAGGTCATTGATATTGGTCAAGTGCGTGATTCTTCATCATTTTTGAGGATTTGAAAAAAGGTGAAAATCGCGGAAAAGCGAAAGGCTTTGGTGTCGGAGGGCATGCTATAGGGTGCCATTTTTCACGATTTCGGAGGATTTTAAAAAAAAATGTGAAAATCGCAGAAAAGCGACAGGCTATAGTCCATCGTCTCGGAGCGCATGCTATAGGGTGCCATTTTTCAGGCTATAGTCCATGGTCATGGACCGCATACTGGTCAAGGTCATTTATACTGGTCAAGGTAATTGAAAATCGAGAAAAAACGGCATACTATAGTTCATGGTTTCGGACGGAAGGCTATAGCATGTCGTTTTTCTCCATTTTTGAGGTTTTGGGAGAAAGATGAAAACCAAGAAAAAACGGCATACTATAGTTCATGGTTTCGGACGGAAGGCTATAGCATGTCGTCTTTCTCCATTTTTGAGGTTTTGGGAGAAAGATGAAAGTCGAGAAAAAACGGCATACTATAGTTCATGGTTTCGGACGGATGTCGTTTTTCTCGATTTATGGACATGGACTCGAACCACATACTATAGTGTGCCATTTTTCACGATTTGAGAATTTGAAAAAAAAGAGTACAAACAGTAGAGAACCTGGGGGTTACCATCTATGAAAAGGCAACACAATGCCTTTTCATAGAAATTTAAAATAAAGAAATTTAAAATAAACCATGTAAATACAACAAATTGAGCAGAGCACTGCAGAGACTTGAACCCCGTTCTGGTAAACCAGGAGTACCACACCAGTGCCTTAGTTTATTTTGTTGTAATTTACAGGTCAATTATTTTCATCTTTTTCTCAAATCCTGCAAAATCATGAAAAACGGCATGCGGTCCGAAACCATGGACTACAGTAGCCTATGCGGCTATGCCCTTTTTGTGATTTTCATCCTTTTCTCAAATCCTCCAAAATCATGAAAAACGTCCGAGACCATGGACTATAGTAGGCCTGTCATTTTTTCATGATTTCTCTTCTTTCAAATCCTCCAAAATCATGAGCTTGTGAGCTTGTAGATCTGATTTTTTTTTGCTAATGTTCCCCTCAGAATAGTGATTCTAGGGTTCATGTCACTAATGTAATAAATAAATACATAAATGAAAATGGATGGATGTATGCATTACATCAACGATATGAACGAATTAATGAATACTAAATGAAAAAAGTTGCAATCACAAAGATTTGGAACGCCTCTGCAGCAACACTGAGGAAGCCAGTCCAGGTACCATGTGATCAACCATCACTGGCTCCCGGTTAAATACAGAATAGAGTTCTAAATCCTCCTCACCGATAAAGCTCTCAATGGTCAGGCAGCACAATATCTCAAAGAACTCATCGATCCCTCCAATCCTGGTCCCAATTTAAACAGGTCCTAATATAAAACCGTGTGAAAGAGCCTGGACTCTGATTATTGATGCATGCAGGTGGGGCAGATGAGCGGAGACACACCGATTGACTTCATTGAATTCAGGCGGTGTAGGACGCCAGTATAAATTGGATGTTTGTACAGCATCGGAGCACGGCGTCTTGCGGCACGGCACCCTGGGGACGGGAGGGGTCGTTCGCTGGGCCGAAGGCGAAGACAGACAGCGAGAGGGAGTTAGCTGTCAATATAGTAGGAGGGGAGACTACCCATGTGGTCTCCTGTAGACAGACAGGGGGAGTTAGCAGTTAATATAGCAGGAGGAGAGACTACCCATGTGGTCTCCTGTAGACAGACAGGGCTGGGGAGTTAGCTGTTAATATAGCAGGAGGGGAGACTAACCATGTGGTCTCCTGTAGACAGACAGGGGGAGTTAGCTGTTAATATAGCAGGAGGGGAGACTACCCATGTGGTCTCCTGTAGACAGACAGGGGGAGTTAGCTGTTAATATAGCAGGAGGGGAGACTACCCATGTGGTCTCCTGTAGACAGACAGGGCTGGGGAGTTAGCTGTTAATATAGCAGGAGGGGAGACTACCCATGTGGTCTCCTGTAGACAGACAGGGCTGGGGAGTTAGCTGTTAATATAGCAGGAGGGGAGACTACCCATGAGGTCTCCTGTAGACAGACAGGGGGAGTTAGCTGTTAATATAGCAGGAGGAGAGACTACCCATGTGGTCTCCTGTAGACAGACAGGGCTGGGGAGTTAGCTGTTAATATAGCAGGAGGGGAGACTACCCATGTGGTCTCCTGTAGACAGACAGGGCTGGGGAGTTAGCTGTTAATATAGCAGGAGGGGAGACTACCCATGTGGTCTCCTGTAGACAGACAGGGGGAGTTAGCTGTGTGATCGTCCACCTCGCTCTGCCGACCTATGGCGACAGCTGACCAAGAGACTAACTTGAATATTGTCAGCGGTCAGCCAAGCATTCCCCGGTGAGTTGGACAGCGTCACAGCTCAGACCAGGGAGGGGGGGTTACGCCGAGTTAAGTACACAACCAAACGCTGTTGCATATTGTGTACACATAGTATAGGCTTGTTTTATAGAGAATGGTGAAGGGACTTGTGTTTAAGTGCTTTGCATATATATGAATTGTCTTGTCGTAGTTTATCACCGTTTTGCCCTTCTAGTTGTGCTATAAACCACTGAGTATTTACTTTAAAGATTGCCCCATATATACAGTTGTGATCAAAAGTTTACATACGTTTGTAAAGGACATACTGTCATGATAGTCCTGACTTTCCAATAATTTGTTCAACTCTTGTTTTTCTGTGATAGGTTGATTGGAGCAAATACTTCTTTGTCATACAAAAAAAATCTTGAATTTATTTGTATTTTTATGAATGTTTAAGGGTTTTCTGAAAATGTGACCAAATCTGCTGGTTCATAAATATACATACAGCAATTATATTATGACCCATGGTCATGTAGAAAGTTGTGTCAATCAAATTAGCTTTGTGGCATGGCCTCTTAACTTCAAATGAGTGATTATGATTGACTACATCTGGTGTGTTCACTTCTCTGAGCATTATTTAGGGCTCTTTTGGCCACAACCCCCAAACAATAAAATGGGAAAGTCAAAGGAGCTCAGCATGGATCTGAAAAAGCAAATAATAGACTTAAACAAGTCAGGAAAGTCACTTGGAGCCATTTCAAGTCAGCTACAGGTCCCAAGATCAACTGTGCAAACACTTGTTTAAGTATAAACTGCATGGCACAGTTGTGTCACTGCCACGATCAGGAAGAAAGTGCAAGCTATCACCTGCTGCTGAGAGAAGATTGGTCAGGATGGTCAAGAGTCAACCGAGAACCACCAAAAAGGAAGTCTGCAATGAGTTAGAAGCTGCTGGAACACAGGTGTCAGTGTCCACAGTCAAGCGTGTTTTACATCGTCATGGGCTGAGAGGCTGCCGTGCAAGAAGGAAGCCCTTGCTCCAGAAGTGACACCCTAAGGCTCGACTGAAGTTTGCTGCTGATCACATGGACAAAGACAAGGCCTTCTGGAGGAAAGTTCTGTGGTCAGATGTGGTCAGATGAAACAAAAATTGAGCCGTTTGGCCACAATGACCAGCAATATGTTTGGAGGCAAGAGGGTGAGACCTTTCACCCCAAAGAACACCACACCTACTGTCAAGCATGGTGCTGGTAGTATTATGCTCTGGGCCTGTTTCGCTGCCAATGGAACTGGTGCTTTACAAAGAGTAAATGGAATAATGATGAAGGAGGATTACCTCAAAATTCTTCAGGACAACCTCAAATCATCAGCCAGAAATTTGGGTCTTGGGCGCATATGGGTGTTCCAGCAAGACAATGACCCCAAACACACATCAAAAGTGGTAAAGGAATGGCTAAATCAGGCTCGAATTAAGGTTTTAGAATGGCCTGCCCAAAGTCCTGACCTAAACCCCATTGAGAACATGTGGAGTTGTGGACAGTGCTGAAAAAACAAGTCCATGCAAGGAAGCCAACAAATTTAGATGAACTGCACCAATTCTGTCAAGAGGAGTGGTCAAAGATTCAGCCAGAAGCTTGCCAGAAGCTTGAGGATGGCTACCAAAAGCGTCTAATTGGGGTGAAAATGGCCAAGGGACATGCAACCAAAGATTAGCATTGCTGTATGTATTCTTTTGAACCAGCAGATTTGGTCACATTTTCAGAAAACCCTCAAACATTCATAAAAATACAAATAAATTCAAGGTTTTTTTGTATGACAAAGAAGTATTTGCTCCAATCAACCTATCACAGAAAATTAAGAGTTGAACAAATTATTGGAAAGTCAGGACTATCATGACAGTATGTCCTTTACAAACGTATGTAAACTTTTGATCACAACTGTATATATAAAACCCTTGTCTGTGGTCCAGCTTCCAGGTTCTGACATAACTACAGTTTGTAGTAAATATAGTAAACCCACAAATATTACAGTATGTCATTTGTGTCACTTTTGCCCCCTCAAATCATGAACGGCATACATGAGTTATGCCTGTTAAAGTGCTAGTTATTGCTGCTTGTAGCTATAGTTTTTTGTACAAAAAAAACAAAACACGAGGGACGCTTCGGGCTTGGTCCCTAAATAGACCTGTAAACCTAACTGTACGAGAGTACAAACACAGTAAAGAACCTGGGGGTTAATTTAAACTAAACTGCACGAGGAAGCTCGCGATGAAGATTGCGTCTTCTGACGTGATCACAGAAGCATTCTAATACACTCACAGGCAATCCATTGGCTGGGTCTGAGACTAAGGTGCACCTTGACCACACCCCCAGGTAAAGGTGATAAAGGTGCCAATAAACCAATTAGTCTCCACTTCTGTGTAACTTCTCATGAAGATCACATGCATTGCTACAAAGTCTTGACTTCAGTGTGTTTGAGTTTACTAGGACAGGAGCGAATTCTGGTTCCACAAACTGCACCACTGGTGAGTTCCTGACTTTGAGGTTAAGAATTTCCTTGCACTATAAAATTCTATTCTGATAATCGGACGGCCAGCAAACGGCCCTGATTAAAAATCTAGCGACAGCTACACTATATTCTAGTGGCAGCTAAGCTAGATACTAGCTACAGCTACGCTGGCTACTAGTTGGACGGCCAGCACACGGCCCTGACTAGCCACAAGCCTGCTAAAGCTAAGCTAATAACAACTTAGCTTGGTTCCTGCAAAAGGACGCCCGGTGTTAGCTATTGTTAGCATCCCGCTAAGCTACCCTCCCCTCGTACTACTCCTGCTAACGGCCTGCAGAACGCTAAAGCAGTGATGTCGGGGAAGAGCAGAAACCAACGTCGCAAGGCTAACGATAAGCCCGCGGTGCTGCAGAAGCACTGTGAGACATGCTCCAACTGGATGGCCGGCGAGGACAAACACAAGGACTGTGTCCGCTGTTTGGGCCTGCAGCACGCCTTCGACGCCGTTCATAACCCGGGTGCCTGCTCCCTGTGTGACGGCGTCGACGCACGCATCATAACCCGCAGGCTAGTGCGTGCTAAGCAGTTCTTCGACGGAGCCATCCGACAACCAGAGCCGGCAGACGACCGAGAGGTGGCCGATCAAGTGGCGGAGGAGAGACTGGACGCATTGGACCCCGCTCGTTACTCTGAGGGTGATTATGCCGACCTACCGTCTACTTCCCGCGCGAAGCGGGCGGTTAAGAAAGCCAAACAAGCAGCTAGGAAAGCTCTGGCTGACGAGGTTACGGCTCCAGCGGCTGCCGACATCCCGCACTCCCCGCCTCGCCAACGTACGAGGCGCACAGATCGTCCTTCCCCCGTCAAGCAACACGCCGGCGATGAAGAACAGTCCTCGGAGGGAGACCAGAGCCAGAGCTCCAGCGGTAGCTCCTCTTCTTCCTACTCTGAGGGCTCTTCTGAGAGTGAGTCAGAATCGGGGTCTGAGGGACGCCTCAGAGCCACTCTCATCGCAGGTATGCAGCCTCAGACGGTGGCCCGGACTGAGCCCAAGCCCCGGGCTGGGACTGAGTCTCTGGCTACAACAGCTCCGGATGAAACCGAGCCACAGAGCACGGCGGCGCCCGACACGGCACCCCAGACCGATGTTCAGAACCGAGCCCCTGCTCGGTCCCGAGTCGTCCTCGAGATGGACAAGTCAGAGCTGATTGATGTCTTCAAGAGGGCTACCGAACGCAGCAGTCTAACATGGCCAGCTGAAGCTACTCCGGCGGCGGCTGCGACGGACACGGCCTGGGATGATTTCGGCAAGGATCCGGACGCTCCCCGAGCCAAACAGATCCTACCCTTGGCTAAGGGTTTCACGGGGGCGCTCGGTGAATCCTGGGAGCACCCCTACACCCACTCCTTCCTACCCACACATAAGAAAGAGCTTGATTGTGTCGCCATGAAGAAAGTGGGTCTGGAATCTCTGCCCGAGATGGACAGATTCCTGGCTTCTCATCTCCTACATGTCCCCGAAGTCGCCCCACCAAAAGAGCCAAAATTCGCTCTCACACAGGAAAACGACATGTCCACAATGGTGAAGAAGGCATACGCGACGCTTACGGGCTCCGTGAAAGCCATCAACACCATCACACTACTCCAGGGCTCTGTCTCCCACATCTTCAAAACATCGGGAGAGGCATTGAATCTGGAGCAGCTCTACGAGCTACGGAGGCTCCATAAAGAGGCGCTCGTGCTGACAAGGTACAACACGGAGATGACGGGAAAAGCAATGGCTACTCTAGTAGTACTAGAACGGGCTAGATGGCTAAACCACTCCGAAACCAAAGAGAGAGCCTCTCTCCTGGACCAACCCATCCTGCAAGACAATCTTTTCTCTGGCACGGTGGCCGATCTCACGGCCAGACACGAAGATAGAGAGAAAAAGAAGCAGGCGGCGCAGGCTTTCATGCCGACTGAGAAAAAGCCTCCGCCAGGTAACAAAAGAAATAGATCCTCGTACGGCCGCTCTATGAACCGGAGGGACAACGAGAGGGAGCGCGGCTCCAGGCCTCCTTTCAAGGCTCCGGCGGCTGCCAGAGCCCCCTCTGCTTCGGGAGGCCAGTACCAACACCGACAGCAGTCACAGCAGGATCGCAAGAAGGACACCGGGCCTCACGGTCAGCCTCCTTCCGCGGCGGCGGGACGGAAGCGTCAACGCCACGCGCACAACAACAACAAGCAGCAGCGTAAATGACACTGCGCCGAGCCTCGGGGAGACGTTGATGGAATCCGTCTCCCTCCGCCCCCACGTTCTGGGGAGAGCTTACGCTTGCGGCGTAGTAGCCTCGGGCTTTACGCCACTAGCGCAGAGAGCACCGGACAGAATGAGTGTTGTTGCACCGATTTTTGCGGAAAAAATGTCGTTGCATACTGTACCTCCCCTGTCCCCCTCCCTGATTCAAATACAAATGTTGTGTGGAACAAAATGTTTGAATCCTTGCCAGAACACACGGGGTATGAGCCCACTGCCACACAGGTCAATGAAACGACCCGCGGCAGTCGGACGAAACGCAGATATTTTGACAGCCCATCAGAGCGCTGCAAAAAGGCACAAGCACCATGCCAGTTTGATGGCCCCGTCGCTAGGGGGCGCCGTTTTACCACGGCAGAACATGGTGCCACTGTTAACCAAGGTAACACAATGCCTGCCGCGGGAGGCACCCACTCTAACTCAAAAAAGAGTAGGGCTGACAATAAATCCTCTGACGCGGTGCGTTTCAAAATGGATAGAGTGCGGCGCACACACCTGGGTGGTGGACACCGTGAGAAAAGGCTACAAGCTGCAGTTCTCCGCAGAACCACCCACATTCGAGAAGATAATATTCTCTCAGGCAAGCGGACAGGCAGCCGTCATTTTGCGAAACGAAATAATTTCCCTGCTGGCCAAGAATGCCATTCAGGAAGTACCTCCAGATCAGAGCCTAAACTGTTTCTACAGTCGGTATTTTCTGGTAAAGAAAAAAGGGGGGGGAATGCGTCCTATTCTGGACCTCCGAGCCCTCAACCGATATCTGAAGGATTTTCGTTTCAAGATGCTGACAAATGCGGCACTGTTACGCATGATACGCAAAGGGGATTGGTTCACGTCAGTGGACCTCAAGGACGCCTATTTTCATGTCCCGATTTACCCGCCGCACAGGAAGTTCCTGCGGTTCGGGTTCGGAGGACGGGTTTACGAATACCTAGTTCTCCCTTTCGGGATGTCCTTGAGCCCCCGAGTGTTTGTGAAGTGTACTCAAGCGGCCATAGCCCCTTTGAGACAACGGGGAGTTCGCATAGCGAGCTATATCGACGACTGGCTCCTGCTTGCGCAGTCGGAAGGCGAGGCACGACTCCACACCAGCTGGGTAGTGAGTCGCCTGCAGTCTCTGGGTTTCAGTCTGAACTACGAAAAGATCGTGCTCATACCAGCGAGTTCAACAAACTTCATAGGTTTAACACTGAACTCTGCCTCCCTCACGGCTCGGCTGTCACAGGACAGAATGACTTCCGTTCTGAAGTGCGCGAGCTCGTTCCAGGTGGGACGCAGGGTCCCTTTTCGTACGTGCCAAAAAATGGCGGGACTCATGGCTTCTGCTATAACCGTGTTACGGTTAGGCAGACTGTACATGAGACCTTTTCAGAGGTGGATGCTCTCACTCAGGGTGCCCAACGATCGCCGTCATCGCCTGGTTACAGTCCAAACGGAGTGTATATCGGCGCTACATCCATGGAGAGACAGGTCATTTCTTTCCGAAGGAGTGTCCATGGGTCTGGTCGTGTCCAGGAAGATCATCACTACGGATGCCAGTATGACTGGGTGGGGCGCCACCCACGAGGGCAGAACTGCCAGAGGAGTGTGGGGCGACGAACTGAGGACCGCCCACATCAACTATCTGGAGCTGATGGCAGTATGGTTAGCCGTACGACACTTCGAACCCCTCATCAAGGATTGTCACGTCCTGGTCAGGACGGACAATACGACGACCATGTGCTACGTCAACAAGCAAGGGGGACTACGATCCCGTCTGCTGCATGCACTAGCACAAGACCTGACTCTGTGGTGCGATCAGAGCCTCCCACGTCCCGGGGATACTGAACAGGGGCGCGGATCTTCTGTCCAGAGGGAGGTGCCACTATGCGGACTGGTCCCTACACGACGCGGTGGCAGCTCAGCTCTGGGACAGATTCGGCCGACCATAAGTGGACCTGTTCGCCTCGGGGGAGAACGCGAAATGCCCGGAGTTCTTCTCCATAGCGGGACAGGAGTCTCTGGGCCTAGACGCGCTAGCGCACGTCTGGCCCAGAAGTCTGCTGTACGCGTTCCCTCCCATTTCCCTGATATCTCCAGTCCTGGAGAGAGTGAGAACCCAGGGCCTAGCGGTAATACTGATAGCTCCAGGGTGGGGCTCTTGACGCGGAAGGCCTGCCGCAGAGTGTCATCGACACTATACAGAGTGCGAGAGCTCGGTCAACCAGGGAGGCCTACGACGGGAGGTGGCGTGCGTTTGAGAAATGGTGTCTACAGACGCAGGCAGTGCCTTTTCAGGCATCTGTGAAAGTGATTCTGTCTTTCCTTCAGAGTCTGATGGACAAGGGCCTGTCTTACAACTCCCTGAAGGTCTACCTGGTGGCTATTTCGGCCTGCCATGTTGGATTCGGGAATGGCACCGTCTGGGTGCACCCTCTGGTGCACCCAGATAGTGGCAGATAGTGGCAGATAGTGGCACGTCAAAAAATCATTCACCTAGAAACTCCATTCACACTTTTTATAATTCAGCTTTCTGTGGAGACACATGCTGGAACTTTTTACTTTGAATTTTTTTGTAGTTTCTGAGTTATTTAAGTTAAACGCCCAATGCATTCCCAATGGCAATAGCACAAACTTTGGCATGCTACTAGTCCTATATACTTACACCTAGAAACCCCATTCAAACCTATTTAGGTTCATCGTATGGTGGACATTGCCTGAAAAGGAATCTTTGAAATGTTTCATCGTTTTAGAAATATAGTGCTTTTAAATTTGAGAAATTCAGAATGGGGGTCAATGGCAGATTTTGGCAAGTAAAGATTTGAGTGGGGTTTGAACCCACAATCTCCAGATCATGCAGCCAGTGTGCTAAGTCACTGATCTACTTGCTACCTGCCACAACACAGTCTGCTGTTCCCTTTGAGTACAACATTGATACAAAAAATAAAATAACAGGATATTTGTCTATTGTTTCTTTTGCTGTTGTTTATCTCTAGACGTTTGAATGTTTATGAACCACAATGGAAACAAGTCTCTGGCTCTTCTGTCATTATCTATTCTGCCTTTTAAGAACAGCATGCATAGTGCCTCACTGGGTACAGAGCCTGCCTGGGAATCAGGAGGCTGCAGGTTCAAGTCCTGGCTCTGACATAGTGTCCCAAAATCATGAAAATATGACAAAATATATTATGCCGTCCCAAACCATGGACTATAGTATGTCGTTTTTTCATGATTTTCATCTTTTTTTCAAATCCTCCAAAATCATGAAAAACGACATGCTATATGTATGCCGTCCGAAACCATGAACTATAGTATGTCGTTTTTTCATGATTTTCATATTTTTTTCAAATCCTCCAAAATCACGAAAATTGACATGCTATAGTATTCCGTCCGAAAAAATATATAACTTTGGCATGCTACTAGTCCTACATACTTACACCTAGAATCCGCATTCAAACCTATTTAGGTTCATCTTACGGTGGACATGTTTGCCTGAAAAGGAATCTTTGAAATGTTCCATAGTTTTAGAAATATAGTGCTTTAAATGTGAGAAATTTATAATGGCAGATAGTGGCACGTCAAAAAATCATTAACCTAGAAACTCCATTCACACTTTTTATAATTCAGCTTTCTGTGGAGACACATGCTGGAACTTTTTACTTTGAAATGTTTTGTAGTTTCTGAGTTATTTAAGTTAAACGCCCAATGCATTCCCAATGGCAATAGCACAAACTTTGGCATGCTACTAGTCCTACATACTTACACCTAGAAACCCCATTCAAACCTATTTAGGTTCATCTTACGGTGGACATGTTTGCCTGAAAAGGAATCTTTGAAATGTGTCATAGTTTTAGAAATATAGTGCTTTAAATTTGAGAAATTTATAATGGCAGATAGTGGCACGTCAAAAAATCATTCACCTAGAAACTCCATTCACACTTTTTATAATTCAGCTTTCTGTGGAGACACATGCTGGAACTTTTTACTTTGAAATGTTTTGTAGTTTGAGTTATTTAAGTTAAACGCCCAATGCATTCCCAATGGCAATAGCACAAATTTGGCATGCTACTAGTCCTACATACCTACACCTAGAAACCCCATTCAAACCTATTTAGGTTCATCTTACGGTGGACATGTTTGCCTGAAAAGGAATCTTTGAAATGTGTCATAGTTTTAGAAATATAGTGCTTTAAATTTGAGAAATTTATAATGGCAGATAGTGGCACGTCAAAAAATCATTCACCTAGAAACTCCATTCACACTTTTTATAATTCAGCTTTCTGTGGAGACACATGCTGGAACTTTTTACTTTGAAATGTTTTGTAGTTTGAGTTATTTAAGTTAAACGCCCAATGCATTCCCAATGGCAATAGCACAAATTTGGCATGCTACTAGTCCTACATACTTACACCTAGAAACCCCATTCAAACCTATTTAGGTTCATCTTACGGTGGACATGTTTGCCCGAAAAGGAATCTTTGAAATGTTTCATCGTTTTAGAAATATAGTGCTTTCAAATTTGAGAAATTTATAATGGGGCTCAATGGCAGATAGTGGCACGTCAAAAAATCACTTTCACCTAGAAACTCCATTCACACTTTTTATAATTCAGCTTACTGTGGAGACACATGCTGGAACTTTTTACTTTGAAATGTGTTGTAGTTTCTGAGTTATTTACCTTAAACGCCCAATGCGTTCTCAATGGCAATAGCACAAACTTTGGCATGCTACTAGTCCTACATACCTACACCTAGAAACCCCATTCAAACCTATTTAGGTTCATCTTACGGTGGACATGTTTGCCTGAAAAGGAATCTTTGAAATGTTTCATAGTTTTAGAAATATAGTGCTTTCAAATTTGAGAAATTTACAATGGGGCTCAATGGCGGATATTGGCACTCAAAAAAGCACTTTCACCTAGAAACACTTTTTGAGTGGTGCAACCACTCCAAGGAACAGCAATTTCCGTCTTCATCTATGTGACTATGTGACTATGTTACTATGAGTACCAGTAGGGGCAAAAGTGGCGCTGTTGTGCCAGAAACAGAGAGAGAGATAGTGCTGCACTGTTGACTGCTAATGAGAGAGAGAGAGAAAGAGAGAGAGAGAGAGAGAGAGGGGGGGGGGGGGGGGGGCAGGGGGAGAGGGGAGTTGCACCAGTCAGTTCACACGGGTGTGATTTTTATTATTCAGCTTACTGTGGAGACACATGCTGGAACTTTTTCATTTGAAAGGTTTTGTTTTCATGATTTTGGAGGATTTAAAAAAACTGAAGACTGGGGGGACACTGGGGAGGCACTGGGGGGACCTGGGGACTTCAGTGCAATGTACTTACATATGTTGCGACCGAAGGTCGCAACATATGTAAGTGTATGTAAGTACAGTGCAAGGAATGAGTGCATTCGCCATGTACTTGAAGGAAGCCTAATCCAATCACTCTTAGATTTTCTCCAGTTTATCCCTGAGTTTAAGTTTACCCTATTGTTGTAGGATTTTTGGTTTATTTAGCCTTATTGGGCTTTGTTTAGGGTTAATTCACCCCATGGCTCCATTTAAAAAAAGAAAAAATTACATTTATATTTCAAGATGTCCCTGTCATGTGTTTCTCTTTTGTTTCCTGGGCCCGGTGTCTAATGGCCCATTTGGTGTCAGTGACACCTCTTGCTTCTTGTCCCAGGTTGGTTTGGTGTGGAATGTGCTAATGTGTCCCCTATTCAAAGTCTGATTTCCATTGAGTGTTGGCTTTGTTTAGCATCTATGTGGCTGTGGAGTTTTTGTACAAAATCAAAACAACTTGTCTAATGTATTGGCATGTTTAAACCTCCAGGAAAATCCGTGTTGAGGTTCTTGATCCACTGTCTTTCATTAAAACGTCTTTGTCCTACTGTCCAGTTGGGATTGTGTTGAAGTCCAGACACCTTTAGATCTGCAATGCCATGTGCCATGAAATGTTGGACAATCCTTGTAGTTGTCTTTTTTGCATTGTTAATATTGTATCTGTGTTGTCTCAGCCTTGCAGCTATTGTTTTCCTCGTTTCTCCGACATATTGTAAGCCACATTTTTCACATGTGATTAAATAAATACAGTTGCTGGTGCTGGCTGTTATCTGTTGTTTAATCTCCAGCACACGTTTTGTAGTTCTATTTTTAACTATTTGTTTGGGTTTGAAGTATTCTGGTCTCTGGCGTGCTGGTGTGTTGATTCCTTTTAGCTTGCTGTGTACCAGATAGTCTTTAAGATTTTTGTTTTTTCTGTAGGCTGATATAATTTTATATTCCTTTAGAAGATCATCTGTTCGGTTCTCAAAATTCCTTTTTAATCTGTTGTTGGCTAGTCTGCTCTGTGTTGAATAACTGGTTACTAGGGCTATTTTTGGGCCTTGATCCCGTACTCTTACCTCTAAGAAGGTATTGTGAGCTTTCCGTAGGAATGTCCTGGTGTAACCTCGTAGTCTGAGAGCATTAAATAGCGTTTTACAGGCTATTTTGAAATCACTTCCTTGCGTGCAAATCCTATGGAATCGCAGCAGTTGTGATTTGACTATTATCCCTGAGTGTGGTGGTGGAGGCACTGGGGGGACACTGGGGAGGCACTGGGGGGGCACTGGGGGGACACTGGGGGGGCACTGGGGAGGGAATGGGGGGGACACTGGGGAGGCACTGGGGGTACACTGGCGATGCACTGGGGGTGCACTAGGGGGACACTGGTGGGGGCACTGGGGAGGCACTGGGGGGACACTGGGGGGGCACTGGGGGGACACTGGGGAGGCACTGGGGGGACACTGGGGGGGCACTGGGGAGGAAATGGGGGGGACACTGGGGAGGCCCTGGGGGTACACTGGGGATGCACTGGGGGTGCACTGGGGGGACACTGGGGAGGGCACTGGGGGGACACTGGGGGGGCACTGCGGGGACACTGGGGGGGCACTGGGAGGGCACTGGGGGGACACTGAAAACGAGTTGCTATAGTTCATGGTTTCGTTTTTCATGATTTTGGAGGATTAAAAAAAAAGTTAAAATCATGAAAAACTGTTGTGTACCAGATAGTCTTTAAGATTCTTGTTTTTTCTGTAGGCCGATATCATTTTATATTCCTTTAGAAGATCATCTGTTCGGTTCTCAAAATTCCTTTTTTTCCCCATAGTTTTAGAAATATAGTGCTTTCAAATTTGAGACATTTCTAATGGGGTCAATGGCAGATTTGGGCACGCACACACTTTTTATAATTCAGCTTACTGTGCACACACATGCTGGAACTTTTTACTTTGAAATGTTTTTGTGTTGTTTTAAATATTTAACTTTAAGCGCCTCCGCCACCCCTTTCCTCTAAGACTCTAAGACAAGGCCCTCCCAGTGCCCACTGCCAACGCATCGATGGGTTATTTTTCAGTACCCGACACGTGGTTTGACCCATCAAGGTGACTAAAATTGGTACCAGCAAATTCACAGTGTTTTTTATTTTGAAGTTGTTCTTCTGGAAATCTGTGTTGAAAGTAAAGACTTGAGTGGGGTTTGAACCCACAACCTCCTGATCATGTTTCCAGTGTGCTAACTCACTGACTGCCACAACAGTCTTCCTTTGCCTTTCAGTAACAACATTGATAGCCTAACAAATAAATAAATAACAGGAAATTGTTAGTTGTGCTGTTGTTTATCTAGACATTTGAATGTTTATGAATCACAATAGAAACAAGCCTCTGGCTGGCTCTTTTAGCATTATCTATTTGGCTTTTTGTACACAGTAAGCACAGTGGCTAAAGAGCCTGCCTGGGAGTCAGGAGGCCACAGGTTCAAGTCCGGGCTCCGACAGCATGTCCCTTGTGATTGTGACAAGTCAAATGGCTGTAACAGTGAATTGCTAAGAAAATTAGTCCTAGTACAGTCAACCTAATTTGATCTACAAAGTATATTTATTATTATAATTTAAGCGGAACTGGGTACACCTTCATCTGCCTTTGCAATACAATGCATATTGCCATTTAAGGGTTATGCAGTAGTTACAAAAGTAAACTGTCTATCTTCAATGCATAAGGAAATATCCACAAGGCTTCAACAAGGTGATATGAAGTCTGTCTCAAGACCCGTACTACTCTGCCTCTCATTTGTGGTTGAATTTGTTCTGAGGGTGGGTAAGCCAATCAGAGGCAATACAGAATTCCTGGTTTTTCATTTCATCTTGATTTTGTTGAATAATTCGGTAGCATTTACATGTTTGCCACAATTCCTACAAATATCAATATTGTATTAAACCAGATTAAGCCCTCAAAACGAAATAAGCATGCAATTACTAAACATACTAGTATTTTTAAAATTCAACTAAACCATATGGACAAAAGAAATGAGCATCACGTCATTGACCCATATATGAAAAATAAAAGGGTTAGTCTATAATATAAAAAGAAAATGAAAAGAAGGTTGGGCCACTGATATTAAATGTGAGATTTGTATCTCTGACATACAAACAAGAAATAAGCTTTTTAGGTATATATTTAATGTATATACTGGTATACATTAAACAAAATCATAAGTAATCTTTTTCAACATCAACGTATACTCATTTGAATGCAAATTCAAGTGTATTACATAACAGAAAAAAATAAACACCAACCAAGAAAAAGAATCAACATCCCAAAAAAGCAACAAGTGCTTTTCTGAGTTGAGGTTAACTTGAGCCTAATATACCCTTCGTTGTACAATGGCGTCTCTCGTCAAAAATATAATTTTCAAGCAACACCTTTGTATGATTAAATGCTTATTAGGCTATATAATTATGCAAACGACCCTTTCAACAAATGTCGCTCGACAAAAGTGACTGATTTTAGTTTTTTTTCCGCAATGAGAGGGTCATGCAACAAAGTATAAATTAGACTTTAGTTACTCATGCTCTTTGATGTAACAAAATTGAGATTCTCTTTAAAGGCCCTAAAAGGAAGCGATAGTACAAAGTGACAACTCCTGACAATTACTGGACTTCATATTTCACTGCGCAGAACCTAAGAAACAGGACATCTGTACCATATTCAGCAGCGGCAGCAGACATAAGAGCAAGCTGAGGGCAAAAGCCTGAGTTACACTTAGTTGCGTGCCGGTGTCACACATCGAAATTATAAGCTGAGCTTGTAGTTATGCTATTGTCGGTGTGTGACACAGGCGCGCAATGAATCAGGAAAAAGGTTAGTCCTCCTGGACTGTTAATGCCTTATCTGTACTTTGTCGCATGACACCATGGTGCGATAAAGGAAAAATAAGACTTAAAAGGGTCTCTGACCAGAGACAAAGCTTGATGCTTACTCATCTTAGGTATTACTCAAACAACACAAGGAACACTTGTAGTAAAACATTATTATTGTTCTTTTACAAAGTGTGGCAAGACGAGAACTGTCAATTAAGCAATCGTAGGCAATAAGATATCAAAGTCCACATTTAGTTCAAGAGAACCAAATATGCGATCCAATAAAGTGAAGACTGTTCGTATAAGAATCCTGTTCAAATCCAATCTTGTGTGCAAAGTGCAGCCTCCACAGAAGTCTCTCTCATTTTGATTGGTTGATTGTAGGCATCATTTTCCAAACAGAGAAAAGCTAACAAAATTGTATTTCTAATCATGATTAAATGCTGATATCAGATTTCCCTCCCAGTGACATAACTTGTCTCCCTGCAACATCATTAGAAAAAATATACATGGCTTTTTCCAGCCTACTCTTCCCATTTATATCTATAAAAACAGAGATGATAATATTTACAACTTTCGATTATGCTTTAAAATATCCTTGATCCACGTGATCAACATAGATTTCTTGCCACCCATATATGCCTTGGGACCATGTTTGTGTACAACACACAGATCAGAAGAAGAGAAGATGGTCAAAGAAGGAAACATCTCCCAGTGCAACCTTGTGTGTTGTCAATGGAGGAAGTAAGATTGCAGTATTTACAGGCGATGTGGCTGCCAGGTCAGAGCTTTCCACTGATTCACACTGATGACTGATCCCAGACCTGCAAAGATGAACAAGAGCAAAGTGTTAACCTTACTGTATCCATCCATAGACATACACGGCACTGAGAGATGTCCTGTATACTGTACATCCATAGGCATCGAGAGATGTTGTCCCAATATATTCAAAAATAAAAAGTTGAAGCTGCAATCCATACACTTAATTTTGGGTTACCTTGTGGTTTAAATGTGCTATACAAAAGAAACCTTGCCTTACTCCTACATGGGAGACCAAACTTCTATCGCTCTTCTAAGATGTGATTCCCACTTTACCAGGGAAAATATTGCACATTTGCAATTATAGAACTTCAGTCAGGGTTACTTGTTGTTTTATTTTCTGTATTAACATACTTTACGGTACCATATTGATTAAACAAATCTGAGGGGATGGAACCAAATGGATGCATAGAGGTCAATTTGGTTCCATATGTGCATTCTTAGTTAAAAAACTTTGAGGATTTTACTATAAGATGTCTGGTATGTCCAAAAAGATAGAAGAAATATTTAGAGAGACAAAATTATTTTAGAGATGTTGATCATTTTGGAAGTGGCATGTACATTTGACCACAGTCTGGAAGAGGCATTCCTTACCAAGGTGCTTAAGTAACAGTGTCTTAAGGATGCTATTATACAGCTTGGCTACAAATGTAAACTACTTGTGTTCATATTTGGAAGCCTCGGTAATGTCTATAAATCAGTCGTGAGGGGCCTGCAGATTGCAGGCATGGCCAAGCCGAGAGCTAAGGCATCGGCAAAATTCTGTTCAGTGTCTGCAATAATTGGCAGTCACCATATATGGAGAAGGCGATGCTTTCTGTACCCGTGGTCTGTATCCTGAAGCACTTGTTGTAGAGTTTTCCAAGTTTCCGCATACACTATTGTTTGTGTTCAAGAATTTCTTGTTAAATGTGAATGCAAATAAAAAGATGTTAAATGTGTGTGTGTGTGTGTGTGTGTGTGTGTGTGTGTGTGTGTGTGTGTGTGTGTGTGTGTGTGTGTGTGTGTGTGTGTGTGTGTGTGTGTGTGTGTGTGTGTGTGTGTGTGTGTGTGTGTGTGTTAGGCTGCGCAACACAGACCAACCAAACGCTATTTTCGTGCTTGGACGGACCCAGCCAGCCAGCCAGCCATGGGGACCCAGGGATACACATAGCTCCGCAATGGAGCTCAATAACAACACAGTTTTATTTTATGGGGTTAGGGTTCAGTGGTTCTCAACCTGTGGGCCAAGGTAGACCCACTGGCGAGCGATGAGGATATTGCAAGTGATCCCCCAAATAATAACACTAAGAATTGAATGATGAATTAACATTTTAAATAAATGATATAAATAAATGATCGTGGTAGTCATTCTTTCAACCTTGAAAAGTGAGTTTAACCTTCATTATGATACTGCTAAAAAGAAAAAAATAAGTATTTAAATTGATCAAAGCCAGAACACAAGCAATTAGATTGATCACATAACATTCTCTGAAAATGTACGCTCCCAGTACCGGCCACCAATCTGATGGGCTAGGGATATCTTGTTGCATTGTGTTGAACACTTCCTAGGTAATGTGTGTGAGGGACAGTTTGCTTTCACTGACCAGGAGTATACCTGAGTTATGCTTATCTAACGCTTTGGAGATTTCCTAGTTAAGTGGACCCTGGTCCCAAAAAAGGTCGAGAACCAATGCCCTGCCTCTCTAGGGCATTATAGTACCTTGTTGACGGGGGTTAGCTGTGTGCGGACGGAGCCCGCATGCAGTCGGGCACTGTCTCCAAACCTCCCAGGGGACCGCTCCCTGCGGCTGTCCAACACCCTGCCAGGTGACTTCTCCCTCTCCAGTGGCCGCGCGGGGGACTTGTCCCGTCTGAACTCTGTGCGGCCCTCTCGGTAACGGTGCGGTGTGCTGGGCTCCCGGTGGAGACCCTCGTGCTCCCGGTGGAGACCCTCGTGGCTACCGGGACCCGAGGCCAGACGCTTGGAGATGTGCTCAGTGTAGGTAGGTGGGCCTCGCTTACTGGGACTGCTGTTGGAGGCCATATCAAGAGAGAGACAGACAAGAGGAGCATTTCAAAAAGTTGTTTCGATAGCCGATGTACTGTATAAGCTAAGGCGTTGCCATGCCAAACATTGTGAGCTTGTAGTTTTCTTTTGTCATTTTGAAAAATCTTTGAATTTCTTTTAAGAAGAAAATAAAAAAACTAGTGCTTACCCGTTATATGAACACCAAAGTATGTACTGTGTGAGTAATGCGATTTAATAGATCATATTATTGATGTATGTATTTTGAGGTGTAATCAGTCTGGTCTCAGAGGCACTTGCCCGTCGGGCAAGTAGTACAGGAAAGGTGCAATATTATGGGGAAATTGCAGTTGCCTCGAGCCTTGGAAATATAGGCCCCTCCCACTGATTTTTCTAGGCAATGACAATGTCAAGTCACCCCTGTGATCATGTTGGGCAAGCCAGTGAGAGCAGGGGGGCTAGGACGGACGGACGGACGGACGGACGGACGGACGGACGGACGGACGGACGGACGGACGGACGGACGGACGGACGGACGGACGGACGGACGGACGGACGGACGGACGGACGGACGGACGGACAGACAGACAGACAGACAGACAGACAGACAGACAGACAGACAGACAGACAGACAGACAGACAGACAGACAGACAGACAGACAGACAGACACATTCTATTTATAGTAGAGCTGGGACTCGATTAAAATTTTTAATCTAATTAATCAGAGGCTTTGTAGTTAATTAATCTCGATTAATCGCATTTTAATCGCATATCATTATTTGACCCGAGAACAGTGAGAAAGCTATTTTTTTAATGGATTTTGGTATACTAGTGAATCAATGAATAGTGAATACATAAGTTTAAGCAATAAAACATTGTTTTTGTAGTAATAAATTATAATAATATCTCAAATTTAATAATTTATATAGAGCTTTTCTGAGTACCCAAAAATGCTTTACAAGGGGGACATGATAAATCAAAAACAACTTTATTAGAGGAAAAACACTAAGGAATTAAATAGATGAAATAGCTGGGGAAAGCAATATTGAAGGTTTGGATGGTGGGGGCATGTTTCTGAGAGTTTGGGGAATGCATTCCACAGGGTTGGGGGGGGCTTGGTGCAGCAAATATGTGACATGACCATAAGAAAGCACCTCTGTGTTTCTTCCGTGGACATACAGTAACAGCCATTAACAGATTTTACATTTTATTTGGTGAACTGGGTGGTGCGCCGGTCCATCTGAAAACTGTCCAGTGACAACGTTCCGCGGTGAAAAAAATAGTGCGATTAAAATGCGTTAATTTTTTTAACGCGTTAATTTTTCTGTAGTTAATTGATCTCAATTAACGCGTTAAAGTCCCGGCCCTAATTTATAGATTAGTTTTTGATACATTAATGATTATGAACCAGCAAAATGTTCCAAAAAGTAATCACAATTCTCGCAATAGAGTACATTATCAAGGTGTTTTAAATTATAATAGATATGGACTAAATGTTCCTGATTGATGGGATTGGCTGTCTATAGGCCCGGATTAACAATGGTGTGGAGGTTAGTGGAGCTTAAACTCCAGGGCCTGTGCGATTTCAAATAGGTACAGCTGTTGCATCGCTAAACCATATTCATAGTAGTCACCGATTTCAATGTAACGCAATACAGGAACCCCAGCTAGTGTTTTTGGTCGTCCAGCAGTTTCGTAACCACTCGGTCAGGAGGAGACTAAAAAATAGCAGATAATTATAACTCTATGGGAGCAGTGTTGGTCGTGTTACGCTCATTCACTGGCCGCACAAACGCAAAAAATGACGTTCATGATTGTGTTACGCGAATCACAGGGGCCTTTTGATTTGGTGTAGCGCCAGGGCCTTCAGAGTGGTTGATTCAGCACTGTGTCTATATGTGAACCCTCTCCGCATTTCTTTTCTTTCACACTGATAAAGGCAAAATGTGTTTTTATCCAGCAGATGGCAGTGTTGGCCTGTGCAGTAAATTGATAGCCTGAAATTGTTCATTTCTCCTGTAAATTGATAGTCTGCAATTGTTCAGTTCTCCTTGTACTGTTGTGCATTCGAAGGTCATTTTAGCATATTTCCAATTATATCAGGGCGTTTCATCTAACAAAGGCAATCCTGATAATGTATTCAATCATTTTAAGCCCCTTTTGTTTGTCACCAGACGGAAAGGTAGACTAGAACTGATTCTCTAGAAAACAGCAACAGCAACACAACAATACATAAACAATGAACTAAACCAGTGGTTCTCAACGTGGGGTCCAGGGACCTTCAGGGTTCCTTGACGGTGTTCCAAATGGACCCTTACAGGGTCTGTAACACTGACTGTGGTTCCACTTGCACTTACAAAAAGTTTGCAAACCACATGAGCTAACCTGCAGACCTGGGACGCATCTGTGTCACCTTAGCTTTTAACCACTGTAACCATTATTTTAAACTTTAGCTATTGAAAAATAGCAGATATACAAGCTCATAGTGCTGCATCGAGTGTCTCACTACAAGCTTATAGATCTGCTATTTTTGAAAATCGAGAAAATGTGTGCAAATCTTTGAATATATATTCTTTCACTGTGAACATTTCTAACTTATATATCTTTGCTTCTGGGGGTCCCTGGAACAACATATTTTGAGATGGGAGTTGGCGGCCAAATACATATAACTTTGGGAGTCCTTGACATGAAACATTTTGAGAACGACTGATAGAGAAACATAGGTTTTCAGAAAACTTTTTAGGATTTAAGAAGATGTGTAGAATCGACCTCAGGTCTTAATGAGCTAAACAAAGGGACAAAGGTCAAAGGGACAGGACATAGGAGCTGACCCTCGGCTGCTGGAGCCGCTCCGCTGCAGCTCTCCGGACTCTCTGATCAGGCTGCCTTTACAGCAGATGACCCGCAGCTTGTTCTGGTAGGAAGACGCCAGGTAGATGGCTCCAGAGGAGATGGCTGGCCCAAGGTAGCGAGGGTTAGGGATGTCCAGGTGGGCCAGCAACGGAGGTCTGGAAGAAAGATAAACGTGCGTCAAATCATTTGAGAAATGTATCATTTGTGATATTTCAGTCAGACAACACTTAGAATCCATTTAGAATATATATTTATTGAGCTATTAATTGAGCATAATGAAGCATAGTTAGTTTGGCGTCAGGGCTCTGTCTCTATTCATTCCCTGTAGCATGAACATTTTAGTTCAGTTATAAGCTAAATAGAATTACAGGGAATGAATTAAGACCCCATGGGGATCTAGAAACAGAGCCTACAGGTGAATGCTGGGGAGGCGGTGGGATTTGAAAAACCTCATGAGCAGCAGGTTAGCAAGTGAGGCAGGGAGGCAGCAGCGATCAGAGAAAAAAAAGAGCTATATTGTAAGATTTCTGACCATATCAAAGGTCAAACAGTCTGACCTTTTATTGCGACTGTAGGTCGCCGATTACTATGAAAACCTGTAAAACCTGTCAGTCAGTCAGTTAGTCAGTCAGTCCGTCAATTCGTCATGCCATGTGACACGCTCCATATATGGCCATCAGCCCATCACGCCTCATGGCACGCTCCATATATGGCCGTCTCCATATATGAAGATCACGACACTGCATCAAACCCTGGATAGCCATACATGGAGAAGACTGGATCATCATATATGGAGGTGGCCAGCAACTCTACATAGTACATCTCTGACCTCAAACCTCAAACCCTTAGATCTCCATATGGGGCTGACCTGTTCTGACATTCCTCCCCACCCCTCCTTCCTCTTCGATGTCTCCCTTTTGACTGATACCTGTCCATTCAAACTCTAGACAGTGCCCGCCCCAAAGTTATTAGCGCAACCGCGCCCGGCAGCTGGCGAAAACTAGAGTTCTCAACAGGCCTGAAAATTAAGGCCGGGCCCTAACTGGGCTGGCCCGAGGCCCCGTCTGGCCTTGCTAATTAGCACACATTTTATGCCCTATCTGGACCGAAAACGTCAATTAAGAATTAAAAAAAGGGTCCATATATGGGCATTCCCAGACCTGTCGTTTCAGTGCGATCTCAGGGGCCAGGGCGTCTTACTGGTTTTTCAGATCAAGACATATAACAGGTATTATTTTTTGTCTTACCCCAGAGCTGCATGTCCTTGAACCTCAATGACATCCAAGGAGTTGAAGTATGTCACAAACAGGTAGGGTTCTCTGTAGGCTAATCAGCAGGGGAATAGAAGTAGTTACATATAGAATCAATAGAATCATACTCAAACCCACAATGCAATACTTTGTTTTCAAGAGTGTTGCTAACAAATGTCAGTAGCATTACAAAGTTATATACAAAAATGTCAGTGCCGCTATTCCAAAGACCTAATATTTTCAGCAATGGGATAATATTGTTTTTTTGTTTTTTAAGATTAGTTTTTTGGCTTTTCTGCCTTTATTGATAGTATCAAGTGAAGATGGACAGGAAAGAGGGAGAGACATACAGCAAAGGTCATCATGAAGTTCATGAACGGGACTCAAACACGCAACGCGATGTCAGACCAAAGCGCCTGGACCACTTCACCAGCGGGCGGCCGGATAATATTGTTTTTGATGGGTAGATCTTGTTGAGCTGCTCTTGAAAGTAGCTCTCAAGTCAAAAAAGTGTGGGCAACCCTGTTCTACACCTTATTTGTACTGTGTCGTATAACAGTGTCCAGTGTAAAGAATAGCAGATTGGCTATTGTCGGTGTGGCTCGTATAACTAAAGACTTTTATCTACCAGGTTCAAATAAATTGAACAAAAACGCTGCCAATATTTCTAATCAAAACTTTTCATAATTGATTCATCATTCAAAATAACGCACCTGGTGTGTAAGGACCTTAAATATAAATCAGGCTCAACACAGTGTGTGTGCTTTTCAGTCAGGCTGGATGGTTCCTTACCAAAGGCCAAAGGGACACGGCTCCATTTGATGTCCTCAGTGCGGCTTCTTCGTCCGTACGCATCCACAAACACTCCAAACTCTGACACACAAATGAAACTGGATTATAGGAAAAAAAAATCTGTGTTTCTTGTATTGTTATACAGTCCTGTGTCCAGTTGTGACAGTTTAGCATATTCATGTTTTAAAGGTATACTATGGCATTTGTATTTGTATGGCCTCTTTTGTTGCTTTATCAGAGTACACGTTGTACCCGTCTGTCTGTGTCCCTTTTGTCCCCATCATCATCATCATTTTTCGACCGCAGTCGAGATCATGGATTTCACAATGCCACGCCAGACTTTCCGGTCCTTCATTGCCATCCCCAGTTCCTGCTTACTGATGCATGTGTCCCTAGCGATGACATCAGGGAACAACATTTTCTACCTCTGGTCTGCTTTGAGGCAGGATTCCAGAAAGAAGGGAAGATATAACCTCATTGTCAGCTCTGTAGCAGTGGTCGGCAAACTGTGTTCTTCTGGATCGGACTAGTGAAGAAACACGGGGAAGGTTGCCGTAAATTAGATTAGTCGATGGGTGGCTCTTCCAAGACAGATTTTGCACTCTCATTAGAAGGCGGGTGTAAGTGTCATCCAACCGTTTCTCTAATTTCTTTGAAAGTGTCCATGTCTCGGAGCCATAGAGTAGAATCGGCTCAACGGTCCCCCCCCCCATGGAGTATAGTATGAAGTCATACAAGTTCCAATCCATACTAGGTTTTCACCTTTCGTCTTGTTGTCCAATGTTTTGAAACAAAGTGCATTTTAGTGCAGCTACTGTACTGTAGGTGCATTTGGCTTCCATGGTAATCAAGAATCTCAGGCAACAGATGAACCGACTGACTCCATTTATCTGTCTGATGATGAACATACATATTGGGAGATGTTTTAGAGCTTTTTCATTTTATTGAATTGGGAAAGTGAGAAAAATAAAGGGAATCTCTTGGGAAAGAGAAGCAATATGGCTGAGGAAGTTCAACTTAACTAAACTTAAATTAAAATAACAGAATATAAGGATCCCTGCCAGCCTTGCCATACAGTTATGGCAGTACCTGTCCGATTCGGACAGGTACTGTAATGTCACCTGTGGCCAACATTTCTAAAAACTAGAAAGCTTCCTTGCAAATGTTGACATTTCAAACAGTCTTAAACCACTGTACTGGTGTGAGTGCGTGCATGCGTCAGTGCGTGTATGTGTGTGTAGGAGTTGTGAGCTCACCATGGAAACAGAGCAGGTACTCGTCTTTCTGCATGCTGCTGGCCACCTGCATGATGGAGATGGGGAAGCTGTGGGAGGAGGCAGTGAACACCGCCGAGGCTAGAGACACGTCATTCTTATCCAGGAACTCTATGGAGAGTTAGACGACAGGCCACAAGACAGAGGAACTTCAATGAATGGATGCACTACTGCCACCAACCGATTGTTTATGCCATGTACATAACTACGTAACTAACTAAGACAGAGTTATTTAATGAAACTCAAGATTATAACATACATAATGTAATGTTAGTGGTTGAGTAGCGCTGCCCTAACCTAACCTACATAATGTAATGTTAGTGGTTGAGTAGCGCTGCCCTAACCTAACCTACATAATGTAATGTTAGTGGTTGAGTAGCGCTGCCCTAACCTAACCTACATAATGTAATGTTAGTGGTTGAGTAGCGCTGCCCTAACCTAACCTACATAATGTAATGTTAGTGGTTGAGTAGCGCTGCCCTAACCTAAGCTACATAATGTAATGTTAGTGGTTGAGTAGCGCTGCCCTAACCTAACCTACATAATGTAATGTTAGTGGTTGAGTAGCGCTGCCCTAACCTAACCTACATAATGTAATGTTAGTGGTTGAGTAGCACTGCCCTAACCTAACCTACATAATGTAATGTTAGTGGTTGAGTAGCACTGCCCTAACCTAACCTACATAATGTAATGTTAGTGGTTGAGTAGCGCTGCCCTAACCTAACCTACATAATGTAATGTTAGTGGTTGAGTAGCACTGCCCTAACCTAACCTACATAATGTAATGTTAGTGGTTGAGTAGCGCTGTCCTAACCTAACCTACATAATGTAATGTCAGTGGTTGAGTAGCGCTGCCCTAACCTAACCTACATAATGTAATGTCAGTGGTTGAGTAGCGCTGCCCTAACCTAACCTACATAATGTAATGTTAGTGGTTGAGTAGCGCTGCCCTAACCTAACCTACATAATGTAATGTTAGTGGTTGAGTAGCGCTGCCCTAACCTAACCTACATAATGTAATGTTAGTGGTTGAGTAGCGCTGCCCTAACCTAACCTACATAATGTAATGTTAGTGGTTGAGTAGCGCTGCCCTAACCTAACCTACATAATATAATGTTAGTGGTTGAGTAGCGCTGCCCTAACCTAACCTACATAATGTAATGTTAGTGGTTGAGTAGCGCTGCCCTAACCTAACCTACATAATGTAATGTTAGTGGTTGAGTAGCGCTGCCCTAACCTAACCTACTGTACATAATGTAATGTTGGACACACAAACACCTAACATACAAATAATTTTCGTCGACTACCTTTTTTCACTGACGAAAACGAAATGGAAACTAAATTAAAACTACGCTATGATGACTAAAACCAAGACTAAATGTATTGACAATTTCATCAACAAAGAAAACCTGGACTAAAATGTCAGGAAGGGACTAGTGGACAAGAGATCCAACATGAGTAATTTTACACTTGGTTGCATGCTGAAAATAGCAGAGTGTAAAATCAGGCATTACGACAGCATCAAGGCCCACCAAAACACACCGTAAGGGCTATAGTTACAAAACTCGGAGGGGAGGTTCATAATAGAGGGTATGCGCATGCTTAAAGTGAATGGCACATCGAGTGGCAAATCGAGTGGCAAAGCAACAGGCAAAGTGACTAAAATTAATTAACTCATAATTATATCGGTCGGCCTCATGGTGGCGCTTTGGCTTATAACTCTTGAACCGTAGGTAGTAAAATCTAAATTATCTTCCCCCTGGATTCCTTGGGTCGCATATCCCCATTTGCGTCAGGATAGATTTTCCGCCATTTTGACTTTTCTTCAAAACACACTTTTTGATCCTAAACCTACAAACGTAATGTTGGTAGTCCATATCGTTTAGCCGTAATTGTCATCCGAAGTTAGTGGGAGGGGCCTAGTTTACAAAACATGCCACAAATTACGAACAGAATGTCCGTAATGGTTAATCAACCCAGAGCCAAAGGCAATTCCATTTTCATCCATAGGGGGCGCCACAAATGCAAAAAATGTAACCGTTTGTTGCAGAAAAATGATTTTAGCTCGAAACCCAAAGAGAAATTTGATGTCTGCATGCCCGGGACCCAAACTACTGAAAATAGCAGATATAGCAAGACATGTTGCGACATTTTGGGGGATTTAAAAATAAATAATATAACCAAAAATAAAGGCCTCATGACCCATAACAATGTGTGCACGACCCACAAATAGGTCTGGACTTTGGGGATCAGTGTAATGTATTGTATGGCACTGTAATTTGATGAAAAAAATAATTGCTTTCCATTTCCAAGAGGTTGCACGAGCCCAACAGTTGTACACCTCCATGAACCTCCCTGATAAATGACCATGTAAACTTTCAGCTCAGGTAAAAGAACGTTCTATCAGGGGCAGCCATAGAGCATTTGAAGTCTGACGTAATTTACACATACTGCCTGGGTTGCGTTTTTATCCCGATTCTGAATTCCCATAGACTTTTTTTTATATATTAGGTCAAATTAGAACTCTGTTCCAAAAATAAACAAATGTAATTTGTTGATCCCAGCGTATTCACTCATACGGATATGAAGAATCAACTGACGGTGAGAAAACACTAATGTTACTGACGGCAAAATACTCAACAGACTATGACTGACTGACTATCGTAAATAATACAGAGCTACCTCCCCAACAATATCGCAGAGACAGTTTGTTTATTTTTGGACCACAATTCTTATATGAGACCATTTTAAGGTGACCCAATGTTATTCTAGAGAAATTACTTCCGCAACCCACGGGTACCAAGAGGCCATCTGGGAAGAAGAAAATAAGGTACCCCCCCAGACACTTCCCCCGCTGCCACCCTTAGATCTCCATATATGGAGCTGACCTGTTCTGTCCTCATGAAACCATGTAAACTGAAAGACACGCTCCATATATGACCAGTACATAATTCATTCCATATGTTGATCTGACCCCCCCATGCCAAAGCACCAGCACTCTCCCAGCAGTCTGCCGTCACCCAGGCGGATGTGTGCGCTTCTCGCCCTCAGGGCGTCTTACTGGTTATTAACATAAAGATTCTGGTAACATATCTTCCTACTGTATATAGCTTCAGCAGTTCTTCAATCCTCACCCTCAAGTACAAACTGCTTCATCTCGATCTCATAGAACTTGTTGGTACCAATAATGATGCTGTAGCTGGTCAGATGAATGCAGCTGCATGGCTCTAGAGTCTCGATCTCCTAAAAGAACAAATGAATGTGACATCATTAGCAACACAGCATTGTGGCTGTAACAGATGCATTGAGACTAGAAGATTTTTGATCCCATGAGCAGCCAAAAGATCTTTGCGTATGTGTTCTGTTTGGTTTAAAGTCATGATTTATCAGCATAAACCTACAACATCTGTCTGATCTGATGTCATTACACTGTAGGCTATATCACAGTACATTATGTATATGTCTGACATAATGTGACATAAGTGTTCATATACTCACTTTACGAATGCAAAATTTGTTGAGATTGTCATTGTAGCGCAGAATGGTTATTTTGTTAGGCATAGCAGCACATATACAGGGCATATTGTCAATCTGAAAGCAAAACAAACATTGAAGCTCTTGATTAATTTACTTCTTTCATTAGAACTTCCATTTTCTTAAATCAAGCAATCAATTCTCTGCATGTCATCACCTTGCTCAAATAGCCTGTGCAATGTTTTAAAGAAAATAGAAAAATTGAACTAAACCAAACAATAATGTGTTTTAATAATTTAATCCAAAAAGACTATTGACATACAAATAACACTGTCTGTCAGTTATGCAACATAAGAGGAATGCTTAGCTTAGGCCAATTTGTGTTTTGACTTAGGCAATTATTAGTTTAAGTGACTTACTCCAGACTTAGGTCCACATTGTTTTTGACTTCGGCAACATAAAATGTCCTAGCCCTAGGTCACACTCTTGACATAGGCCATTATACTACTACTCTTTTCAATAAGGATATAGGCGATTTTACCAGAGGGGGCCAGTATCATGGAGAGCTGATTTAGGTAAAAATATAAATTTCCACCAAAAATTACATAGTCCATTATTTTATGAAGGTGACGATTTCCTAGTTTGTGTACTGTAAGATAATGATGTAAATTGAAGGAACTCATTTGCCATATTGTACTATCTTGAAAAACATTTTAAAATAGTTCAACTATCTACATCGACACGTAGTGAGCTTGTAGATTGACTATATGAACTATTTTCAAAGGTTTTTCAAAATAGTAAAAAAATGGCAAATAGGTTTAGGGATAAGGGGTAACTGTATAGATAGCAATGTTGGGGAACACCCCTAAAGATGCTTACTCTTCCAGATGAAAACAGGTGGCAGCCCTTGACAGTCTCAAATATATAAGGGGTCAAATCAGACTGGCTAGGCAGGTGGGACTGGGCCAAAGACTGCTTCACTTTCTTTATTTCCACCAGACACAGCGCCCTCTCATCCCCTACAGGTCACAGACAGACAACTGTTTTAGTTTATCTGATGAAAAACAAGGCAAAGTGCTAAAATGTTCAAACAAAAAGTGAAAACTAAAATATCAATCACACTTCAGCACAGACAAAAGAATATGGCAATAGCAGATCATATCCACAGAGATGACTATCTATCATTTTTCACCTGGTGCCAATTGCCTAAGCTGTAATCCTGAGCGCTACTCTCCCTCTGCCAACCTGGGGAGAGCCCCGAACTGAGCTCATGCTTCCTTCAATGCATGAGGAGGAGTGAGCAGGCTGCTTTTTATCACCGGACAGGGGGAGTTTTCCCCGTAGGACGAAGCTCGTTGAAGGAACACGTTATTCCAACCAGTTCCGTTCCCCTCCCATCAGGCGCCCCAGCTGACCAGCGGGAGGCAGTATAGAGACCAGGATTACGGCATGTGTTTTGTACCTAAATAAGCTGTAAATCCATATCACTTAGTAAACTAAATAAATAAACTAAAAGTGCATTTAAAACGGAATGAAAATATTATACATAAAATTATTGACAGTTAACACACATGTCGAATTGTTTTTTTCCCCCGAAACTATAAAACAATATACGAGACACTTTGTTTCTTCATTAAAAGGCTTCATGTAGTCTTTTAGCACTGGTCTCTTTGACAATAAAATCAGAGTGCTCACCAACAATCATCAGCAGCTTCTCTTGTTCTTTGACAATGTGGATCTGAAAGACTGATCCCAGACCGGGGATGTGGGTCAGGGAGTTCTTGATAACATTCAAGGCATACAGACCCTCCTCAGAGCCCACCAGCACTATCTGTACACAAGAAAAGATTACACATTAAGTGTAAAACTGTCCATCCTTTGTTTCCATTTAGATATTTAGATAGATAGATAGATCGATCGATCGATCGATCGATCGATCGATCGATCGATCGATCGATCGATAGATAGATAGATAGATAGATAGATAGATCTTTATTGTCATTGCAACAAGTACAACACAATTAAAAGTGCCAACCAATCAGTGCATCATAAACTGGCTATAACAAAAAACTATAAAAGCTAATACAACAAAACACACACATAACCGTACTTCATGTTATTGCACAAATCCCTATTTCACGACATATATTGCACAGTACACTCTTAGTTGCAGCTGTTATTGCACAAAACCATGATTGTACTTAACTTAGAACCAGCACAAAAACATGTAATATGTAACAGATCATTTCTTAGCAGCATTTAGTGTGGCTACCGCTGTGGGATAGAAACTGTTGCTGAGTCTGTTGGTCCCTGACTTGAGTACTCTGTACCGTCTACCTGACGGCAACAGTTCAAACAGTGAGTGACCGGGGTGAGAACTGTGCTTTATAATGTTCTGTGTTTTTTTTGAGACAGTGGGATCTGTCTGCCCTCTTCCTCCAATGTGGGAAGAGGGCAGCCAACGATCGTTTGTGCCGTGTTAATGACCCTCTGGAGCTTTTTCCTCTGAGCTACTGTACAGCTTATTTAGTTCTAATTGACCCTTATACTACATCACAATACATGCTGATTGACGATCTTGCACTATGTAGTCACTCTGGAAAAGGGTGTCTGCTAAATGCCAAAATTGTAAGCTCGGAAAACCAATCCTTGGTCCTTTCCTTTCCTTCCAAAACTCTTGAATGAGTTGTTTCTAAGTATCTCTCTCTCTCCATATCTCACAAAAAAAATATTATTTATACATTTATTATTCTATATTCTATTGAAAGTCACAGAGGCACAATTATGCTGCTCAGGCTGCCTTTTTTTAAAGATTTGTTTTTGTTTTGTCTGCCTTTATTGATAGTATCAAGTGAAGATAGACAGGAAAGGGAGAAGGGGAGAGACATGCAGAAAAGGTCGTCATGAACGGTACTCGAACACGCAACGCACATGCGCCTGGACTACTTGGCGCCCCAATCCTCATCCTTCTTGTGTTATCTGCAGAATTTTGATACAGTCAACCGGCAGCTTCTACTGGGCTACTAGATTGTTCTACTCATTGTTATGAACTGTATAAAAGTCAGAGCTGTATTTTCTCCATTGTTCGCACATCGCCAGCACCTGATCTGTGAGAGGGAGGGTGCAGTTGATATCCAGCCTGTCATCTCCCTCCAGTTTTAGCAGAGAGTTCCCCAGCAGCTTCTACAGAAGGAGAGAGAAGGGAACGAGTTAGAGGGGGTTCATCAACAAGATGACACAGTCAGGAAGGCTGGCAGTCTTGAGCAAAAGGAACAGAACAAAGAGAGAGGGTAGGAAGGTTGAAGGAATATGCAGGAACAGAAATAGTGCAAGAGCTGGGACCAAGTCATGTTTACTCGACTCACACAAATATCGAGTCATGAGGTCGAGGTCCCAAGTCAAGCTTCCTATTATGGTCAAGTCCACAAATCTTCTACTAAGCATGGCCAATAAATTACAGTTGAAACACAAGATAAAATACTGGCATGCTGGTTAAGATCTGCCTGTTAGATTTGGTGCATTAAAATATATCAACAAAAATCTCTATATTCTAATAGAATTAATTATTAGAATGCATCAAAGAAACTTTGAAAGCAATTAAAATACTATGTTCATGCAAAACAGCCACAGAATTCGAATCAAAGTCAGAATCAAACTGAGTTCTCTTAAGAAGTCAAAGTCCAAGTGATTTCTCTTTGTGAAGTCAGGTCCAAATCATGTGGCTTATGCCCCCATCTCTACACGGTGTTCTGAGGCAGAAGAGGAGGCAGGGCAGGAACACAGATGGTTAAAAACCCCACTGCCTGATCCCCTGTCCTCCTGTCAGAGGATCCACCCCAAAGGTGGCCAAACGTCTTAGCGTGTGAGAATTTGAGGCACAGTGGTCGTAAAAAAATTTAAAAATAAAATAAAAGAGGACTACAATCTGTGTTATTTCGGCAACAGTCAATATGCCAACAACATGTCACATCAACACAGTGTTAATACAAAACATGACAGGTTAGGAGAGGACAGTGACAAGTGTAGAGCGGTGAGGTGACCACAGCGGGGAAGGTGACATACAAGCACAATGTCATGCATTGTGTGTGTGTGTGTGTGTGTGTGTGTGTGTGTGTGTGTGTGTGTGTGTGTGTGTGTGTGTGTGTGTGTGTGTGTGTGTGTGTGTGTGTGTGTGTGTGTGTGTGTGTGTGTGTGTGTGTATATTATGTGTATATTATTTGTATATGTTGTGAAGGTTTCATTTTCTCACCCCTGCTGTCTGTGTGTGTCTGCGACTCTGAACATGTCTGTGTGCAGGTCTGTGTCCGAACGTGGGTGTGTCTGTGCATGTCTATGTGTGTGTCAGTGAGTCTTGCATCTCTGCATCGTTGTAACTCTTTACCTGGACCAGGGGAGACAGAAGCATTTGTCTCTTGGACACAGCAGCCTATGTGCACAATGAAACCCAATGGAATGGGTCAATCAACACAACATACCAATATACCGGACATACATAGTGGCATGATGGAAAAAGCAACAAACAGTTGTGAGAAAGAGAGTCAGAGAGAGACAGAGAGACAGGACAGTGAGAGAGAGAGAGAGAGAGAGAGAGAGAGAGAGAGAGAGAGAGAGAGAGAGAGAGAGAGAGAGAGAGAGAGAGAGAGAGAGAGAGAGAGTGAAGGGGACAATTAACGACACATGTAAGTGAAATCAGAGAGGAGCAGTGGGGGAATTCATCCATATAAACACAATAGCAATGTTAGACTCACCATGCCTTAATACAATCAATGTCTGAGAGAAAATGGAAGCTAGTGTATGCATCTGTAGAATGACTCATGAATAATCCCTCTACAGAGAATGGCTCATGAATAACCCCCACACAGTAAAGAATGTTACAGCCAGATCCATACAGCCAAGAAGACAGTAACGTATGACTGCGGTCATAACCTCATAATGATTTGTGTCGGCAGACCTTCCAGGATGGGCAGAGAGTAGAGCTAATAGTCCCCCCAGAGGTACTCACTGCGTCTGCCTCTGCCTTCTCCCGAGCGGTACGCCCCCCTGCCACCACAGACTCCATGACAGCCACCCAGCGCTGTTTGTCGGGGAAGCTGGGGGCCATGAAGTAGAGGGCCTGACTGGGCCAGCAGGGTGCGTGAGAGAAGGACTCCAGCTTCAGCACGTATGGGACATCTGAGCAAAGAGAGGAGGTAACAATGGAGTTTGCTATGAAGGTGTCACTATTCGCCGCTATGGTTGTAGTCGCTCTGGATTAAGAGCGTAAATTGTGAAATTGTTGTACATGGTTTCAACAAACAGAATTGTTTAATTTAGCAACATTAATGATGCCTTTTCTTAAAGGACCACTTCACCACTTTTCAACATCTCTTCATATAATTGGTCCTCACTAATGTTCATGATAAAACATCACCATTTTTTCCTACTCAGTCTGTGTCTCATAGGAGGGTTTTGGGCAGTTCGGACACCCGTCCACCAGTGACATCATCATTAGGCAGACTTTTTTTTAAACAAGATTTGTTTAAAAATATATTTAGATTTTTATTATCGTGAGAACGATGGCTTCAACTTTTGCATTTTTGCTGAACTGCCCACAGCCTTCCTATGAGACACAGACTGAGTAGAAAAAAATTGTGGTATTTTATCATGAACATTAGTTAGGACCAATTATAGGAAGAGAAGTTGAAAAGTGGTTAAGTGGTCCTTTAATGACATTATCAGTACAGAACAGAACACATGTGCAGTGGTGACATGTAAGAACATGACAGATGAAAGTTATGATCCCTTAAGTTATTTGACTTAACTGCAATAAGATTGATTACTCGTCATGAAAAGAAGATGAATATAAATTAAGTTCCCTTCCCCATTTCCCCATGTGTTGTTAAAATGTCTCTAGATTCTGTACTGCTGTACATGGCGGAGATCCAGGAGTCACGAGTTGGTGCCAGCTAGTCCGCACCCTCGCATCACTCTTGGTTCGCAATGTTTAATACAGAACACGGCCATCACAGACATTGAAGGCTGGTTGGTCAAATACATTTTGTGTACCTGACTTAGCGATGTTGGGTAGCTCAGTCGCTCCCACGGCCCCGTGCACCATCACCTCTCCATCTGACGGACACAGGTCAAATTCTTCCAGTGGCTTCACTGAGTCTGAAAGAGTGGTAACACCTTATTTGATCACAGGCTGATCCCAATATATGAGCAGTAATTTATCACAGACTGATCCCAATATACTATGAGCAGGTGTATTAACCTACAGAAGTACTGTAAATACATTATAAATATCATGCAAGTACTTAATTTCTCCCTAATAGGAGTAACAACAGAGTGTAAGTACAAAGTATACTGTAGGCAATAACCCAAAAAGCCTTTAGGTTGTGGTATTAAACCCAAACCAAACTGTAAAATGGTAAATGGTAAATGGTGCATTTATATAGCGCCTTTATCCAAGGCGCTTTACATAGATTGTGCATTACATTCACCCATTCACACACACATTCATACACCGATTGCGGCAGAAGCCATGCAAGGTACCAACCAGCACATCGGGAGCAATTTGGGGTTCAGTGTCTTGCCCAAGGACACTTCGACATGTAGACAGGAGGAGCCGGGATTCGAACCGCCGACCCATGGATCATTGGACGACCTGCTCTACCTCCTGAGCCACAGTCGCCCTAACTGTCACTTAGACAACAGAACCCTGAGGGTAGCAGTCACTTTAAGTGGGCATGGCTAAAAACATTTGGAGTTGTTTAAACACTTTTGCCTGTACAGTACAATGTAATTGTTTGCACTTCCACTGTGTTGCACATGCATGTGATGAAAATGCAGAAGAGAGCAACCTTCTCTGGGCTCTATCTCGTAGACGGACACTTTAGTCCCATCCAGGACCACATATTTCCTCTCCCAGCCCTGGCCTCGCTTCCCATTCCTGTAATCACACAACCATATTACAGGAGCAGAAGAACCCATTCCTGTAATCACACAACCATATTACAGGAGCAGAAGAAATGATTCACTGTACTGTATTTGCCTATTAATAGCCTACATTGTGGATTGTCAAGGCTCGGTTCACACATTCCAATACAAACGAGAGGAACCTGCTCATACCGGAAACCTTGTATGTCTAATGTATTATTTAGTCACAAGCTCTTGTTAATACTAGGGATGTCCCGATACACTTTTTTCGTTCCCCATCCGATCCCGATACCACCATTTCTGCCGATACCGATACCGAATACCGATACCAGAGAATAATATTTAGAACTAGAACTGCACTCTAGCCTCCGGACTCAGTTTACCACTCAGTTTACCACTATTACTAGTCACACAACTACAACACTCATCACTGTACCCTGTATGATAATGTGGACTGGTCTTCTCTGACTGAAAGATGCAATAATCATTGGCACATCTTCATACAGTATATAAAGACCTGGTTGGAACCTAGTCACATTTGAACTCGCTCTGAATGGCTAGGCCTTCTCTCCCTTTTGCCAACTTAAACTTAACAATTCAATTCAATTAAATGTTCAATTTTAACACTTTGGCCATTTTAGAAATTTACTTCATAACCGCACATTACCTGTATATAACTGTCATAACTGATTGCTGTCAACAACTGATTGTTGTTAACTTATTGTTTTTCTTTGTTGTTCTTGTATTGTTGTATCATTGTAGTTATGTATATAATCTCGGCATCATTGTAAATGAGGGTATCCCTCAATGATCTCTCAGAGAATTTAAATAAAGGTCTAAAAAGTAAAGTGCAGCTGGTTGCGGTTCCAAAATGTACGTTTTATAATTATAAAAAGATTGTGTGATGATGCGTTAGCCGTTTTCTAACTTCCGGTTCCAGCCGGGTAATTTTCGCCTTAAAATAAGGACCTGACTGAAAAGACGTTGGACAGAAGGAACAAGAGGTCAGAGTAGATGTCAAAATGACAGCTGCAGTGCTTTAAAGTTGAATAGCCCTTTAACCACTTTCACTTAAAAAAGAACACACCCATGTGAAGTGAGTGGTGCATTTTAGCATGATGATGTACAGTACGATGATCATGTATAGACCCACATGATCTCACATAACGGTAACCACAGTAACGTGCTGCTACCGGCTAATAGACACCCAACCCAAACACACAGTAATAGACACCCGACCCAAACACACAGTCACATGTTGGATCGGTTAGCACCGCTTAAAAAAGTGGAGAATAAACTGCTTTGCGTCTGTCAAACATCCGCCACCCGTTTGCCGCCACTGGGGGTGTGAGGCTGCGCCGCACCGTAGACGGGTGGCGGCGGTCTCATGTAGACGTGACCATTAAGGTTGGCAGGGGTGCACAGGACGGTCATGGGGGCTTGAATACCGTCTTGAAGCTGCTCCACGGGTGCTGCGTAATCCGACACCCCGGTCCCGTAATACGACGGTGCCACACTCGCCGCGGGTTGGTACGAATACACAGGTTGAGCTTGAGCCACAAGGTTAGCAGGTGGCACGTAGTAGTAGCCTGCATACGCTGGGTCTTTAGTCTGGCTCTGTGGCGTAGAGTAGCCTGCATACGCTGGGTCTTTAGTCTGGCTCTGTGGCGTAGAGTAGCCTGCATACGCTGGGTCTTTAGTCTGGCTCTGTGGCGTAGAGTAGCCTGCATACGCTGGGTCTTTATGGCTCTGTGGCGTAGAGTAGCCTGCATACGCTGGGTCATTAGTCTGGCTCTGTGGCGTAGAGTAGCCTGCATACGCTGGGTCTTTAGTCTGGCTCTGTGGCATAGAGTAGCCTGCATACGCTGGGTCATTAGTCTGGCTCTGTGGCATAGAGTAGCCTGCATACGCTGGGTCATTAGTCTGGCTCTGTGGCATAGAGTAGCCTGCATACGCTGGGTCTTTAGTCTGGCTCTGTGGCATAGAGTAGCCTGCATACGCTGGGTCTTTAGTCTGGCTCTGCGGCGTAGAGTAGCCTGCATACGCTGGGTCTTTAGTCTGGCTCTGTGGCATAGAGTAGCCTGCATACACTGGGTCTTTAGTCTGGCTCTGTGGCATAGAGTAACCTGCATACGCTGGGTCTTTAGTCTGGCTTTGTGGGTCATTCATAAGCTTGGCGGACAGAGACAGGGCCTCCATCACCTTAATGTTGAGCTCTGACAGCTCAGAGTGTTTCCTGTCTATGTCCTCCAGCTTCTGGTCGATGAGCGGTCCCATCTGGCTGCAGGCGGCCTCCAGTCGCAGGAACTCCACGTCGGCATCAGACCGGGTGTCTGTGGGATCGGCGCCCTGGATCATCTGCAGGAGCCGGTCCATCTTCTCCTCGTCAATGAGTGCAGGCTCCGGGTCGAGCTTGGTGACAGACTCCGTCGTCATCTCGGGCTCGGCGGTGAGGTCGGCACTGACGAAGTTGGACGGGAAGAGCCCCGTCCCCCGGTGCGTCTCCCCTCTCCACCAGTTGGGGTCGCTGTCATCCAGGATGGCGATAGTCTCCCCGGCCTTGAAGGTGAGCTCGTTGTCCTCGGCCGCCTCAAAGTCGTAGATGGCTCGCATCTTCCTTCGATCGGCCGCCGCCTTGTGCACGGAGGAGGAAGAGGACGTCAGGCTGGAGGTGGAGCTGATGGAAGAGGTGACAGGGAAGAGGCCGGACTGAAATGATGTATGCTGCTGCTGCTGCTGCTGCTGCAGCGACAACTCTATGGCTTTGGCCAGGTCTTCCTCTTCCTTTCTGCTCGCAGAGATGGCAGGAGCCGCCGCCGCTGCAGCCAGGCTTGCTTTGACTTTCTTTTCAGCGGCAGCAGACGCCTGGGAGGACGAGGAGGGGGAGGAGGAGGAGCCCTTTGCGACGGGGGGGAAGATGAAACCTGCGTCGCGTAGATCCTTGATCATGGCGGAGATCAGGCAGAGCTGCGGGTCGTCGCGGAACTCCTCTGCCCACTCCACCATCAGCGTCTTCAGTCTCTTCACGAGCTTGGGGTTGCCCTTGTTCAACACAACATTGATCTCGTTGGCAAAATCCCTAGAACACACCTCCAGGTGGAAAGCTTTACCGCAGTTGGCAACGCAGGAGGCCAGCAGCGTGAGGGCCTGCATGGCCACCTGGGAATTCTTATGGTTGAGTCTTTTCATGATGGCGCGTAAACATTCTTTAGGACCGCCACGTGTCTTGCCCACTTTATCGCAGATGTTCAGAAGGAGGTTCCAGTCCTCTGTGGCGTTCGTCTCGCTGGTCGCTTGCTCCACATCCTTATCGAACGGGTTTTTCCCAAAGATATTCATGGCTGAAGAAATAGAAAACAACTTCTCTAGTCTTCCTTTGTTCGTGTATCGTACAAAGAGACACAATGTATTCTCCTCTTTCTGATGAGCAGAGCATTAAGACGTCTTTTACCTTTTATAGACTGATCAGCGCTCCGGTGTGATGTCAAACACACAACAATGCATGTCTAACTACGCCGGTTTGCGCAGGAGCCTCTGAAGTATGGTTGCCAACTATCTGACATCCAAATAAGAGACTTTGTGATACTGATCAACAGGAGAAGGACGTATACTATGTCAGTGCCATTGATCCAAGCCGAAAATGGATTGATTTGGATGGATTTAATGGATTGATGTGATCGTTAGAATAAACGTGCCTTACGGCTGCTGTGTTAAGTAGTCAGGTGGGTGTGGTCAGATGGGTGGGTTCAGAGATTATTCAAGTGGGCCCTGATCCAGGAATGGATCAGGGCTGATGACCTATGGCTCCATATTTGGGCTGATGTATGAAATATGGCTCCATATTAGGGCTGATATATGACGTATGGCTCCATATTTGGGCTGATGGCGTATCTATGGCTCAATATTTGGGCGACATCAGTCATCTATGACATCATCTATGATGTAATCACTCTTTTGGGCAAATAATTGAAATGTTAGGAGCTGGGATTGTCAGAGGTGGGAAGCACTCCGCTTGAGCAGCTGGGATTGTCACAGGTGGGTAGCACTCCGCTTGAGGACTTTTGTTAAAATGGACATACTTAAGGCTGAGGTCGCGAGGAAGAGAAAACTCATCGAAGATAGATCGCTTGTTAACGATACAAAGAAATACTTCAAAAGGGCTGACTTGGCACGCAAGGAGGAAGAGGACCATTTCAAAAGATGTGGATATAAGACTGATAAGGAGGAGGAAAATGAGCCATCCACCACATCTAATCCATGGTTGGAGTTGGAGCTTACAGAAGAGAAGGTGCCGTTGTCAAAGTTGTCACGGCAGGAGGTAATCCGACGGCTGAGGAAGCAAGGGGAGCCTGTCCGTTTTTTTGGAGAATCAGACTACGGTGTCTTCCAAAGACTACGGAAGATTGAGATTCTGGCCCCAGAAGTTAACAAGGGATTGAGGAATGACCCGAAGGCAGCCTTGGACAAGATTGACCAACAGTACCTGAATGAGATTGTGGGGCGAACAGTGCCAGGAGAAATAGACACACAGTTTGACCTCAAAGTTCATGAGGAAAATACAACCATAGAAGAACTGGAGAATATTGGAAAAACCTGTCTGGACACAGGAGATGACAATTGTGACCAGGATATCATTTACCAAGTGTTGAGGTTTCTCCTGGGTCTGGATCTGAACGGCCGAGAGGACCATGTGGAAGCGCAGTGTTCAGGTCAAACTGCTGATCGCCACTCACTCACAAACTGAGATCTCAAACCCCTCTTCAGGAAGCTGAGAAAGAAGAGTTTACCAGCTGACGTCAAAGAGTCAATCACGGATATCATGAAATTCATGTTGGAAAGAGAATATGTCAAGGAATATTATCATCAGTAATGCAGCTGCTCCTTGGCCCATCAGTGTGACCATGGTGGGTATCCATGATCATACACGGCGAGGGAAGATCTTTTCCAAACACGTGCCACATGTCCTGACTACCGACTAATAGACAGACACACATACACGAAAAGTCACTCCAAAGTCACTGCTCAAAAAGATATTTGATCTACAAGCTACAAGCTTTTAGTTTATGAGGGGTGCTAGCCCCTCCTATGTCCAGCTTTTGGTGTGTGTCCACAAACTTTGACCTACACAAACATTAAATTCCCATTGACAATGAATGGAGAATTTTACGTCAATGTACATTTTACGTCATAATCAAATTACGTCAAATGTTACGTCATAGTGTAAACACAAACTTTGTGTAACACAAACATTCATGACAAAGTTGAGGATGCAAATTGTGATTGGCCGGAATGAGATGATGTATGATAATGTACGATGATACAGGTGTAATTTTTGTTTCCACTAGACCGAAGGCATGGGGAGAGAGTATGTTTTGCACTCCGTCCGTGTGTGTGAGTCCGTCCGTCCGTCCGTCCGTCCGTCCGTGTGTGTGTGTGTGTGTGTGTGTGTGTGCGTCCGTCCATCTGTTACAAGCTAATCTCCGGTACCGTTAACCCAGTCGGTTTTGCACGCACACTCCCTGGATGCCAACGATGAACCTCTGCCCAAAATCTTCCAGAACGGCCTGTTATAGCGCCACCAGGACTATTTTTTTGATATTACTCCTCCAGATTCTTTCCAAAAATGTCATATTCCATCCTAATTGGCTAACACTGGCTTTCAAAGTTTGCAGGATTGGCAGAGTTTTGCAAAACACATTTTTGGAACAAAATGCCTCAAATCATCCAATTGCCATCCAAGGTGTAAGTGTAAATGGCACCCTTTTCACATTGGCCTATTATAGCTCCACCAGCAGGCCACAACCTGACCTGGTCTGATGGAGACCTGTGCCCCGAGGGGCACTTTTTCTAGTTATTGTTTTTAAAGTGTCTTATGTGTGTATCAAATTGTGGCATGTATGTACACAGTACACTGTTGTTCCTTTGTTTATGTAAGAAAAATTATTACTATTTTTGTTCCTTTTGCACAACACTATTGTATGACAAAGTAGGGCATTCATTTAAGAAAACACAACAAGTTATATAAGAAATATGGAGATCCGGTTTCTGAAAGATTATGAAGGTGCAAGTAGAAGTCCGATTGCATTCCACCTAGCAGTAGCTCAGTACAACTAACCTGGGCTGTTTCATCCACCCCTCCAGGCGCATGTGTCCGCTGGCCTC
>NC_136793.1:40092368-40144917 GCF_951216825.1 Electrona antarctica
AACAGTTACACAAGGTAAATATAAGAATATAAGATAGATAGATACCTTTATTATCCCACGGGATATAAATATAAAGTCAAACAGTAGTTCTTGGAACAGAGCCAATTACCATTGGCTTATTGAGAGCACAGCCCTCACCTAACCTCTGTATTTAAATGCATCCCTAGACGCTGCCATTTCATGACTCTGAGAAAGATCGCACTAGCGCGCCCAAATAAAAACTGTCCGAGCTGCTCCAGTGTCTATCCCTTCTGCTCCTGTGACGCACCGGATTAGCCGCATGAGGCTGCGGCGCGCTATTAGACTCTCTTTGTTCTCTAAAGTGTAGTTATGTTTGACATGTTATGTCTGACCTTCTTCTTCTTGGAGCCGCCATGGTCGACCCTGGCTTGGAGGAAGTCTATGAGCTTGGTCTGCTGGGTGATGGTCCCCTCCATCTTCACCTTCTCATGGGAGAACACGGCCTGCAGGTGGAGCTAAATGAACATTACTAACGCCATGAATCTCTCCTCGTGTACTTTACAAAGAGTAGAGCAGTAGAGAGTCAGGGAGACAGACAGACAGAAAATGAGATGAGATGATGAGATGAGATATACTTTATTGTCCCACGGGGCGAAATTTGTCTTGGGCAAAAGTGCAATAGTACATCAACGTTTTAAAACACACAATGTGTGTTGTCTATGTGCAGCAGATGGGGCAGCAAATGGGAGAGAAGGAAGATAAAGAGACCGTGCGTGCGTGCGTGCGTGCGTGCGTGCGTGCGTGCGTGCGTGCGTGCGTGCGTGCGTGCGTGCGTGCGTTGCATGTTGTGTACATATTGTATTTTGTATGCCTGCATTCTACTACCTTCTACTATTCTACTTACTTACTTACTTTTACTTAAATATGCTAATTTTATACTGTATGTATGTATATACATTTTATCTTGCATGTTTACCCACATTTTGAGTATAAAGCTGTGAACTTGTGCTACGTTCTTCAGTTGGCACTGCAACAACACCTGAACCAGAAAATGTCACTTTACTGGATCAACCAACTCACTCTTACAATTTGTCAGTAATGTAGGCATTCTATTTTGTGTAGTATTGTGCATTACGTAGTTTGTCTGGTTATGCAATGCCCGTTGTAACCATCTGCCTGCCTGTGTCGCATATGGAGATCTCTGTTAACTGTCTATCTGCCAGTGTACCTTTTATGCCCAATATGGAGATCTCATTAGCTGTCTGTCTGTGTCCCTGACTGAGACCAGTCTATTATCTCAGTACTACTGTATGACGTCATATTGGTGACATCAGTGTACTACTCCATATGGGGATTTGCAGATTTATCAATGTTTTCTGGACAACCGCTGATCCGAACCAACTTCCCATTACGAACATCACTCCCTAGGGTCATCTGTGATATCGGTTCTCAGGATATGTAATGGAAGGATGGTCACGCAGAGAGTTTGCACATTTATACAGTAGATTACGTATGCCGTTATATGCATACAGACAGTATATTCTCTGTTTAAAAGGTTCCATGTTTCCAGATTGATATTGAGAGAGCCACACAGCACATCAGCGTAACTAGAAGTGTTCCAGCACATACAAATATCATCAAAGACCCATCACCGACCGGAATATGGCAGCTTACATGGGTCTGTTCCTGATATTGGAGCTGAACCCACTGACATATGCTGGCGTTATCAGCAGTGCACGGGGCCTCCATGATAGCATGATGGGATGATAAGTGGCCAAGCTGTGCACATGTGTCCGTACGTAGCAACAGCTCTGGGAGCTCTAAATGGACTAGAACAAACTGGTCACCGTCATAAGACGGCTCATGGTAGCGAACATGGATTGGAATGACTGCTTTGAGAGGTGTGGGATTGTGTTCATTCAGAGGGGGATACACAAATGCCACAAATCCCACAGCCTTGTGACTGGGAGCCTCCAGGTCAATGGTCGAATCCAGGAGTACCTCCAAGTCACTATGATCCCTCAGTGGTGACAGTTCATATGGATCAACATAAACGTCTCTCGGCCATCTATGAATCAGCAGAACTCTGAGACCAGTGGGAACATCACGACCAAACTCTACAGTGGTTACGAGCTCCCTGTGAAATCCCCTTTTATTGATCTCCATTGACATTGAGGTGGACAAGAGCCATGGTTTAAGAATATCACAGATGTCATCCTTTCCAGCTGAACATGTCACGAAAAGTGCCAATGTAGTCAAGAATAGAAAATGCATGAGAGTCCTGATAGGTATAAAATAGTTGATACATAAATTAGTAACCGATAGAGGTAGTGGTTTTGTGGCTGAATCGAATTGTTTTATACATAACAAGAGTATAAACGTATACTAGTGCAACACCTGTTATAAGATTGGTCATCTCCTATGATGTCCTATGACATAGTTATGTCCATATTTAGGCTTAAACCAAGGACAGACACACAGACAGAAAATTGAGACAGACAGATGGATAGTCATGTGGGGGGGGGAAAACGCTTCGAATTCGAATTGCGATTCTTATTATAACGATTCAAAATAGATTCACAATTTCCACAAAAAAAATCTTTACTGGATAAAGTTACAGATTGTTCTTATTTATTGATTCCAATCGTGAGATATCAGAATATTCACAGCCCTAACGAATACTGAATTGAAATGGAAATAGGGAATGCATAATGTATTTTCAAATATTGAGATTTTGATATAACACAGATTTTGATCCATTGACATTAGTATTGTTCCAAATCATTTCAGTTCGCAGTATCGCAGTAAACAACCTGAAACCATAAAGCCACTGAGTACCAGCCGACTCGTGAGTCAGAATATCATTTCTCAAATGTCACATTTTGAATCAGCTCGCACTGTATTTCAAGCAAACCCACAAGTCCAACAAGCTAACTTGGGGAGACAGGGCCTTTGCACTGGCCGCCCCTTCACTGTGGAACTCAATCCCAACTCAGATCAGAGCTGCTCCCACTTTTACCACATTCAAAAGCACACTCAAAACCCGCCTTTTCAGACTTGCTTTCCCTACCGGGAAAACTCCCCTCTGTCAGGTGAAAAGAAGCGACTTGGACTTGGACCTCATGCATTGAAGGCATGAGGTCAGTCCGTTGCTCTCCCCATGTTGGCGTAGGGAGTGCAGAGCCCAGGATTACATGATTAGATAATTGACACTGGGTGAAGAAATGGGTTACAAAATCGTGGGATAAAGATTATACAAAAAATAATAATAATAAAATCCTCACCCCCACACTTCTTGTTTGTCTACGTTGGTTTCTAGTTTCTTTCTAACCTTTTAAACTTTTTAACTAGTTTTGTAATATTTGTTTTTATTATTTGTTCTGTAAAGCGACTACTAGTGGATACCTTGAGAAGCGCTATATAAATTGTATGTATGCATTATTATAACGGTTTTAGTATACAATACAGTAAATGTATACTGCATACATCGTATACAATGGTAGTACTATAAATATAAAGTAGCAGTACCTGGATGTTCTCCAGTTGGTACTCCAAGTCCGTCCTCTCAGTTTTCAGTAAGTCTGTCTGGTCAAGAGCATCCTGCAGACCCTGCGTCAGTCGGAAGATGTGGGTCTTCTGAGCATCCATCTGCTGCTGCAGCTTCCCTTGCTTTGAGGGGAAATAAAAACATTGTGTAAATGTAAACAGAGGTGTAGTGCTGATGACTCAAGCAAGTGTCATGTCCGCTGTGAAGTCCCCCCTGCACATTGGTTACAAACAAGTGTTTTCTGACAGAAATGTCGGTATTTCAAAAATATATAAAGCCAAGAATAGACGCTTCCTTGTGTAAAAATAGGAGACGTGTGAATGCAAACGGAGCTGTATGACTCAAGGAAGTGCCATGTCTACTGTGAAGTCAATCGGATGAGTAGTTCTCCAGAAGCCACCCGCTCTGGTATGGGCATGCGCTAGTACAAATAAAGGCAAAAATGCCATGAAAAATAGTCCTCGAAAAAGATTGTGGAAGGGCCTACAGGACCTACAATATATGGTTGATCCTATAATAATACTGTAAACATCCTACTGCCGGAACCATTTTAGTCATTGATAGAGTAAATTACTCGACATTGTAAGCCTACATTCTTATGTGCATAGACTTACAGTGAGTTAGTGGATCAATGCCTTGCTCAAGAGCCTTTCAACAGGGCCCACGCCTATGGATCTGCTAGCTGTTGTGTGGATCAAACCTAATGTATGGCCTTTTAATTCCAGCAGGGTGAAAGCATCAGCAAAAATACCCAACATTTGAACTAATGAGAGCAAATGCAGAGATTCTTACTTGGCATTTCATAAAGCAAACACCTGACCTCATGCCAAAAGGAGCTCACGTTGGCTATTCTTTCAGCCTTTTGTCATTACGAGGTATGAGTGCAGAGAACGCACCTCATCCAGCAGCCTCTGTTTCAGCTCCCTCTCACTCTCCAACTTTTGCTGCAGACTGTGGGCATTCATCTCCAGCATGGCATGCTTCTTCTCTAGTTCGTTCAGCTGGATGGTATAGAGAGGAGAGAGGAAAAATCTGTGATCCGCTCACTAGGAAATGCTAAATACTGCATGTAGATTTGGGGCAGGGAGGTACGCAGTGGTAAAAAAGCCTCACAGTGTCAGAGAGGCCCTCTGCTTTGACTTTCTGATCTTTGAGAACTTGCTGTAGGGCTTGGATCTCTGCTTTGTGCTCATTCACTGCCTGCTCCACAGTTTCGCGAGACTCTGAGTTCCGCTGGTCTGCACGAAGCCTGTCGGACGAGAGCAGGAAGAACGTGAATAACTTTAACTGCAGCAATAGTAATACATTGTAATTGCATGTGCGTGTGTGCCAAGCATGTCTACTTGCATCACCTTGCATGGATTTGTGTGTGTGTGTGTGTGTGTGCGTGCGTGCGTGCGTGCGTGCGTGCGTGCGTGCGTGCAGCCGTGCGTGCGTGCGTCCGTGCGTGCGTGCGTGCGTGTTTGATGAGAGCATAAATACATTAATGCAGTCTGCATTTCAAATGTGAAAGGACTACAATTATCTACAACCACAAGTCACCTTTACTGCAAATGTTTATAAAACTAGTGTCTGTGTCTCTAATCACAGTAGAATGAATGAGCACATGGTGGTTCCAAGTCTTGCAACAAATGGAATAGTTAATGCTGCTGATGGCAATCAAATCAACAGCATTGCTCCCTGAATTAGTCAGGCAGCATGCTATGCTAAATCAGGGAACATAATGTGAGTAAGCAATACATTTAACTGACATGGAAAACATCTTTGGTGGTATACCCTTTGAGCCCTGTCAGACGCTGAACTAGAAAGGTAGAGGCTTGTGTATTGGAGCCAAGCTTTGCCAGCAGTGAGTGTAGCAGCATTGAGAAGCAGTGATTGAGTGAAGGAGGGAGCCATAGAGTGTAAATGGACCCTCTTGTCGTGAGAATGGGCTGTGACTGGTGTGTATTCAATTGTGGGTGTTTAGAAACACTTATTCAATCAGCAGACTGGCAGCTGATTACAGCCACGTATGACTCCCACGGCCCTAATGAATGCAATGCTTCATTACATTTCACAAGTTATTATCAAGGTACTTGTAATGAGGTAAATAAAACATATGGTGCATGTATATAGTGGCTGGCTTAAGCACTTTATAATGTGCATTATTTTCACTCATTCACAGTTCACAAGTAAGTAAGTAAGTAAGTAAGTAAGTAAGTAAGTAAGAAAGTACTTATTTACTTACACAGTTCACACCTCTACAAGCTTGTGAGCTTGTAAATTGGCTATTTTCACTATTTTTCTTCTAACTTAAATGTATTCTACACATTCATTAAATTCTCTTGCATTTTTTAAATGTCTTTTTAATTTCTGAAAATGTTTGCTTTTTTGGTTTTGAAAGACTAAAATAAAAACAAAAATGTAGTGTAGTAAATGGATTTCTTAAAATGTGTCCACGACCCAAACATGGGTCCCGATCGAGATGCCCGACCCAGTGTAGTAATCTAGTTTAGCCTAGAGTCAACTCTTTAAAACTAAAAGTAAGTGTGTTTATAGTATATGCGTGAGTGTCATAGATATACATGTCTATAGATATTATGGATACAGATATAAATAGGTCATTGCTTATGAGTCTACTTGCATGTTCAGTTACAGCCACCTACTATTGTGGGGGACGGAAGCACGAATGCTATGAATGTTAATGTTATACAAAACCTCTTTATTGAGAGAATTTCAGAATTTTCACCTATCATTTCATTTAATTTAAATGTTTCAAATATCAAGTTTCATTCCTTTTTTCTAAATTTCCAGGCAGAAAATCTAGGTTAAAATATGTGGGCATTACATTACGCCGCCCACCCATGGTTCATATACTCAATTTTCTCTCTCAGAAAAGAAGACAGGTGTTGAATATTAAAATGTCTTCTATACATTTCAGAAATGTGTCTGGTTTGTCCAATGTAAATATGATGTTGTATAATCAATCAATCAATCAACCATTCGTCAGGCGTCCGTCCGACCAACCGATCAATTGACAAATTGATTGACAGATCAATCAATCTGTCCTGACTGAGTGAGTGAGTGTCTGTGACCTGTTCTGTTTCTCGGTGTCCAGCAGCCTCTGGACCTCCCTGGTCCTCCTCTCAGCCTGACTCTTCTCGTCCTCCAGCGCCGACCTCCAGGCCTCCCACTGCCTCTCCTTCTCCAGCAGCTCATCGTTCAGGTTCTCCAGCTCCATCACCTGTTCCTCTAACATGGTGCACGTGGTCTTCAGGGTCTCCATGTTCTGCCATGCCACAGGACAGAGGTTTTCCCATTTAATTTAGTGAAGTGCATTTAGTTTTATTTTAGTTTCTGTTTAGTCAAGTCATTGCTTGACTAAACAATAAACAATAATATTTTATTGATTTTTTCATTTTATGATGTGTGTGTGTGTGTGTGTGTGTGTGTGTGTGTGTGTGTGTGTGTGTGTGTGTGTGTGTGTGTGTGTGTGTGTGTGTGTGTGTGTGTGCTGTTACTTGTACCCCTGAAGGGTGTGTGGGTATTTGTCCGGGATTTGCTGATTGCACTCTGTACAGCACCTTGTAAATATTTGTGTCCTTGTATTGTATCTCTTATGTGGACATAAATAAATGATTAAAATGTGTCAAGTCTAGTTAAGTTTAATTGATTTAGTCATGGCCTAGTATAATCTAATCTAGTTGAGTTTAGTTTAGTTAAATTTAGTTCAGTTATAGTTGGGCTTGAGTTAATTTAATCTTCACCAATGATAATGCTAATAATAATAAAACAAATAAAACACATAACAGCATAAAAATGTTTCACAAATCCGTGTTGGTACAATGCAAAAACATGTGCTACACTTGCAATAATACACTTGTTTTCATGTGATACCGTGAGATATTTTTATATTGACTGAATACTTTATTAACAGTTTGCAAATCGTACAGTGGTACGATTATACAATGGTGCTAAACATCTACACAAAAAGCCCTGAGGGCTTATTTCCATTTTGGTCCTGTGTATTTATCTAAGGCTCAACATCTCATGGTACAGCACTCCCTCTTACGTATTAGTGTGAGCGTGACAAATCTATCTTAAGAAAATACCACGCGAGTATTTAGCATCCAAACTATTTATATACAGTTGATGCCTAATTCATACAGGTTGATGCATTTAATCAAAGTGAAAAGTCAACCTCTTTCCGAATACAAATTGCATTCTGTGTGGATATGATATAAACAAACGCCTGCGCCCTACAGTACGGAAGGACCTTTGAAGACCCGTTTCATCCGTGGGAAGAAGACAAGCTGCCTAGTCGTGTATTTCAAAAGTGTCCACCCCATTTTTCATATTTTGTGGTTAGATGAGAAAAGTCATCTTCACAAAGCAGGTTTCAAGATGGATATTTTATTTTTTAATTGAAACAGAAAAACCTGATTTATACTGTATCGTGCAACAGCGTTGTGTACTGAAAACATAGGGGATGGCAATTAGGAAGTGTCTCCAGCAAACATTTTAGGACAGAGCAGCGGGACTCTCGTGTACATTCACTGCTATGTTTTAAGTTTCACATCAGCACGCTGCTTTAGACAACCGCACACTAAGATAAAAATAGCCTGTTCTGGTATACGGCAGCCCTTCTCTGAAGTCCAACGCATCCTCAGCAACCACACGACCCGGGAGTGATGGGGATGACACATCCCTCCCACACACGGACAGACATTTACATGCACGCACGCACGCACGCACGCACGCACGCACGCACGCACGCACGCACACACACACACACATACACACTTGTTGTTTGGATGTGTAATTGTTCCTGAATCTTTTCAGAATAACCTTAACGTACAACAGTTTCAACAAGTACGCATAGCATATCTCCATTCTAGTGTACTATTTGTTTTTCTCTTATTCCCATATCTCCGGAGCTGTACTAGGTTGTGTTTCACACAGATATGTGACGTGTTCATGTTACCTGTCTGAGGTGACCCAGACAACACCTTTCCTCAATTCTAAATCCTGGAAGATTCTAGTGTTATGTATATGCTGAAGGCAGCTCTGAAGATAGAAAGTGTGCAAAAAAAGAAGGGTCTATTTGAGTATGTGTACGTGCGTGTGTGTGCCGAGTGTGATGTGTGCATCTGTGCACTGCCCCTGCGAGTGGGTGCGTATGTGTGGGTGTTCAGTGTACAGTACCTCTCGCTCTTTCTCTCTCTCCCCCTTCTGTCTCTCCCTCCCTCTGTCTGTCGATCTCTCTCCCTCTCCCCCCCCCCTCCTGTCTGTCTGTCTGTCTGTCTGTCTGTCTGTCTGTCTGTCTGTCTGTCTGTCTGTCTGTCTGTCTGTCTGTCTGTCTGTCTGTCTGTCTGTCTCTGCCTCTGTGTCTGTCTGTCTGCCTCTCTGTCTCCCTCTGTCTGTCTCTCTCTCTGCCTCTCCGTCCTGGCGGTTGGTTGTGTAACCAGCTATGGTTGGAAGTCATGGACGAGGGATGCGGTGGTGGTGCGGTGTGTGTGTGTGTGTGTGTGTGTGTGTGTGTGTGTGTGTGTGTGTGTGTGTGTGTGTGTGTGTGTGTGTGTGTGTGTGTGTGTGTGATCGTGCGTGCATGTGGAGTTTGTCTGTCTGGAGGAGAAGGTGCCATGTGTGTCCTTAGGTGTCCATGAACTCTCAACCCTGTTATATTTGTTTCCCTGTCAAATCTATTGTAATTTGCGGATTCAAACTACAATGTGTGTGCGTGCGTGTGTGCGCGTGCGTGCGTGCGTGCGTGCGTGCGTGCGTGCGTGCGTGCGTGCGTGCGTGCGTGCGTGCGTGCGTGCGTGCGTGCGTGCGTGCGTGCGTGCGAGCGTGCGTGCGTGCGAGCGCGCGTGCCGGATCAGGATTTCCACAGCTACCTCACAACACAGACAGCGGAGCAGAAGCTCTCAATGTTTTCACCATAATACAACTAAATATACAATATTCAATACAAAATTATAATATTGTATATTATTATTTTTTTTTTTTTACAGCTATAATTCTGCTGCAGCCCACCCTAGCCCAACGGTAAATCCGGGCTTGCTCGTAGGAAGGGACGCAGTCGGTAGTGCTATCGCATCAAAGCTAGAAGGTGCTGGTTTCGATTCCCACTGGGGACGCTGTGGGTGCTGGGGGCGTGCTCTCTCCTCCGAGTCATCAGTGCCCATACCTGAGGTGGGGTTGGCGAAAGGGTCTTTCTGTGTGGAGTTTGCATGTTCTCCCTGTGTCCCCAAGGTATAGGCACCCTCACAAAAAACATGCAGTAATCCTGGTCTCTAAACTACCTCCCCCTGGCCAGCCGGGGCGCCTGATGGAGGAGAAAGGAACTGGTCTGAATAAGGTGTTCCTTCCACGCGCTACGTCCGTACGGGGAAAGTCCCCGTCAGGTGAAAAGAAGCAGCTTGGACTCCTCATGCATAGAAGGAAGCATGAGGTCAGTCCGCTGCCCCCCCAGGTTGGCAGAGGAAGTGTAGCGCCCAGGATTACATTAGATAATTGACACTGGGGGAAAAGATTGGTTGCAAAATCGTGGGATAAAAAATAAAAATAAAATAAAAGCTACTAATTGGCGTCAAACACATACTGTAACAAAGGTCTACAAATCACTGTAGATCTACTATTTATGTGTGATTTAGGAAAGTTACAGTTTACCATAATGCAAGTAAAGGACACTGGACCTTTAAATGAGTGTTTGCAATCAAGTGACTGACTTGACTGATGACTGAGGTCATTTTCATGGATATCCTATTTTTTCAAAAAAGAAGATCCGCTTTTTTGATCTACAAGCTCACACCGTATTATATTTAGAAGCATTGTGAGCTTTTTAGTGTGTGCGTGTGTGTGTGTGTGTGTGTGCGCGCGTGCGTGTGATTATGCCTTAAATGGACTTTAATTCCCAGAATCAAAAAAGTAGGAAAGCGCCTGACTCTAACTCAAACACCTGTTTCTGGTTGTTCATGTGCATCTCGCGGTCGGCCACCTCCCGACGCAGACGGTCCACATCCTGGCTGAGCTGCAGCCGGTCCTCGCTATCGTCCGTGGCTTCGTCCAGCTGCTTGGACAGGTAGAAGTTCTGCCGGTTGAGCTCAGCGTTCTCCTGGGTCAGCGTGGTCAGCTGCTCCTCCAGGTCTGTGATGACCTGCAGTGGAGTCATCAACATTTACCGGGACAGACTGGACTGATTCACAAAAAGTGTTGTCACAACTTCATTCTCCCACTGCCTGCACCTTGGACAGGCAGTCAGGCAGCCTCTGTAGACATCTGAAGCACAGCTCAAGACCTATTTTTTCACTCTTGCCTTTAGTTGAGGTTTTTAAATTAAATGTCTGTGTTGTTATTCATGTACTCACTGTTTTGCCTGTTTCGCTGCCTTTTTTAATGGCGTTATGATTATTATTATAATTTGAACTGTATATTAATATTGAAATTGCAAAAATGTATTATTATTTTATCGATAATGAATCACATTTTTGAGGGCCTAAACATACTCGGATAGATGCGTGCACAACTTTTCGCACGCATCACAAGTGGCAAAAAAGAACGTATTGCATGTGTCTCATGGTGTTATTGGCCTAATAACACCAACCTGCAAAATGTCAACATTGAAGCCCCATGCACAATACGGTGTCACCTACATATTAAAATTGGTACATGCAGTACACACCTGTATCTTGGCCTGACTTACAAAAAAGTCTCTTGAGTGCATTTCATGCCATTTTCACGAGTCGTTCTTTCACTCACTCATCCGAGGAGGATGGTCAGATCCACCTCAAACTCACTTAGCATGCATACAAGACCTTAACAATGAAAGGTTATCAAAAGCGCGAGTTTTTGTAAAACGGCGTGACTGCGGCGAAGTGTCAAACTTATGTTTCCAGGAATTGAAAATCGACGATCTATACACAGGGTCAATGGTTTTCCATTTTTGAGCTGATTCCATACAGACTATAGTAATAAGTGATGTCCGTGGACATCAGAGTCATCATTGGTGTAGCTTGGCTCCACCCCCTTTTCTGATTGGGCAATATTTGTAAATTGGCCTCATTGGACTCGGTTTAGAGTCTTTGTTCTTCTTATTGGTGGATATTTGATAATTCATATTTTTCTCTATAACTTTTGAATGGTTTGTCGTACAGACTTGTTAGTTGCGTCACTTCACTTGATAAAAGTCTTTGTTCTTCTTTGGAGTCACTTCGCCCCGCCCCCTATTCTGATATTCCGATATTTCATAGTTTCTATCTTTTGACAGAACTTTTGAAGTTTGTTTTAGCCACTTACTTGTGAGTTGCCTCATTGGACTCAGTTTAAAATCCTTGTCCTTCATTGGTGTTACTTAGCTCCGCCCCCTCTTCTGATTGGTCGATAGTTCTTCCTTTTTTTAAGGGTTTGTCGTACAGACTTGTGACTGTGAGTCGCATTACTTAGTTCGGTTGAGAGTCCTTGTCCGATCATTTAAGTTACTTAACTCTGCTCCCTGTACTGATTGGTCGATTTTACTCCTAACATGGACAAAGGCACGAGTGTCCGGTCATCACTTTATTATATACTGTATAACGTGTTGCGTGTTGACAAGCTACTCTACACAGTGTCAAATATAGCACAGCTTGGATCAAAAAACGATTCAATATTTTAATCATCTTATAATGACATCCAGGCTACATACTGTGTCACTAACACAAGCATCTCAGCGAGGGCACTCAGGGCAGAGCTGGGATCAGGCTAATCAATTCATCAGCGCCATTCTCTGCCTCTAATCAGCGAATGCTCTTCCTCTTGTGTGCACAGAATGTATGGAAATGAGGGTTAGAGAGACTGATGAAGCTGGCAGTTAAAGAGATGGTTGTTCCTTGGCTCCCATAGGAACCAGCATATAGTGAGCGGAATTAAGCCTAATTTATGGTCTGTCGCGCGATGGTGTCGCACGACTAAGTATGAACCGGGCTCTACAGTAGCCTACGAGGCAGCAGGAGGAGGGAATGGAGGCAAAGCTTTTAACCCATTCAGGCCTGACGTCGAAATTAAAAAAAAAAAAGTTTTCTAAATCACGACAATTTTCGGAAAGATTTGAGGCACATTTTAACGATTTTTCAAAAATAGCAGACCTACAAGTTCATAGCGCGCCACTCGGTGGCGCGCTATGAGCTTGTAGATCTGCTATTTTTCAATAGCTAAATTATAACAATGTTTAAAACACCAAAAGGGGTTCCCGCCCCAAAATGGGTTAATGGTTAATGTGGTTAAACGCTAACGTGACATGGATGCGTTCCAGGTCTCAATGGATTAAGTAGGATAATTAGCTGTCTCTTCTCCACTGAGCCGGTGCATCTTCTCCCCTGAGGCAGAGGTCTGACAGCGGCAACTAAATGCACGTAAAGGAGGAGGAGGAGGAGGAGGTGGGGAGGAGGGGAAGTAAACAATGCAAAGGACGCAGTTTGGTTTTGGCAGAGACTTCCCTTTCAGCTTGTCCATTTGTCATCCCAACGTACTGTACAAAGCAAACCACCATTGCTGACCCAAAGTATATTGTCGGTTTACCGAGCCTTTTTGCAGCCTCAACACTATTGGAGAACTAAGGCGGGACACTGTCTCTAAACACCGGGCAATATAGCAAATGAAAATATCTGGTTAAACGTTGATGTGACATTTACACTGAGAGCACAAAATATTACTATAGGAACACGTGCTCTTTCCCTAAAATAGGCTGATCGAGTGAATCCAGGTGAAAGCTAGCTATCTGTTGACCACTTGAACCCTAGTGATACTATTCTGGGTTTAACATTCAGTTGAAACTATAGCTAATCTTGTGAGCTTGTAGATAGGCTAGTTTTGGAGAAGAGATGAAGATAAAAGGAGGGGGCCAAGCATAGAGCAGTGAACGGGAACAATGTGCAAAACTAAAGTGATGAGGTGCTCCTGATGTTTGTGTACGTCAAGTGAAATGTGTCTGAAGTTCAATAACACAGCTCTCCTAATGTTGTTTAGAGTGTTACTCAATTTAAGTTTAATAACACCATTACAGCTCTGATGCAATCATCATCATCATCATCATCATCATCATCATTATCATTGTGTGAAATTGCAGCTGAAGAGTGTGCACCAAAGTAATGTGCTTCAGAAGAAATGCATGTGGAACAAACCGTTCTGCGCATACAGATAGAGTGGCTTTAAAACCTGTCTGTTGCTCAACTTTTGCCTGTTATTTGCCTGAATATTTGCCAGCAGAATCTATGGCGGATGCCTGCTGAACAGCCTGTGAGTGGGAGGATCTCTCAAGTAGGGCAAAGGGATGAAGAGAGACCATTATGTATTAACCATAATGGTCTCATGGGTGTTGAAGCTGTAATTTTGAAGGTGCTTAAAATCCATGAAACACCATTCAATTTCCCAGGGTTATCTGTTATTCATCATACACATCATACGACATAGACGTATGGGAATTGCACTGTATGCTTGAGGTAGAGTTTTTCAGGAGAAGGAGATGATTTTTTCTCTTTTTTTAAGAGAACACCAATGTTCGCACTCGCAGAGTCACAGGGGGGATTTGATGAAAGTGGAAAATCAATATAAATCTTTTAGTATGCAGCTTTACTCTGATGGGCATGGAAATGAATAAATTAAAGGACATATCAAAGCTGGGTGTATTTGATGATTCCATTGGGATTTCTATCATTCCAGGGGGTCAGGTTGCCTTTTCCCGGGAAAGAGTGAACCAGGATAGAAATATGGTGGAAAAGAGTGAGAAAGAAAGCAAAGCGCAAGCGACCTACCGCACAGCTGTCTCTTAAGGCATCAAACTTGCGTTGTATCTCATCTCGGTGGGCCTATGAGGAAGACAATCAAAACATTAGAAAAACATGGACATCACACCAAAAGACTAGAAGAAACAAGGAAGGACTTGATTTCAAATACAGCCTGTATTATATTGGTGGTGATATCAATATGGCCACATTGTATTTAGTTCAGTCAGACAACTCTTAGAATTAATTCAGAATATATATTTATTGAGCATAATTGAGCATAGATATATTCAAGCATAGTTTGGCGCCAGGGCTCTGTCTCTATTCATTCCCCGTAGTATGAACATTTTAGTTAAGTTATAAGCCAAATAGAATTATAGGGAATGAATTAAGACCCCTGGGGTAGCCTGGCCCAGCCAGCATGCTTTCTGGTCTAGAGCAGGGGTTCTCAACGTTTTTGGCTGGGGACCCCCGGAAATGCTTTGGCCATGTCTTGCGACCCCTGCCCCGCCCCCACCTCCCCACCCCCAATACAAACTGACTGCAGAAATAACCTTAACTAGAAAACGTGCCCTTCTGGGCACAGGTCTCCACCAGGAGGATAGGACTGTGTGAGATGTTTGGCAAAATGTTTAGGATTAATATGGCATTTTGTTCCAAAAATGTGTTTTGCAAAAATCAACCTGTTGGTGGCACTATAACAGGCCAATGTGAAAAGGGTGGGATATATTCCTCAGCCTAGTAAGAAAATGTGTGAAAGATTTCACGTAAATTGCATGCTGCGTTCATGATTTGAGGCTTTTGTTCAAAACGGGGCAATCTTGCAAACTGTGAAAGCTAATTATAGCCAATTAGGATGGTATATGAAATATCGGACAGATCCGACTTGAGCACATGACCATAGAGATAGTGTGTAATGATTTGTGAAAAGTCGGCCTCCTGGTGGCGCTATAAAAGGCAGATGCGGAAAATGCAGGTCAACGGTTTGTCCTTGGCCTCTAGGGAGTGTGCATGCAACGTTTAACGCAGATCGGTGCAGTTTTAGTTAAAAAATGTGAAAAGCTGCCTCATGGTGGCGCTATAACAGGCCGTTCTGGAAAATGTGGGGCAGAGGTTCATCGTTGGCATCCAGGGAGTGTGTGTGCAAAGTTTGGCATCGACCGGGTTAACGGTGCCGGAGATTAGCTGGTAACAGACGGACGGAAGGACGGACGGACACACACACGGACTGAGTGCAAAACATACTCTCTCCCCATGCCTTCGGCCTGGTGGAGACAATAATAGAGAAAATATATCAGATGAATACTGAAACCAGATATAATCATTAGGAAAGTTTGTGCATGTACTATGTGTACTATGCAAACTCTTCATTTCCATTTTTCCAGCCATTCAGTTGCCTTTTTTTTTTTTTATAATTTGGGGACCCCCCAAAATAACTTGGCGACCCCTCGGGGGGTCGCGACCCACGGGTTGAGAACCCCTGGTCTAGAGGGGTGGGCGCGCATAGAGAAAGCGCTGGAGAATATTGGTTCACTCTTTGTCAGTTAGTAGCTCTAGCGCACCCAGCAAGAGTGTTGTACAAGGAGGCGTAGCAGATATCTTATTCTTCCCAGAAAGAGGGACAGGTCTCACTGCTACATATTATGTAACAGGGGAGACTAGACAGCATGGTATCTCTGGCACATTATCTCTGTCTCTGAGCAGGGCAAGCATGCAGTAAAATGTTAATGCTTATCTACAGTGGCTTACATCAACAACACAGAACATGACACACAACACCAGTACAAATCCTATCTATTCTCCACCATCTATATCTTACAAGCTTCTCTCTCATCTCCTTTCTTCATTATCTCCTTCCCTTATTGTCTTTGTCTCTAACCTTTGCGGTTTCCTTCCCTCATTCTCGCACTTGTTCGCTCGCCTTTGATTTCTCTACTTCGTTCCCTTCTCTCTCTCCAATTCTCTCTTCTCCCCACATTCTCTCTCTCGTTCTCCTTTCCTCTCATGTGTCTTGCTGCATGTCTCCTTCACTCCCCCATCCATCATTCCCTTCTCCTGTTCCCTCGCTCCTTTTATCCATCCCTCATTCTCTCTCTCTCTCTCTCTCTCTCACTCTCAGCACGGTGATCTCCTCCTCTGCCTCTGCAGTGGTCTCCTCCAGCTCAGTCTTGGCCTGTTGCAGCTGGTTCTCCAAGGAATGCCGCGCCGCCTGCAGACCACTGATCTGGGACTCGCGCTCCTGCAGTGACAGGGTCAACTCTGTCACCTGACGCTTGATCTCCAACTTCTGCTCCTCGTTCTCCAGGCCAATCTACAGAGAGAGAGAGAGAGAGAGAGAGAGAGAGAGAGAGAGAGAGAGAGAGAGAGAGAGAGAGAGAGAGAGAGAGAGAGAGAGAGAGAGAGAGATGGGGAGATAGAAATGATGAGAGAGAGAGAGATGGGGGAGAGAGATGAGGCGAGAGAGAGAGAGAGAGAGAGAGAGAGAGAGAGAGAGAGAGAGAGAGAGAGAGAGAGATAGAGATTAGTGCATGTTTGTAAGCCTTTACACTGACATGAATACAATCCATAAAGCCCCTGATGTATTGAAATGCATTTCAGATGCTTTAATAAATGTAATATGTTCCCATGAGGTTTTTTAACAAGCACATTCTCTGTTCACAGCATTACCATTCACACCAGCAATCACCTACTGGTGGATTCTGAGCAGGTCTACAGGAGCAGGTGGACATTGTGTGCCTTGCTCAAGGTCACGAAACCAGTCGTTAACTAGAAATGCACTCTGTCGAGCTGCCAACTTGCGCATTGCACACAAGTAGGCTATGTATGGCCTACTTGTGCGCAAGCAGAGAGCGCCATGACGTGCGCTCACCACTGCTGGTACGACTGCTGCTCTGAGTCCTAAAGCTCTCTGCTGCTGCTGCAGATTTGAAATGCAGCAGTGGTCAGTGGTCCCTCATTGCCCGGTGGATTACACTGACATACACACATACCCAGCCGATACATAATTACATACCCCCTTGACCTTATACCAATTTTGAAATGTACTTTAGTTACGTCATCAAGAACAGTGGTTTCTCATTGGCTGGTGGATACAGACATATATACCCAGCCGATCGCTGTTCTTGGTCTCTGATTGGCCGGTGGACAACACCGACATACATACATACTTGGTCCCTGATTGGCCGACGGACAACACCGACATACGCAGCCGATTACAGTACTTGTCATTGCGCGCTCTGCCTGCGCAAGTAATGACCAATGGGAGAGCAGTAGTCTTTCTGCCCAGGCCTTCCCAGCTCTGTGGGTGGCATCTGCTTCTTTCATATATTGCATATTACTACTCATCTCTACCCTCTCCTAACACAGGCCCTCTTCCATAAACAATGTATGTAATACATGAATTTAATACTATAATGTAAACGTGTGAGTGAAACCATGTACTGTACTGGGCTAAACCTACACATTACAATCCTCTGTCACACTGAGTCCGATGCGTATTATTCTATTAATTGCAGAAATATTTGCAGTGAGGATGATTGTGTGGTCCTCTCACTTGTTTAACAGAAAAGGAAATATTGGGTCCATTCTGAGATCTCTAAAGAGCAAGGAGAGTTTCACCAGCTAATCAAGGAGCTGGAACCGATTATCCTGATCCTTTCAAAGTTAATTTCATGGCCCAGTTTGATGTTTGTCTATACTGGAGCCACATTAAAAAGAACACCACCAATTCCACGGTCCTGAACAGTAGCTGACAGTAGACACACACACACGCACACGCACACACAATTATTAATCTCTTCTTTTTACAACATTTTTATCCCACGATTTTGTAACCCGTTTTTCACCCCTGTGTCAATTATCTAATGTGACCCTGGGCTCTACACACCCTCCGCCAACCTGGGGAGAGTAACGGACTCATGCTTCCTTCATGCATGAGTGTCCAAGTTGCTCCTTTACACCTGACAGGGGGGAGTTTCCCTGGTTGGACGTAGCTCGTGGAAGGAACACGTTATTCCAACCAGTTCCTTTCCCCTCCATCAGGCGCCCTGGGGGGAGGCAGTTTAGAGACCAGGATTACAGCATGTTTTTTGTGAGGGTACCTACCCTAGGGGACACGGGGAGAACATGCAAACTCCACACAGAAAGGCCCTTTCGCCAACCCCGCCTCAGGTATGGGCACCCACAGCGTCCCCAGCGGGAATCGAACTCAGGACCTAGCTGTGAGGCGACAGACTGTGCCACCGTGCCCCCATTAATCTCTTCTTGACAGATTTTGTACCTGAAATGTTGGACACTGTCCACATGGCTAAACTGAATGTTTTAAATCTGTTTTTGTTATACCGGGAACAAAAAATAAATAAATAAATGAATTTCATCATGCCTTCCATGATTACAAATAATGGCTTGTGATTGAACTAGAATGTGATGAGCTCAGTCGATCTAGCAAGCCACTTGGCAATTATCAATCAATTTAATGCAACCCGTAATATACAGTAGATGTCTGCATAAAACGAGTCTAAAATTTGGAAGAATTATATGTGGCAGTCCATATTTGTTCACATCCGAACCCTGATTCAATCTTCTTCGATCAGTATCTGTTCTCCCTTTCTCCCATTTATTTTTTCTCTCACTCCCTCTCTCTCCAGTGTTTTCACAGATCTTAGTCTCTGGATTCCCAAATTCCACTCCATAGAGATAGTTACAGTTGGGTGCCACCGATATTGTCCCTTATCATTTGACCCATTTAGGCCTGACCTAATTTTTTTTTTAAATCCTTCTAAATCCTCCAGTTTTCTGAAATAAATATTTTCACGATTTTTCAAAAATAGCAGACCTACAAGCTCATAGCGCGCCACCGAGTGGCGCGCTATGAGCTTGTAGATCTGCTATTTTTCAATAGCTAAATTATAACAATGTTTAAAACACCAAAAGGGGTTCCCGCCCAAAATGGGTTAACTGTCCTTTTGCGCAGATCACGCAAACCTCAGCAAAAAGAAAAGGACAATATCGATGGCCTCCAACTGTACATCACTACCTCTGTAGTTGCACCCTCGCTACTCCAATCAAAACAGTCTTCATCTCTACTCTATTCACAGACCTCTCCTCTCCCACTCCTCACTTGTCAACACCACGTCCCACTTTCTCTCACCTGTTCCCAGGTGTCTTCACGTCTCTCTCCCTCTATCTATCGTTAAATCTCATCTCCAGGTCCTAACGTTTTCCCACACTTCCACTCTTTCCATCTCCTATTTCCTCACATCCACTCTTCTCTTGCACTTACCCTCTCTCCATTACTCTTCTCACTCTCCTATCCTCTCTCCTCTACCGCTCTCTGATATTCTCCTGACTTCAACCCATCTCCCCCATCACCTCTCTGAGCCTGGTTTCCAGCTCCAGCACGCGGCTCTTATTATTCTGCTCCTGCTGGCTCATCTTCTCCAGATGTTCCTCCAGCTTGGCATTCTGGGCCTCCAGTTTCCCTGCCTGGGATTCCAGGTAGAACTTCTGCTGTCGGAGCTCAGAGATCATCTCTTCCTGTGCTTTCCTGATAGGACAACACACAATATGTATTAATACCATGCTAACCACAAATAACTATAGGGAAAATATGGATGGTGCTGGATGTACAGTAGGTGGAGTGGAGTCAACCTGAACCACATAAGTATGCCCTTTTTCCATCAGAAGAACTTTGGTTTTAGAACTGGTTCCGTTAGATTCTTGGAACCTTGGCGGCATAGCTGAATGGGATTGGAGCAGGAGAACCATAGCTGAATGGGATTGGAGCAGGAGAACCATAGCTGAATGGGATTGGAGCAGGAGTATAGCTGAATGGGATTGGAGCAGGAGAACCATAGCTGAATGGGATTGGAGCAGGAGTATAGCTGAATGGGATTGGAGCAGGAGAACCATAGCTGAATGGGATTGGAGCAGGAGTATAGCTGAATGGGATTGGAGCAGGAGTATAGCTGAATGGGATTGGAGCAGGAGTATAGCTGAATGGGATTGGAGCAGGAGTATAGCTGAATGGGATTGGAGCAGGAGTATAGCTGAATGGGATTGGAGCAGGAGTATAGCTGAATGGGATTGGAGCAGGAGTATAGCTGAATGGGATTGGAGCAGGAGTATAGCTGAATGGGATTGGAGCAGGAGTATAGCTGAATGGGATTGGAGCAGGAGAACCATAGCTGAATGGGATTGGAGCAGGAGTATAGCTGAATGGGATTGGAGCAGGAGAACCATAGCTGAATGGGATTGGAGCAGGAGTATAGCTGAATGGGATTGGAGCAGGAGTATAGCTGAATGGGATTGGAGCAGGAGTATAGCTGAATGGGATTGGAGCAGGAGTATAGCTGAATGGGATTGGAGCAGGAGTATAGCTGAATGGGATTGGAGCAGGAGTATAGCTGAATGGGATTGGAGCAGGAGTATAGCTGAATGGGATTGGAGCAGGAGTATAGCTGAATGGGATTGGAGCAGGAGTATAGCTGAATGGGATTGGAGCAGGAGTATAGCTGAATGGGATTGGAGCAGGAGTCCTCAGTTCCAGTTCCCAAACAACTTTTAGGGTTCTGAACCAATTCATTTTCAGTGGGAACACTCTTTAATTAATGAGAACGGAACCGGTTCAACCCTGGTGGAAAAGGGGACAGAGTAAGGCAAAGAATGGATGCTGAGAGAAAGAGAAACTGCAAAAACAATACTAGACTAGGACTAGTTTTATAGGTGCAAGGCTCAAAGGTACAAATGGGAATAAAGGAATAGCCAGCACACAAGAAATGTCCTTTGCACGCGCGTGTGTACGTCTGTGCCTATACATTTTGAATAGGTATTTTGATCAAGAGCCATAGCTGTGTTATATAAGTCTGGAGAAGCCTTCAACTTTAGCTACTAAGGATCTCCCAGAAATGGACACATCTCTCTGAAACCAAAGATTAAATCTCTGTTGGACGGAAGCATTAAGGGGGTTAAAATGTGGTCCTTTTCGATAAATTAATAACACCAAGATATTTAATCTTGTGCTTGACAGGGACCCCTGAAAATTTGAAATGATAGCATCTGTGCTGTTTTATGTTACATTTGAGACCAGAGGCCAATGAGAAAGTGTTAATGAGAGATTTATCTTTTAAAAAAAAGAGTTGTGTCAACTGCTATTTGAAGAATCGTTAATTCATTCATGAAATTAATGAATATTATGTTTTGACCTACAGTAAGTGGGACAAATTGATTATCATGCAGATTCCACCCCCAGATCATGTAGTCCGTAAATTAAGATATGACATGTACCATCTAAGCAGAATAATTGTCAGGGATTTTTGAGAACCCTTAGTGCTAGAAAATGTGTGATAATATTGCAGCACCCATTTAGGCCTGACCTCAAAATTTTAAAAAATCCTTCTAAATCCTCCAGTTTTCTGAAATAAATATTTTCACGATTTAAAAAAAATAGCAGACCTACAAGCTCATAGCGCGCCACTCGGTGGCGCGCTATGAGCTTGTAGATCTGCTATTTTTCAATAGCTAAATTATAACATAGTTTAAAACACCAAAAGGGGTTCCCACCCAAAATGGGTTAACTGTCCTTTTGCGCAGATCACGCAAACCTCAGCAAAAAGAAAAGGACAATATCGATGGCCTCCAACTGTACTTCAAACTGACGGTTCTCTCTTATTATTGACCCTCTCTTTTTGAAAAACGGTGGCAAAGCTCAGACTATATTCTCTAACTTACTATAAATCGCTAATTCATTCATTCATAAATGTTTTGACCTATGCAGCAACTGCAGGGTCCACCCCCAGTTCATGTAGTCTGTGTGGTGAAATGCAAGGACCACATTTTGTTCTGCTGATGACATGTTGGAAGGTCCATGCGGTTAATATTCCTCAGGTCAATTTATTGGTAAGAAACACATCATGTGACTTGTGTAATGTGTATTGTTCTACGGGTTCTAGACTAATGGTAACTGTCTCATCAGCTTCTTATCAATTGGCACTCATGTGACATTATCTGAGTTAATCAATTGGCACTCATGTGAGGTGTTCCTCATCCTCAGATGGCTACAGAGCTGTGGCTTTTTAGAACTGTATGTACAGTATATTATAATGTATGAAATATGTATGAAATATGAACATCTGTAAGCTTCCTAGCTATAGGGGAATAATTATCATAGTGAATTTTGGGAAGGTACACACACTAGAAAATATAGAAGAAGAATATGTGATAATATTACAGTGGTGGTAGCTTAATTTCTGTGTGTTATCAATCCATTCATTACCCCATGCCAAAACACAAATTTCAAATTTAGCCTATGCCTGTGCATTTGACTTCATTATTGACCCCTCTCTTTTTGATAAATGGTGGGCATACAGCTCAGACTTGTGAAATGTACTTCTGTTTTCAATTATGTTACACAAACGTTTCCTCTGTAAATAACCTAGATTCTAAGTTCTTTGTAAAATGTATGTTGCTATGACATGATGCTTTCCGGGATTGGATGGGTTAACATTACATACATGAATATCACCTTTGCAGCAGGTGCTTTTTTAACCAGCAGTATTTATATACAATGCACCCCTATGTGATAGCGTCGCATAAGGAAATGTATTATGACATTCAATAAATCAAATATAATGTAAGTGTGTAAGTAATAATGCATAGAATAGCATTTATTTCACCTCTACGGCTGGCAAAATTACTTTCTCCTTCTGCCAAACTAGTAAATAATATTGTTTTCACAATACAGGCTATTGACCCGTTTCATTTTCTGGTAGTGTTATAAAGCAAGACAGCACACATAGGCCCTCATTTATCAATCGAGTGTAAAATCTGCCCCAAATTCGAGTGTAGGATTCGTAGTACACCCACGTCGGGTCGGCATTTACAAAGTGATCGCAGACAGCTGTTTCTTCCTAATTTCATTCCTAGCAGTGATAAATGTGACGGCTGAAATCTATCTGGCACGCCCTATGAAATCAAGCCTCGCCCTCGTTTTTGCGACATAAACAACTGTAGTACGACCTTGGAAACCATAGTTACATGACGAAAAAAGTCAACCCCTCTCATACACACACAGACGCACGCACGCACACGCAACTTGCAAGTCCAACTGGTTTGTTGTAGCCTATCTTAAATAAATAAAGAACGAACACCTGTATGAATTAAATAAAGCTGTAGCTGTAGTACCCTGTCTGTTTCTCCTCTCGCCTCGCTTGCCTTGCTGCCCACACACATGCACACACACACACATACGGGCCGTGGCCCAGTCAGTTTAGAGCTGGCCCAACTTTGAGCCTAAATTGCAAATTTCTGGTTATTAAACCACAGCATGCAAGCCGCCTTTGTTTTAAAATGGTTCCCCAAACCGTTCACAGTTCACACTTCACTATCGGCCGGGGATGCCCCCCCCCCCCCCCCCCCCCATGCTAATTTGCCCAGTCAATCATTTGATCCGTGCTACGCGCCTGCCGTGTGTTGTTAGTTGTTGTAGCCTATATTAAATTATTAAAGTATGTATTCATTTAATATAGCCTACAACAATATATTAGTGAACGAAAATCTGAACCTGCATGTGAACAATGAATTAAATAACAAATAGGCGCACACACACGCTGCTGTTTTCCTCCTCTCCTGTCCTGTCTGTCTCTATCACTGTGGTCCGTTCATGACACCGCGACCATGCACGTTTATGACAATCTATTTAGATTACCTCGCTAGTCGCAGTAGTCGGTGCAGTGGCTGGGCTGTCAACTGACAATTATATAAATGTGCAGCCTAAACCAGCCTCATGTGGCACACTGGCACTGGTGGGCTGGCAGCCTGGCTGGGTGGTTTAGCCTATACCTAAACTCCGATGCGGTCAGCGGTCCCCAATTTTGCGCTGGCACGGCACATTTGGCATTCGAGCGACACGTCGGGTTTATCCTTAAAACGACGAGATGTAACTCGAGAAAGACATGGCTGTAGATTGCACTATAGCCTACCCGTTGGTTGGTAGACTTGACTATAGCAGCATGCACTCTCGATCCAACTATTCTCTCGATCTCTCGATCCAACTATTCCAGGGGGGGGGGGGCACCGGCATGTTTAAATGGCTTACGCATCTAACTTGCAACATTGTTTTTAAATGCGCGATTTTAATTGCTTGCTTGTAAAGTTGGAAATCTCCTACTAATTTCATATGACACAAAGACACATCGTTGATGTATTCCTTTACTTTTTTTTTCTTTTTTACATTTAGCCCATATACATACCTATACAGTTTTATATAAACATTTTAGGAGTGAATACATATGTTTCGATGCCTGTGACAGCCTCTCAGCTGGTCAAACAATGCTGCTCCGCTGTTCTACGACAGAAAAACAGGTGAGGACAAAGCGTACGACAGCTCCCGACCAGACGTGAGTTTTGTCTTGGCACAAGATCATTTTCAATCTTTGGCGCAAATCGTAAATGCCGAAAATTGCGGTAATTTCGGCGTACACCCATATTTTGGCGTACGCACGGTTGATAAATGAGGGCCATAGACACCACTGGTGCAATGCTATCACATATATTTTCTAACTATAGAGATACCTGGCCAAAAATCACTATGAGCATTATTCCTAATGGCTCATGGACTACAAAAACAAAAACATGAGGGGAACAGTGTAAACAGGAAACTGATTACAAACTGATTACAATTACAACACAATGCAACAATGAAGGACAATATAGGCAGAACAGCAGTGGTGGAAAAAGTACTCACATTTTGTACTTAATAAATACCAGTAAGATGCCAGAGGCGAGAAGTGACCTCACGTGCACTGGCCATATATGGAGCGTGTCTTGAGTGTACAGGGTGTGATGAGGTCAGATCAACATATGGAATGTCAGAACAGGTCAGCTCCATATATGGAGATCTAAGGGTGGCAGCAGGGGCAGTGTCTTGAGTGTACAGGGTTTGATGAGGGGCCAGGTAGGACCGGGCCTTAATTTTCGGGCCTGTTGAGAACTCTAGTTTACTCTGTTTTCGCCGGCTGCCGGGCACGGCTGAACTAATAACTTTGGGGCAGGCGCGTCTAGAGTTTAAATGGACAGGTAGGTATCAGTCAGGGGTCGCTGATATGCAAATAATTTTATCATTGAGTCATTATAATACTGATGCTAGATAAACCCAGGCTTGTTTCCATTCCATGACAACTTGGAAAATCAACAATGGCGGACATTGTAAACAAAGTGGAAATGCAAATTTGGAACTGAAGACTGAAGAGGGGGAGAAATTATACAAAGTAGCTGGGTGATACAGGTATACAGATGACAGCACGCGTACGACCAAATCAGTTATGCTGTTCCTGAGAGCAATTTCCATAAAAGCCCCTATATGATGAAAAAGCCTGATTGTTCAAAATTGCGTATTTGTGGGGATAGAAAACACATAGGGGAGCGCAAAACACCAAGAATAAAAGTTGAATTTCATGTTGTAGGACTATTAAGTAATTGGCAACATCAAGCTTGTCAGTGATGAGATTGTTTTTCGATTTGATGTTTGTAAACCTTGTTTTTAGTTTCTGACTGCAGCCTAGTTGGTTGTTAAGTACCGGTAACTTCCAGTGCTCCTGAGGATTGTTTTAGTTTTCCTCAGCTTTATCATTGATAAATAAAATCTTTTTGCAGATTTGGCAGTTACGTTGTGTTTTTAGGTTGCCCAGCTGAGCTTGGAGATCACTGTCGAAGCGCTTGGCGAGCTTTGACTTGCATTTTAGAAATTCTGAGCATTTTTTGTTTCTGGCTTTCATTGCAGTCAGTAATTTTTGTGACAGCCGGCCTTTAGTTGTTGTTTTTTTGTGGGTACAGAATATCATAAAATGATCGCTAATACACCTTTCTTGGAGATTTTGGATTTGTCCGAGGTCAGAATGAGATCCATGATAGTTTGAGTAGAATCACACACCCTTGTGGGTTGGGCTGACACTGTGCAGACTGAATGATTTGAAGACAGGTGCTACTTTACGTTGCATATATCTGTGGTAAATTCACCTATCAGGAGTTAAGGCTCTCAGTTACTTTTAATAACTAATTAAAAGTAACACAGCGATTAGTAATTATGAATGACTAATTAATTACTGTTTACTGATTCCTGGTGCATTTATTAAATGTTTTGTTTGACGCATGAAAAGGACACACTGGATTTGGCCGTGTGCGTAACTAAATAAATCTCTCTCTTCCTGGAAAAATGACAACGGTCACTCCCTCTTCTCCCTCCTGTTGTTGATACTGTGACTGAGTTCTTGTTGTGCTAGCCTAGTCTTCTTTGTTGTGTCTTTGTTTTATCTGATTGGATCAGATTTAGATTTTGGGTATTTCAAAACAAAATATCAGGATTTGGATCACTCTGATATCGAAGCTTTAATCTGGATCAAATCTTCTCAATAGGGGGTTTAAAACAAAAACATGGGATTGGGATCAGTTTTTGATCCCAAATAAAAATCAGGATTACTTTGATCCCACTGGAGGGTAGATTTCGAGTGGACTACCAGAGCAAAACACACTATATACTTAATTTAAACATACGTTTCACTATAAATAAGATGTTAAAGTTTGTAAATTGAAGTACAAGTAACATACTATATGTTACCTGTAGCCGTAATGATTAACATTTTCTTGCCTACCTCTCAGAACAGTGCAGTCAAATAACGATTCAATGGTAAATGGTGCATTTTATAGTGTCCCTATTCAGTCTACTACATTACTGTATATTGTAGTACTAATAGGCTACTAAATAATGATGTGTGACTTACATGTTTTTCTGTGTGTAGATGCTGCTGTTGGCTGCCAGTTTGTTGGCCTCAGACAGCTCAGAAATCCTCTGCTCCAGACTGTTCATCTTAGAGTCCATGGCGTTGATGGTCTGAATGGAGAGCAGTGGATAATGCAACCTTTTAACCACTTGAACCTTAGCATCCCTATTCCGGTTGAGCTACAAGTTCACAATGCATTGCAACGCGAATAGCTGTGAGCTTTTTGGTAAAGAGATATGGTCTTGACTCTAGAGGGGGAAAAGAGCAGACCAAGTACAGAGCCAAACTCAGGTGAAGACGAAGTCTGAGGTTATGTTAATTATGTTTGATAACGCCAGTTCTAATCCTAATCCTATACCCCTTTCTCAAAGTCTATTGAAGCTACAATCAATACGTTGTATATGTACAGTAATTGCAACTGTAACACCTGGGATTTGAACCTCGGTCTCCCGTGTGGGAAACTAAAACTATACCGCAATAGTGATTTGAATACACACTTGGGCTTATGAGCTACTTGTCAGCACTGGAATTCTTGTGCCCACAAAAGTAGGAAAAAGGTTGGATGTCCGCACACCAATGTTTAAGCTCCCAGTAGTTTTATTGGTACATAGTTCAGGAATCAACGTTTCGACCCCTCCGGGTCTTCATCAGGAATGAGTATACAACAAAGTAGGCGTGTTTTATATACAACAAGTCAACCGGCTGTCTTTGTAATCAGAGTAGTCACATGATCCTCCCACCACATCTACTGACGAACAAGCTTACATGAAAAGTTTGTAAAAGCTACAGTAAAGTCATGTAGGAAAATATTTTAAATATTGAGGCACTAAGGCCAATTGTAAAAACAGTGAAAAGGAGAATAGAGTCAAGGGTGAGACAATGGTGCAGAAAAATAAATAATTAACTGCAAACCAAAAAATAGCAAAGAAACAACTAAGCCTACAAATGAACAATATTATAAGTAAGGTACACCAATTGCAGTACAAATCAAAGGACATGGCATATTAGGACAAAGGGTATAAGGATTAAAGCTGTATACACAATATAAAGTTAATTAAAATAAATAAAAACAAAAGAAAGCAGAAAAGTCACAGAAATGGATTTACATCAAATTCCTCATTGAGGCCATGCGGAGCCATAGTATTGAGTGTTTAGATGTGTTTAGTTGTAGTAAAAGTCTATTATGGTCACAACCACAGGGGGGGGGGTCTCTCGACCTTCTCAATGCCCCAGTAACGTAAAGAAGAAATGTTATGTCCACACTTTTTAAAATTCCTGAAATAAAACTACTAGCTTAAACATCGGTGTGCGGACATCCAACCTTTTTCCTGTATGTATATTTTTTTTGGAGATGTGCGTGCTTCCCGTCTGGATTTTCTCACACTGTAAAGCAGGCCATAGAATTCGTTTTTTTCCTTTCTCTTCTTCTACATTTACTGTATGTTTTAGAGGCCTACTTTTTGAAATATTTAACTATTAATTTGATAATGGAAGTCAAAGGGCCTCTTCCAAATTTGGAATCATACATCATAGATAGATGTCTGTCAGTCTATGATGTCAGTTATGGAACCACACTGTTCCCATGTGGATCCCGAGATACAATTGAGGTGATGTTTTTAATAGATCAATGCTATTGGTCATACTTTACATCTCTCTGTGGGTTTTACAAATTATTTAGCCACTTTTTGAAAATTTCGAAACATTTCAAAAATAGCAAAAATAACCAATATCCACAGCCCTTACCGCCTTCTGCTCACTGACGATGCTGCATTTCTGCTGCACCTCCTCTTCGTACTTGACCTGACTGATCTCCAGCATCTCCTTGTCGGCCATGTCTGCCTTCATCTGGGATTCCAGAATCTGCCCACACACAACCACAGTTGGTTTACTGAATACAGACAGGCAAGTAAAGAGGTGAGTGAGGGAACCGAATAATTCTCACAATGCTGCAAAATACATAAATGATGTATGAGAATTTGATTGCACACAATGTTCAGAGAATAATAAAAGAAGTAAAAAAAAATGTGTGCATGTTACCTAACCATGACAATTAGAATAAAAGCATTAGCAGGCTAGGCTGGTTTGGAAGATGATTAAAATGTGTACTGTAACTACATCAATATATAATGTTGAAGAAAAATAAATAAAATAATGTATACTATATTGCCATCTTTTGGCAGGACTACACTTGTGGATAATGCGCTACATGCAAACAGACAGTGATACATGTTTGGACATCCTGCATATAAATGCACAGGTATTGTAAAAAGCCGAATACGCCATGCAATGCGTTGTGTGTTTATTTGCATTTCCATTCTTGTTTTAATTTTCTTGTTTTAATATCTTCTTCCACTTGAAGTGGACTCCATTGAAAACCTCAACAATACCAACAACCAACTTTGAAGTTGGAAATACCATAGATATATATAAAGGCTAGATGGCTCAAGGCGGAATCTCTGACGTAGTTCACCCGACGGCCATCTGATTCAGGGCGCTTTTCTGCTTAATTTAGTTTTTTTATATGAACATCGTATAAAAGCATATACGTATGCGGACGTCTCTGACGTTCATAACAAACCAAACCGTTTGAAAATCGGTTGAAAATTGAGCAAGTTATGGTTATTTAAAAGTACATGCCCCATAGACACAATGTTATGCAGCCCCGAGGTAAGATGGCCGCCACGTAGCGACGTCGCTCTCCATTGGCCAGAGCGCGGGTGAGCCATCTAGCTCTAGCTATATATCAAATAAATAAACATAAACATAAACATATATATATCTATGGGAAATACTTCCATGAGGCAGAATCATTTTCCGTTTTCTGTGTGCCCTGAGACTCCACCTTGATCTTGTCTTCGTAGAGCTTCTCTTTCTGTTCCAGGAGTGTCTCTACACGCTGGGCTGCAGCTTGTGTCTCCCGGAGATGTGCCTCCAGCTCCTACACACGTAAACAAACAACACAGATCACCTGGTAGTTTTTCATGGACTTAATTCAAGAGAACATGAGTGAGGTCACAGGTTTGAACACAGAACTATAGAACTGCACTCTGTCGAGTGCCTACTTGCTTGTTGCACACAAGTAGGCCATAAATGGCCTACTAGTGCGCAAGCAGAACGCGCAAGTACTGTCGACCACTACAAACTGTCAAATCTCAGCTTCTCTTTGAAAGAACGATTGAAATATTGAATTATTAGGTTTAGCTATTTGCTATACGTACCTACTTTTAGTATTATGAAGTATATCGTAATAAAGATGTGGATTAAAGGACCCAATGCCTTCGATCAGTTTCGGGTGGATTAAAGGAAATGCCTCTTTTGATGCGTATGCACCGTCCCAGCATATGACGTCAAGGTATAACTGGTATAGCTAGCTCTCAATGATGACTAGCTCTCAATGATGACGTAATAAAGATGTGAATTAAAGGACCCAATGCCTTTGATGGTGACGTATATCTCGATAAATGTCGGGTGGATTACAGGAAATGCCTCTATGTATATGTATATGTAATTTGTAAGTTGATTAGTGGTATACTGTGGTTACTTTTGATGCGTATGCACCATCCCCAGCATATGACGTCAGGGTATAACTGGCGTCATATGCTAGCTCTCAATGATGACTATAGCTCTCAATGATGACGTAATAAAGATGTGGATTAAAGGTCCCAATGCCAGAGTGTAATTGGTTTTCGATGGTGACGTAATGAGTGTCGAGAGGATTAGAGGTAATGCTCCTATGTATACATGTATGTAGTCTGGCACCAGTAGTCATTACGTCATTTGCTGGGACGGTGCATACGTATCGTCCTGGGCGAAACTAGTACTTCTGCTTGCGCAAGTAATAATGGTAATAATAATAATAATAATAATAATAATAATATTATTATTATTATTATTATTATTATTATTATTATTATTATTATTATTATGAATTATGGCCTGTGCTCCGAGAAGCATATTTTTATAGTTTATTTTCTAAAATTGGAAATGTTGTGGATGTCAGTACACCTGTCATCCTGTTCATTCTTTTTATAATAAGCAAAAAAAGCACCTAAGAGAAATGCTACAGTATACATCTGACAAAATCCAGAAAAGAGAATGCTCTAATAAATGTGCTATTATTATGACATATACAGTAGGTCCTTAGCTAGGAATTGAACCCAGGACTATTGCAGTTTGATGATGATCAGCACATGAACTGGCTAATGGCAGACTCCCAGGCCTCACCAGTATCTTATCTGCCATGTGTTGGATCTGCTGGGCTTTGCTCTGGATGTCCTCCTTCAGTTTAGTGTCCCGACGCTCCACAATCTCCAGCCTCTTCACCTGGTTCTCCAGAGTCTTTCTGCCATCCTGCGCAGACACACACACACACGCACGCAAACCATGCATGCACATTGTACACACAGGCACAGACAACCATCAAAAGGCAGATGTATACGCACATACAGCACATGCATACAGACATGCACAACCGCGCACACGCACACACACACACACACACACACACACACACACACACACACACACACACACACACACACACACACACACACACACACACACACACACACACACACACACACACAATGATGAAAAAAAAATCTTTGTGTTTCTGCCATCAATCAGATGCTAGAATAAGGAGAAAAAAAAGGCGGCGATCCGAGCACTCAAAAATGTTATAAAAATGAGGAGAGGGTGGAAATAAAATCAAGGTACTTAATACCTGCCCTGATGAAGACTGCTGTGTGAGTCGAAACATGTTGGCTTTTTATCAGTATCTTAATTTTATTTCCACCCTCTCCTCATTTTTATAACATTTTTGAGTGCTCGGATCGCCGCCTTTTCTTCAGTATTCCAGTCCCACTGATCTTTGAAGCACCTTTGAAGTCTATTTTTAAACCTTTTTGCATCTCCATCGAGCACTTAGTTGATTCTCTCTTTGTCGAGATGCTATAATAAGTTGATGTACTCAATTTAATTTAGCACAATACAATACATACACAAATTTAGGTATGTGCCAAATTTGGCACAAGAGGCTATTAGGGTTATTACACTATTACACTATTTACACAATTACACTAATTACACATATTACACTATTACACTATTACACTATTACACTATTACACTAGACACTTATTACACTATTACACTAATTACAGTGACTTGGCCAATCACTGCTGACCCGCCAACTGGAGAGTGTAGTGGTTGATGGTTGAAACACTCTAAGAAGGTTGGAGACCACCTGATGACCTCTCTTCCAGGCCAAGGCACATTAGAAATGGATTATATTCGCATCTTCGATGTATTTACAAACTGGCCATTAACCGGTATGTGCCAAATTTGACCCAGTCATCGTTAAGGTTTTAAGTCCAGTACAGTGTTGTTGCTGCTGATGTTGAAACAGATCCAGCAGGGTTTGCTGAGTAGAGCACCTGTGGATGTCAACAGGTGAGTCCATCCGATCATAGGTCAGTGTTGAGGTGAGGGGGTCAGTTATTAGATCCTCACAGTCAGACCGCACCCACTCTGAGTCAGACCGCACCCACTCCAGAGACATTCCAGTTTGGACACAAAGATCGTTCGAGTCCGGTCAGTCCCATGAAACTCCAGTGAGCGAATGTCCAGTTTTCCACTAGATTTCCTTTTGAACCAAGGAAGTAGGGCTCTGACTCAGTGGCTGAAGGGACCTTGTATTTTCTCATTAGATCAAGGAACAGATCTAGCCAACTCCTTAACATCCCTATCATCATTATGCAACATTCTCAAAAGATGCGAAATGTGCACGTGTGCGTACGCACGCACGCACGCGCACACGCGCACACGCGTGCACACACACACGCACACGCACACGCACCCGCACACGCACACGCACACACACACACACACACACACACACACACACACACACACACAGAGATAATTATCTTATAGTACAACTTTACAAGCTTCAAAGCCCAGATTTGAACTTGGACTCTGGATTCTATAACCGTGGACCTAATTTATGGCCCAAGTTGGAGAACATAATGTATTCACAAAGAGCTTCTACTAAGCCTGAAATTTACATTTCAAGGGAAAACTGATGTAGTAGTCGGATGTGTTTGGCTTGTTAGCGATACACTTCTGGATATAAGCCTCATTATCGAACGTTGTTTCTTTATTATACATAAATGTCTTCAAGGCGGCCAATTAGTATTCAGCTGTGATGATTTAAGAGGTCTTCAGGTCTCTGTTTGAAACCGGACACATTGACTTTCTTCCATCTGACCCCATTTCATAACTTGACCTATGCTAATTACCACATTTCTAGTGCGTCATGCCGTCTAAGAAATTGCAATTATTCATAAGACCACTTGCAGCATCTGATGCATAACATAATGAAATATTACTCAAATGAACATGAACACATGTTGGACCAATTTTGTCACAGCAAATTAAATCTGTGTTTGACAGGGATCACTTGACCGAACACGACTCCCTCACTGTATAACAAAATGAAGTAAAAACTTCTATAGACTGAGACTTAGGGAAACATTTTTCCTTTTATTTTATCATGCTCATAAAGTGCTCGGTGCTCAAAGTGCAATTAAAAAGCAAACGTTTCAGTCCTAAGACCTTCGTCAGTGCTATATGATTTTCACAGATCGACAAAGAACTTGCTCTTAAAGAGCTCAAACAATACAGCTCAGGTGCTGATAATTACTAATCGGTGACATCACCTGATGGTGGGGCGTGGACATTACAGAATAGATATACAAGTTCATACAGCTGTTATATAGGAAACATGACAGGGATCAACAAGGAGAAGGTAGAATTTCTGCTCAGAGCATTTTCACATGCTATGCTCTGTGTAGACCACTCGGGTTGGATGTTTGGATAGTTTGAATATATGACCCATGAATTAGCTGTGCTTATTTTAAGAAAACATGATGCACCCAAAACTTGGCTTGAAACATACAAAAAAAAGTTTGTAAACAGCACCAAAAGTCAAGACAACTCTGACTCTGAGCCACTAAAATCAATTGCTAACCACCGGAGAACCAATTAGCAAAACGCCAGTGCCAGACAAACTTGCATACTAACAATGGCCTAAAAGTTTAACTCTGCTGTTATGGCTCATGTATTGTCTTTGGGTAATATTAGGATGAAATGAAGAGAAATATTATTTTATTATGGCTCCAAATGGACAGTTCAGCAGGTTTGTCAAAAATCAGCTTCAAGGGACTTGGTAAGTGGTGCATTTATATAGTGCTTTTATCCAAAGCACTTCATGTAATGCACATTGTAAAACAGTTTGAATAAAAGGCACCAGACAATTTACTAGTGTGTGTGTGTGTGTGTGTGTGTGTGTGTGTGTGTGTGTGTGTGTGTGTGTGTGTGTGTGTGTGTGTGTGTGTGTGTGTGTGTGTGTGTGTGTGTGTGTGTGTGTGTGTGTGTGTGTGTGTGTGTGTGTGTGTGTGCATGTACCTCTGTCTCCCGTAGGCGTCTACGAAGGCTGTCACTGTTGTCCTCCTTGGTCTGTAGTCTTTCCAGCTCTCGCTCCATCCGTTCTTTGGACATTCTGATACTGTGGAGTAAATCTGTAGCTTCTGCGCTGGCCTTGACGGTCTGTGATGAAAAACGACAGTTAAGCGATAATATGGTGTGAACATCAACAACTTCTTATTAGACTAGGAAACTGCTATTTATTGGTAAATCCCCAAATTCACCAGCCACTGTCACAGAAAGACCGATTTTCCTGCCAACTACATTTTTTGAATAGAACAGGACCTCCAAATGATTCTTGGTGCCTATTCACTTTGGCTGAGAGACAATGAGCAAGTGGGTGCTGGCTAATGCAAATTTTTCATTCTGCAAAACAACAACAGTTACATAATGACTCTAATAAACAGATTTTTTCAGGGAGGCTGTTTAAGTGAAAAACACTTATCAACAACGTGACCTACTGTGTGAAAATTTCGATGAGCAGAATAGGCTATATAGGCCAAACAATAATGTTTTAGAGTGGATAAGATAGATAATTATAAAAAGCAAATCTTTAATGAGGAAAAAGTATTTGATTGCTAATGGGGAGAAAATATGCGACTCAGGGTTTAATAGGGATAGTTTAATTAGTCCATTGTCCAATGATCAACATCTGGTTGATGGCACTGCAGGGCTAGTACGAGTCATTAGCACTAGCAGGAGAGATAGATAGAGAAACTGAGAGAGACAATGGAAAATGCGTACAATACAGGAGAGAGAGAGAGGCCTCATTCACACGTATCAAACACAATCAAACAAATGTTTGGTCATTTTTTTTAGGCCACCACAATGCTTTTCCAATGGGAGTCACATGGTTTAACCAAACATGTGTTTGATTGCTGATTGCTGGTGGTGGTATTCTGCCCCTCCCCCCCATCAAACAAAAATGTTTGGTCAAACCATGTGACTCCCATTGGAAAAGCATTGTGGTGGCCTAAAAAAACAAAAAAATGACCAAACATTTGATTGATCGTTGTTTGATATGTGTGAATGTAGCCGTCAGGACCCAAGGAAGCTGCGGGGAAAACAGACATTTACGACATACGGTTCAACTTTTCGCATTTGTGGCTGATTGGATGTTGTATTCATGATCTAATACGACTCCCAATATCACGTGTACCTAATTTCATGCAGGAGTAAAACATCAGCGATATGTCACATTTGTGGTGAATGAGTGAAATTGCTTTGAGCTCTGTATTGTGCAAAGGCCCCTCAATATTTATGTCAAAATGTGGGTTAATCAGATGATTCATTCATGATTTGGGGATTTTTTTGTAACAGGCTCATCTGGAAGCCAACTATACAGTATGGGCAATTGAAAAAAATCGGGGTGGAGGTACTGGCCTACTGGCTGCGACGTGCACGAAATGTTGGATGGTCAGACACACACACACACACACACACACACACACACACACACACACACACACACACACACACACACACACACACACACACACACACACACACACACACACACACACACACAAGCGTGTGCGCAGAGTCAAATGAAGGCCTATGTGTGTGGGGGGTTATCTGACTGCGGTGTATCAAATGCTTGTAATGGTTTATCCATTAGGGTTACAAAATTACCTTTGCCAGCTTCTCTTGAAGGCCCTGAATCTTAATCTGCTGCTCGGAATTTGTCTAGACAAAAGAACACAATTATATGCACATTTTAAGATATGCAAAATCACTTTTTGAAGTCACTTCTTCATCAGTCTATCCACAAATGTATGGTTAAATTAAGTCATAATAGAAGTTTATTTACAGACAGGTGACAAATTAAAAGAAAAACATGAATAAACAAATGCAGATGCTTCCATAAAGGTGTACTACTTAGTACCGGTAGTTAGATTTGTTCAAGATAACAGGACAAAAGATGTACAGTAATTTGTGTGTCCAGACTTTTCAGCGTGCGCCACTCACACACACAGACATATACCCACATGTATCAAAATAGCATTCCTTAATTACTGTGTTTATTTAAAAGATTGATACAAAAATTACCAAATGGTAACGCAACAGAGTGGCACTGAGTGCAGCCTAATGTTGGTGCATTCATAAATACTAGACCAGTACGTGCCCGTCGGTACTTGAGAACGATGCAACTTGGGAACCTAATAATACCAGTTGTCATAGCACCCGTTTTAACTATCTGTCTGTGTCCCACGTGGAGATCTCTGTATCTGTCTGTCTGCCTATGTCTGAAGAGTGACTGTGAAAAGTGGACTGGTTAAGTAATCAATTGGCAGGTGTGGGGTTGCCATGGTAATCAATTGACTGAGGCAGAGGCTGGAAATTGCACAGGTGAGGGTATTTAGGCTGATTAAACCCACTGGCAGAGCCTGACCAGAGCCTTTTGTGGTGGTTCTGGAGAACCGTGGGTCCGACCGACTCGATACCGGGCACTGCACTCCCTGCGGGGGTGTGGACCGCATGTGTCGAATGTGAAGTCGGTGGGGCGAACGGTTTTCGAGTTACGTGCATTACAACCGCACACACGCACACGCAGACACATAGACAGAGACGTGGCGCATTTATAGAAGGATACTCTCTGGTCTTTACGTCATGGGGTGCTCTGATTCTGATATCAGTTACAGTAATTTATTTCAAATTAACAGTAATTCATCCCATGTATGAACGTCATGATTACAATCTATTTTGTTACACATACTGAATAGATGTTTGATGGACACTCTAGAGTAGCCACCAAATAAGTCACTTATTACGTCAAGTCAATATGAAATGGGGTTCGTTATTGGGGCACGGATGGCAAATTCACATTTGAGAGTTCAGTGGTGCAATAACCATAGGCATTGTTCTACAGCGATCCTGTTCTACAGGGAAAAAGTGATACGGTCACTCGGTCAGATGAGTCATACAGTATCCTCATATTGGGTGAGTAACACCAAGAGAACAGCACATGCCTGAATGCTTGCCCTCTACACTGAGCGGTTCCAGTGGCCCTGAATGCTTGACCTCTACACTGAGCGGTTCCAGTGGCCCTGAATGCTTGACCTCTACACTGAGCGGTTCCAGTGGCTTTTTGTTATGCTGTGGGAGGCATTTTTCTAGCATGGTTTTGGGTTCACTTATCTCAGAGGTTTTGAGGGAAGGGTCCCTGCAAATCAATACGAAGTTAGGCTGAGTGATCACGTTTATCCTACTCCTACAGTACGTTGAAACACTTCAATCCTGATGGGAGTGGTTTCTTCCTGGATGACAATGCCCCCATCCACAGGGCACGAGGGGGTCACTGAATCGTCTAGTAAAGGCCAAGACACTTTTTATGCCAATGTCAAGTGAAGCTGTTGTGGTGGCCCTAAATGTTTCTTTGTATCAAAAGTTCTCCAATGCTGAAAACCAAATTAAATGTATCTTAATGCTGACCTATAGTGACAATGATACTGACGGAACAACTTTTCCATCTTGTTGCTACTCTGCTTGTCTAGTGCAATACCCTGTTTTGTGTTGTTTTGTGTTTTGTAACTGTTTGTTTTGTGTTTTGTTTTGTTTGGTTTCTTTTCCTCTTTTTTTTTTTCTTCTGTTAATTACCTTGTACTGTAATTACCTGTAATTACTTGTAATTACCTTGTACTGATTGTATACTGTGCGACTGTATACTTGTGGACCCTCTCGAAAACGAGATATTGTATCTCAAGGGGTATTCCAAATAAAGAATTTAAATACATACATACCTCACTAAGACAGTTATGTTGATATTGCTTTAATTTGTCACCCGTCTACAGTATGTATATTTTACCCTCACACATCACAGAAAACCCTTACTTCTTCAGTGTGCAAACTCTGCAAACCAATGGATTAATGGAATACCTTTTCCAGTTTGGCAAGAAGCTCCTCCGTTTCTGCTTTGCCTTGCTCTTTCACCTGTGAAAATATGTGTGAATTTTATCCATTACCACTTGAGCCATAACATTCTGCTAAAAGAACAGATCTACAAGCTCAGAATGAATCGCAACGCTGCACATTGTGAGCTTGTAGATCAGCTATTTTCGTGTGGAATTTAGCGTGTAGCGAAAAGAGGAGGGGCCTAGTATAGAGCCCTTTGGAATCCATTCAGCTAAGTACAGGGTTTACGTGTTAATGCAAACAAACATAGCAGCAACATAAATAATGAAAATTAATAAGGATAAAGGTTAGGTGGCTTTAGACTTGCATATAATTTCCCCCTTACATGCAGTACCTGTACTTAGACCCATTTAGGCTCAACAGTTACACCTAGTCTGTACATCTGTCACTAAATAAACTAAACTAGACTGACTACACTCCAGACCTTCGCCATCCTGTGTTGGTAGTCAGCAGCTTTCCTCTTCAGCTCTTCACTGCTCTGTCGAGACTCCTTCAACTCAGCCTCGTACAGGTCACTACGGCGGCGGGCAGCCGATAGGTCCTCTTCCAACTGCCTGATGGCAACACGCATCTCCTCCAGCTGGGCATGGTACTCCTAGAGAGAAGGCGGAGAGGAGAGGAGAGGAGAGGAGAGGAGAGGAGAGGAGAGGAGAGAAAAGAGAAGAGAAGAGAAGAGAGTTAGTCACAGCCAACAGGCTTCATCTCCATTTCCCTGTCAGATCACAAGGCAGACCAGCCAGTCAATCATCAGATAATAAAAAGTAACATCCTCCTTAGCCATACTGGTGCTGAACTGACAATACAATAGAATGACAACCGAGACAAAAGGCGTCAATGAAGGCGGAAGGCTTATACTAAATATAATAAACACATTTAGACAGTTCCATTTCTCAAAAAGTAACGTATCAAATGTATTCAGAAGTTTTAAACCTGAGCACTATTTGTTACACCATTTGGACACAAAAATGACTATATATGGTATGGTATATGGTATATATATATAATAATTATTGGAATTGGTCCAGTGGATTGCCTCAGCTGCCGAACATGCTACAGTGCAGTACAGTGGCTCAATGTAATTCTTTGGGGCAACTGTGCGTGTCATAGAAGAATGGTCTGAGAGCCTATGTTGTGCCATTTAGAAAACCACAGTTTTCTATATTTGTAAAACTATAATTACAGTACCTATAAGGTGTGAATGTTTGCTAGGTGGGTGTGTAATTAAAAGCAGTACTAGTGTGGTGTGTAGACAGTAGAACTGTGTTACCAGTCTTCACAGCAGTGGTTTTTCAATGAATCTGTCACTCAATAAAGTCATAGTCAATAAACTCAAGCATTAGTTGAAATACACACAATTTTATAATTTTTTTTTTTCTCTATTTTGCTTTTTTCAATAAAAAAATAAAAAAGTGATCAGGCACCAGACCAGATAAGATAAATGTATAGATCGTTAGGTCATTAACTTCAATGTTGGTGAGGCGGTTGTGGCGGCAGTGGCACAGGGGTAGTGATGTAGATGGGAACCTTCCTAGTTCAATCCCGGGCTCCCCCAGAGTTAGTGTCGAAGTGTCCTTGAGCAAGACGCTGAACCCCTAATTGCTCCCGATGTGCAGGTTTGTGCCTTGCATGGTTTCCTCCGCCATCGGTGTATGAATGTGTGTGTGAATGGGTGAATGTCATGCACAATCTATGTAAAGCCCTTTGGATAAAAGCACTATATACTGTACTGTAAATGCACCATTTACCATTTAGAAAGTGTAGAAAGAAAGCACAGAACATGCCGTGCCTGCCAATGGCCACAGGTGTAGCACATGCAGCAAACGTTTAGCAGGCCTAACCCTAACTAGGATCCCATTAAACTGAAGGAAGCCTCCGTTTATTCAGCCCTCAGGGTTATGGAGACACAGTCCTTGATCAGAGGGAAGTGGACATTTGGTCCCCATTTAGAAGATCTATGGCAGGGTACCCCAATAGGCGGCCCGCGGAGCGCCCCCTTGCGGCCCGCGGCCCCCCCCCCCCCCAGATATAAATGGCATTAAATGGGGGTCAGTAGCCTATGCATGTCAAACTAGGCATCCTTTTCAAATGGGGTCCTGCCCTGAAAATTCATCGGCCCCCAGCCTGGTACCCTAGTCAAAATATGGCCCTCGAGGAAAATTAATTGGGGAACCCTGATCTATGGTATGATCTATAATGCAGGGTGTGTGTCCAAAGTGTGGTAGTTAAACGGTGCATTACCGGAGTGCCATGTGAGGGGAACGTTGCAAAGGGATTGTATGTATTTAGACTCAGGGCCCTAACGTATGCCATGCCTTATAGTACCTGCATATAGCGGGTTTAGAACCTTCCACTATCCGTAAACGTTATCTTGCGGCCACACTACCCACTATACATTATGCCGATTACTATATTTGCGGGTTGAGGTGTGTTTGTGGGCGTGTTGTTGATGCGCTTTCCTTGACCACACAGGTTTAGGACAGTGCCCCAATGAAGGCTGTTCGCTGTCCTTCGTTATGTCGTCTGTCCCTTTATTTCAATTAAACTCAGACCAGCCGCAATGCGAATTCTGTTTCATAGAACGCGTAGACAGGTTGGGAGTGGAGCTACCAGCACAGCTCAGGTCTTGTTCTTCACAAAACTCTGTGATTGTAGTTGTGCCATGCATTGCGCGCGATTCCATTCACTCGTTCAGTTTCATCATTCCATTGTGCAGCAAATAATTAATGGATTACAGGGCAAGAGGGCAAGAAGCGACCTTGTGGTCGCGCTGAAACAACAGGTCTGGGAATGCCCATATATGGAACTTCTTTTTCCCGTTTTCGGGCCGGGGGGAGCGAAAATGTGTGCTAATTAGTAAGGCCAGGCGGGCCAGCCCAGGTAGGGCCCAGGTACTGCCGGGCCTTCATTTTCGGGCATAATGTAACGGATAGCGGGATGTTTTAGGGATTTTTGGGCTGGGGTGCAAGATCAAAGTCAAAAGTCAAACACATGTTACCGCAGTGAAATTTGTTCTCCGCATTTGACCCATCTCTTGGAGCGGTGAGCCGCAGCGTGCGCCGCGCTCGGGAATCATTAGTTGATTTGACCCCCAATCCAACCCATTGATGTTGAGTGCCAAAGGTTCCCATTTTTACAGTCTTTGGTATGACCCAGCCGGGGATCGAACCCCCGACCTCCCAGTTTCAGGGCGGACACTCTAACCACAAGGCGTGTCTGGTCATTCAAGATAGCATTTTTTACGTGGAAACGCCTTTACGCAATGCTACATCCCCAAATTACGGATTTAGTTTCTCTGACACAAGATAGGGCCCTCAGAATGAATTATGGCTGTGTTCACGAATTGCGGCTTCCCTAACTTTAAATAGCGTACAGTATGCCTGCTCCATGCCTGTTGCTATTTCAATGACAGATGCAAACAATTTGTTACCACCTCTCTACAGGAGCAGCATTCATAACTCAATATACAGTACACCTACTGATGTCAGGAGACGTGGGGGAAACAAACAATGAAAAGAGATCCAAGAGACATCTGTCACGCCTTCCTCCTGTAGCCTAATATTGTGTCTCATGTCCAAGACATATCTTGACAAATCCTGCCACACTAATAGCCAGCGCAACACCCCATCCTTTGTCCGCCTTCTCCTAACAAACCACACTGTTTGCACACATCTCACCATGCACAACACCACAGCATGCCTGTCCAGACATCAACCACTACTTTGCATCCATGCAACTGTCATATTTACAGTACAATACCCATTTATATGAAAAAACACATTCTTGCGCAAGACCACCAGCCTACGTCAAAATCGTCACCACTTTGCCGAGTTACGCCAACTCCGTTCACTTCATGGGGCCAGTCCAATGGCGCATACACGCGTTACATGAACCACGCGACCGGGATGATTTTCGACCCCGCAATGTACATTGTCCAACCTCGCTGCCTCTGCTCCACATCAGCTCATCCTAACTCAGCCCCCTCCCCCTCTGGCTGCTGTGCCGGACACAGGCCAGGCGAACAATCCACCTCACCATCGACACCACGTCGTGTTGACTACACTACACTAATAAGGACCCCGAAAAACACATCTCTCGCCTATCGCACGGCATACTCCACACAACTGCGCTTGGTGAACGCAGCTAAAGCAGCTGTCACTACTTCACAGTAGGCCTACACTATGGAGGATTTTTGTAGCGCATCGCGGGATCGGATGCCAAGTTCTTCCGCGCATTATTTATTTCCCAGTCCCACCACGGATTCAAAGTAACCAGTGTGTGTGTGTGTGTGTGTGTGTGTGTGTGTGAGTGTGTGAGTGTGTGTGTGTGTGTATGTGCGCGTGCAGTACACATAGGCCTACTATTTACTCAGGGTGTGCGTGTGTCTACGATGGCCAGCCAGCCACACACACACCACCTCTCATCTCGACACAAAACGCGGATGCCAAGTTCTTCCGCGCATTATTTATTTCCCAGTCCCACCACGGATTCAAAGTAACCAGTGTGTGTGAGTGTGTGAGTGTGTGAGTGAGTGAGTGAGTGAGTGAGTGAGTGAGTGAGTGAGTGAGTGAGTGAGTGAGTGAGTGAGTGAGTGAGTGCGTGCGTGCGTGCGTGCGTGCGTGCGTGCGTGCGTGCGTGTGTGTAATTAATAACCCATCCGTTTCTACATGTGCAGGGCACAATAGCCTACTGGGTTTAAAAACACAGCTGAAACATGAAGTGGAGTCTGTCAACTCCCGCAATGTCCTTCTTCCCATATTGCGCTGCAACGTAACTCTAGGATGAGCCGCCCAAAGGGCGGCAAAATTCTAGTCAACTTAATAATCACATGCTCATTCTCAGTTAGGTTATTTTTTAAACAGCATAAATGCATGCCATAAACGTTCCCTATACCGCCAGAGCCGCAACTGGATACTATACTGATAACCATACTGTTGTACAGACACAGAAGAAAGAAAGCCACGAGGCTATGTATCCATTACATTCTTACATGACGAGTATTGAATGGTATTTGAACATATTGTATAAGCTATCAGCAACAAGTGTAGGCTACTGTATTGAAATAAACATTTTCTCTACCTCTCTCTCCTCACCGCTTTGATCTCCAAAGACATATGGAGACATTCTTCTTCTTCTTATGTAATAGATGTATAATCTGATCATTCATTAATGCTACAACATCAAAGCTGAGTCCCTTGGTAATGTCATCTACCATGACATCTACGGGCGGCTGTGGCTCAGGAGGTAGAGCAGGTCGTCCAATGATCCCTGGGTCGGCGGTTCGAATCCCGGCTCTTCCTGTCCACATGTCGAAGTGTCCTTGGGCAAGACACTGAAGCCTACATTGCCTCCAATGAGTCGGTCGGTGTGAGCTCGCCACCATTGGTGTGTGAATGTGGGAAGTGAGGACGCTGGCGTCGACTGTTCACCGCTTCACCTCCCAATGTATGAATGAATGAACCATTGTGAAGCGCTTTGAGCACTTGGAAAAGTGCTATAAAAATGCAATTCATTATTATTATGAGAGTTGTGCTGAATTTGGATGGATTTTGATTGCAAGCAGTGTGCACACTGTCACCAGTGATGTGTTGAGATATTGCACTACTGTTCTGTTCCGTTCTGTTATGCTGCTGTAGTGTCCCTTATAGTGTTACTGTTCTGTTCTGTTCCATTCTGTTATGCTGCTGTAGTGTCCCTTATAGTGTTGGGAGTGTTGAGGGATTCTGGGATAGATTGCTCATTCCGTATGATAATACATTCTGTGTGAAGCTAAGAAAGTAAAGTGAAGTTCTCCGGCATACAACTGTGTCATGGCCTGATAATTCACTAACATAGTACACACATTATGAATGCACATTGGCGCGCATCTTCATCCGAATGTGCTCTCTAAATACTAAGGAAATATCTGCACTGTCACTACGCTTTATATGATTGATTGATTGATTGAAGAATTTATTAACAGTTTGCAGAATTACAGTACATTACAAGCACAAACTCAATACAAAGGCTGTTAACTGTGAGTGGACGACCCAATTAAGCATTACACTTGTTTCCAATAGGGTCCACCATGTTCAAATCATCAAAACATTTAGAGACGTACAAATAGACACTTCTATAGACAGAACAGGAATTCATCATAAAGGAGGTAAAAAGGGAAAAGAAATATATACAGTGAGGGGAAAAAGGGGGGGGCGGGGGGGGGGGGGATTCAGATTTTACGGGGGCCAGTTTCGAATTGCAGCCATCCGTAGGTGCCCTTTGAGAGCGGTTTTGAAGGAGTCAAGGGATTCGCATGTCTTAATGACAGTTGGTAGGGCGTTCCACATTTTGGTGGCATAGGAGCGGAAAGAATTTAGTCCCTTGTTTGTGCCGAATCTGGGTTGTACATGGTTCGTTGCACTCCCTCTGGTGTTGTGGGTGTGGACTTCGTTAACATTAAGGAAGTATCTAGACAGGTACATGGGTATCTTGGTGGTGTATCGAATCTTGTGGACCAGACCCATTGCAAGATGCTGTACTCTGTCGTCGACCCTAAGCCATTCCAGCCTGTCGAAGTGGGCAGGGGTTAGGTGGGTTCGGGGGGCTAGATCAAGTAGGAGCCTGACCAGTTTGTTTTGGGAAGTCTGGAGCCTGGTTTTAAGGGCCTTTGAGGTGCTGTGGTACCAGGAGGTGCATGCATAGTCAAAGAAACCCTGTACAAGGGCTCCTGTTAAGGTCTTCAAGGTGTTTTTGTTGACCAGTGAGGAGATCCTGTAGAGGAATCTTGTTCTATGGTTGACTTTTTTGATTACGTTGGTGGCCATTTTATCACCGGAAAGATTAGCCTCCAGGATGGAGCCTAGATAGGTAATTTCATCTTTACGTGTGATAACATTGTCACCCACTCTAACCAAGAAGCCATTTGCCTTGCTGAGATTACTAATAGAGCCAAAGAGAATGGATTCAGTTTTTCCCAGGTGTAAAGATAGTTTGTTATCAGCGAGCCAGGTGCAGATTCTACCGAGTTCAGAGCTGAGGGCATTTTCAACCTGCAGTTTGTCCCTGTCCGAGACCAGCAGTGCTGAGTCATCTGCGAACAGGAACAAGTTGCAGTCACAAGCTGAAGTCATGTCGTTTACATATATTAGGAACAGTAGAGGCCCTAGTATGCTTCCTTGTGGAACGCCACAGCTCACTGGGAGGGGGGGGGACAGTGTTCCGTTCACTTCCACCATCTGTTCTCTCCCCTCCAGGTAGGATTGCATCCAGCTCACTGATGTGCTATCGAAACCAATTGCTTTTAGCTTGTTAACCAGTATGGAGTGGTTCACGGTGTCAAAAGCCTTTTGGAGGTCCAGCATGACCATGCCGCAGTATTTGCCAGCGTCCACCTCTTGTTTGATGTGGTCGCTCAAATAGAGAAGGCATGTGTCAGTGGAGTGGGATGTTCTGAAGCCAGATTGGAACTCGTACAATAATGTATTAGTGGCAAGATACTTTTCAACCTGTTCATAGACTATCACTTTCGAGATGGAACTAAGAATAGAAATAGGGCGGTAGTTGCCGGGGTCTAATTTACTCCCTTTCTTGTGCAAGGGGGTTACTTTGGCCAGTTTGAAATCTTGGGGGACCTGTCCCTGTTTGATGGAGAGGTTTACTATGTGGGTGATGATTGGAGCTATAGAGATGGCTGAGTCTCTGAGAAATTTGGAGGGAATGTAATATAAGACAATTAATCGCAATAGCCTTTTAAAAAATAATGTCTCACTGTGCATAAGATAGCAATGCAACAATTGCAACTTATTTTAAGATCCTATCCCTGACCCTTTTCACCCTTTGGGAAGGTACAGTATTAACATGAATTGAATTGTGGGTGCGTTTCATTCACAGAACGCTTACCGTTACATGTTACACCTAAATGAAACACACCCACAATTAATGTTAATACAGCTGTGTTTACCCGTGAAAATGGCTGCTGTGAATTTCAGGGAAATCTATTGCCCTGACCTGCCTCATTCCACTATAGCATATGATAGAATTAACACAATGTCCGTGGTAGGAAAAACACCAAAACATCTACTGTATCTTCCCCTCCCTTACCAAACAGTACAGTATAAGGCAGAAAAGCACTTCAAATGGGAAACTGGTTGTTTATGCCAGAGGTACAATATATTCTTGACCCAGAAACTGCCATGATGGTTATAAAACCACCTACAACAACTACAGTACATGCCTTTGATAACAATCTTTACATATGGAATTATACAACTATCTCATATTTAGTTTAAGAGTGGTAGAGGCTTGGCTTGCAGCAAGTGTCTTTGGGGTAATTAATGTAACTTTGACATCATATTGATTAGGGTACATCGGGGTACTCCAACTACTCCATATATGTGGATTTGAGTTTTTTCTTTTTCTGTGCTTTTTAGAACTTTCCACTCAACGCACCCTCGGGTCCTCTGTCGATATGAATGCATTGAAGTTCGCCAGGCCCATACTGTATATATAGGCATATCGGTCGGATCGGCGTTTCTGGACAACAGGATCTTCATATACTTCTGATCAGACATATTGTATACTCACTTACACACTGTACTGTACACAGATTTCACCCTGCAATTTCACCCTGCAAGATGTATATAAGACATTTGTGGAACACATCAAAGTGTAAGTATTGTAGGCTCTAGGCTGTGTGACAAAATGTCTTCAATCTTACACAGCAAGTGTGTTAATTGAACACACTTGATTTTAATATGTAGGCAGTAGTGACACTATTGCGGACTTAATTCACAGGGGTTTATGAGTAATCAGTTACTAGTGTTAGGCCCAAACCACACCAATGCAACTCCTTGCAACAAAACAGTTTTAAGGAAAGGACATGTCACACCAAAGCAACTCCTTGCAACTTTGGGGATAATGGTTGAATGCAACTACTCACAACCGTTTGGTTGCAAGGAGTTGCATGGCGAATCATTGGTGTGGTCTAGACTTTAGCGAACACCAACTCAGGACTCCTGTCCTGAATCGCTGCAGTCCACACCGTCCTGTCTCGCATCAGGGTCTTGAGCTCTGCATTGTTGTTTGCTCCGCTGTTGCGCCGCCGAAGCTACAAAGCTTCTTGCCTTTCCTGGCTGTGCCCTGATTTGACTCCCACAGTGTCAGTTTGCTAGTAAGGGGGCAAGAGTGTCACCCAGTAGGACACCCAAGTTTTAGGTGTCACCGTCGTGGTTTAGAACCTTGGCTCGAGTCTTGTTGTAGCTTGTCTCGATCTATAATCTGGAACTCTGTAGGCCCGGAGAATGTTCTTGAGTTTCCCCGATGGATAGTATCAAAACGTAAGCTTTTTGGAAGTCAATGAAAGTGATCACCACTGACTGTGGCCATATACTGGAGCCAATATATGCCAATAGCCAATATATGCCCGCCACCCTTTATTGTGTTAATAATAAAGGGCAGGCACAGTTTGTACACTCAACAAGACAAGTTGTAGTATTTTCATTCCTACTGTACAATTCCTACAAGGCCTACAGTAGGCGACGTTCCTTTAACAGTCTCCTGGAACAATTTACAAGCCTTGGTTGTTTTTATTTGCTTTTCTCTCTACGGTCACTGACGAACGAATGTCTCACCACAATCTGTTTTCTGACCCAACACTGTATGCTTTGCGTATGATAAACACTACAGTCGCATGACAGTGCGTGGGAGACAGATGATGCCTTTCAAGATGCAATGCTGGATATAGCTAGCTAAAATATCCTGCTGAGAGGCGTTCATGGGAACACGGTGTAATATAATGTAATGAAGTCTCATGGGTAGATGACAGCCTAGGAAGTAGTGAACCAACTGTCCTCATAAGGATGAGGATATTAGCTAGTTTCTCTGTGTAAGGCAAGGCGCGTTAATTTGTAGAGCACATTTCTGCAACAAGGCTATTCTACGTGCTTTACACAAAACATTAAGCATTAAGACTTTCAGACACAGAGCATTAACACCTCACTAAAAGGCAGTGGCAGAGAAAATTATCTTCAGCTTTGATTTAAAAGAACATGGTTCTGGTAGTATATAAAGACTGAATGCTGAATTGTCTCAGTCTGTTCTGACTCTTGGTTCAGAAAGTAGACTTGTCCCAGACAACCTGTTCTGGATCAATCATGATGTAACACAAGATCAGAAATATATTTTGGTCCTAAACCACTCAATGTTTTATAACCTAACAGTAATATTTGAACTAGAGTGATGTGATCCACTTTCTGAGTTTTAGTGAGGATTCAAGCATTGTGTGTTCTGAATCAACTGCAGATGCATGATACATTTGTAGAGGCCTGTAAAGAAGACACAGTTATAGTCGTCAAGACTACTTAAGATTAATGCATAGACAGGTTTTATCAAAATATCCTAAGGCGATAGTACGGTGAATCTGTAATTGCCTTAATGTGCCTGTTGAAATGCTGGTCCATGACACCAAGATTTCCGTTAACAAATTAAAGCTGAGCACAGACTTTTATTCGTTCTTCCTTGGCCCTAAAGATAATTACTTCCGTTTTCGTTTTCTTTAAAGCCAGCTCTCCACAGCGCCGATACCGACACGACTCGGCCATGGAAGGAGTTGGAAAGCGTCTTCTGTCGACAAGCTGCCGTCGATATCGCCATGACGATGGGTCGGAACCCGTTGATGAAGAAGTAGAACTGAGCATGTTCGATCATTGCCGACCTCGGTAGCCGACTAGCCATGGATATTCGTGTGGTAGTGCTACTGGAAAATACTTTACCCCATTGTAGAGTGGACCTCTAGTCTGCTACTGGTGTAGTGTAGCCCTGGATCACACAACGCTCGTCATGTTTCAGGGGCGACTACTGGTGCAGAAGCAGGCCTAAATAAACATTTGCCTGTTGCACTAGACACTAGATAACATATCTATATCTCAACTCTCAATTCCTATTCCAATTCCTTTTTATCCACTTAAAGATCCACCAATCAAAGAGGTCGATGTTACTGGATGTTACACTGTAGGGTTGTGGCTGTGGGTAGTTAACTATTTCTCAGTGCGACATTTCAAATGAAACATGTTTTTTTTCTTCTTAAAACTAGATCGATTGCATACTACAAGATCATATAGCATAATTTTAAAACCAGGATCAGCTGATAATGAAGCCCGCTACGAGGAAAGGCATGGCATTTTAACTTCCGGACACTGGCTGTGAAGCCCTATTATACTTCACTGTACAATGGTGCCATAACAAAATAGTGAAGACACTCTACAAGGTGCAACGTGTGACACGGTGTGAGCTTACACTATGTAGATCGGCTATTTTCACTATATATATATATATAAATATATTTTCTTTTATCGTAATCGAGGCAAAAGTTTGAAATAATCGCGCTACTGAATTGAAGACACCCAGCCTTACTTAATCATGCTAGTGTTAAGATACACTGCCTCCTATGAGCCGTGGAGTGGATTATAGATGTTATGTCATGGCTCAAGTCATAAATTCAGTGCTTCCTAAACGGTGGGATCCAAGGCCTCACTACCTCATCGTGACAACCCACTGCAGCCCCTTCTCTTCACTTCAAGGTACAATATATGGATCTCGTTGCCATGGCAACCATTGCACAATAATATTCAGTGCCTGGTAACCAGTGAACAGTAAGAAAGATGAGCTTGTTTAGAGGTACCAGGGACAAGATGGGCTCTATCTTTGCCAGTGGCTTACCCTTTAGCCTTACCCGCTACCCGTGAATTATGGGCGAGGCAGCCTGGCACTGTCCCTAAATGCGCAGTATTTTAGGGCCGCACTACCCGGTCCCTACCTGCTATACATTATGCCGACTCCATTATTAGCGCCTGGAGGTGTAGCCGTGGGGCATGGGTGTGTTGTTGCACTTTCCCTAAAATTGCTGCCCGTTGTTTGATTCCAACACCACCCGCTATGCTAAATTTGTTTGGTACAGCGTGTCTGCAATGGACATATCCGCCATTGTCTGGAGTCGGGCTGCCTGGGCCCACAACGGCACAACATTCTCAGATCTCCTTCTCTGTGATGCAAATGTTCCTATAATCAGCATAAGTGAATGTGCGTGGTGTGCGATGCATTCGCTCCATTCAGTTTCATAAATTCATCAATTGCAGGAAATAATGAATGGATTACAATAACATAAAATTCTCCATAATCAGCAACATGTCAGTGATACTTACATATGTCTATCAAATAGGGTTTATATATTTACAGGTAATCAAAGACTAGAGGGTATGAATCAAACGTTGGGTGTGTAATGTCATCGGGGCCTCAATGCGGTGGCAGTCCGATTGGCACAGACCCACGGCACTTCTGAATTAAGTGATTGTAAAAAAAGTGCAGCGATAGTTCATTGAGACATGGAAGTTAGAAGGTTTATAATATACTTCCCCGGACCCCCCCCCCCCCCCCCCCCCCCCATTCATTCGCTATATGAATAGTTAATTCATATATAGTTAATTCATATATACTCCCACTAAGTCTGTCTGTTTCTCATTCGCTGCAAGCTCACGCCCACAATACAATCAGGTGGTTCTTTTAGGCAGTCATTACTCTGTGTTCACTCTACAGTATCAGCGTTTAAATTCCCTCCACCTTGTCCCTGTGGCATTTAGTTCAGTAATGGGTGATTCTGTGATTATAATGTGATTTATGGATTGTACTATGATATGGGGTATCTAGTTCTGTTATGGGTGATTCTGTGATTATATGTGATTTATGGATTGTATGACCATGTGAAATGTATCTATGTGGTATAATGGCATGCATTGAAGTTTCTGTTGTTCATGTAATGTCTTTATCTTGTGCTCTGCTCTGGGGGTTGTTGTTGATATCAGATAATAAGATAAGGTAATCTGAGATATCACACCGCCATACTAAATGCATAGCTTTGCAATAAATGGTTAAAGCTGCTATAAGCAATAATTTATTTATTTGGTATTCAGACAGCCAGCAATGGGTAAAACGCTCCCAAAAAAATGTAGTCTCTGTGACACATCTAGTGGCCACAATCTGCATTCAAAGATTTTCCTAGAGGCTTTGTCATTGGTCGATTTGCCTGTCTACTTCCTGATTGGTTAGTCATTTCGACTGGGTTTTTCTTCGACCATGACAAAGCTTCTATGAACATCTTTGAATGCAGATTGAGTTTTACTCATTGCTGGCTGTCTGAATACGCATGTCACAGACATGCGCAGAGCAAGTTCAGTCAGGAAACTCAGTGCCGTTGCTGCCGGCCGTTTAATTGGGCCGCCTCAGCATCACGTTCTCATTCACATGATTCACTTCATCCAATCACACACTCATTCCATCTTCATACCGGCTATTTAAACTGGAGGTTTGCACTGCTCAATCTGCTTGCTTGCTTGCTGCTGCACACTGATACTGCTTGTATGCTTAAACCTTTGCTGCTCACCCTCCTCCACCCCAGCTACCACCTGTCGTTTTGGATCTGCTGTTTAGGTACGGGGGATTCCGAGTCCCTATGGTTGGGACTGATGCGCTTGATCTGAGTACCTAAAAAGCAGATCCAATTCAATATAACAAATATATTGCTAATTTTATATTCAATAAATATATATTCCATCCATGCATGAGTTTTCCTGATTGAAATACAATGTTGTTTGATCTGCGTTTGCTATACCACACAGACCATTCAGTTGAATTAATCCAGAACACAAGCAGATTGCTGTAATTTATAGTTCTCTATAACAAGCAATGTGTGAGTGATAATAATAAATATTATCAAATATTTCAAGGCAACGTCGCTCTTCAATGGGCAGAGAGGGCATAAGATTGCACTGGAGATAATGGCTTTGCGCAGTCTTCTCTAATAAAGGCAATGGCATCTGGCATGGTGATTGGTTTTAATATTTTAACGGCCAAACCACACAGCGCAATAACGGATTGAGGAGCGACAGCCCCGGCCCCCACAGTTCACTTCAATGGAAGTTGCTCAGTGGTGTTTTGAAGGACCTGTAAGAACTATGAAGTCTTCTGGGTAGTATCCCTCGAGCATTGATATGATTGGTATGGCTCCTATCATAGTACCCTTCGCGCTGTTCTTGTGGTACCTCTACGTCACGTCCTACGTCACGATTCATTCATAAATTTAACCTGGGACCAGCCCGACCTGCAGTACC